>NC_085842.1:258819401-259127767 GCF_035594765.1 Anolis carolinensis | reverse complement strand
AGGAAAAGTCTATTAAACATCAAATTACATTATGATTTTACAAATTAAGCACCAAAACACCATGTTTGACAATAAATTTGACAGAAAAAGCAGTTCAATACACAGCAATGTTATGTAGTAATTACTGTATTTACGAATTTAGCATTAAAACATTGCAATGTAATGAAAAGATTGACTACAAAAACAGTGACTACGAAAAGGCAGATAAGCAAATGTTGGATAAGTGAGACTGTATTTGGTGATTTAAAAAAGCAAGTCTAACTTTCAGAGCAGAATTATACTGGTTGAAGTACTGGAAAACCAGGAAAATTGAAAAGTGAAGCTGAGGCCTTAACAAATGTGTCCCACAATCACGTATACATTAACCCACATTTAGTGATACACTAAGGTCCACATGCTTCGTAAAGTAATTCATGATGAGGACATAGGGAATCTTTGGCCCTCAATTGTCCCAATTGGATTTTGGGTTGAAAGTTCAAAAAAAAAGATATCCCTGCAGAGCGCTGTATATTAGACAAAATGCCGGACTCTGCACTAAAGTATAAATAGATCAAACATTAAGAAAGGTGAATTCACAAAACCTAGTTGCAGAACACTTCAATCTTACTAGATATTCCATTTCAGACATCAGGACTGCAGTCTTTGAACAAAGAAACATTGGAAAGAAAAACAACAGAGTTGAAATTCAGCTTGAGAACTCCTTATTTGGAATCCTACAATCCAAAACACTTCAAAATTATCCACATGCGTGACTGGGATAGTGATACCTTTGCTTTCAGATGGCTCAGGGTCTACAAACTTTGTTTCATGCACAGCATAATTTAAAATGTATAATGTATAAAACTACCTTCAGAATATGTATATGAAACATAAAAAGTATATGAAACATAAATCAGTTTCTGCTCCTGGTTTCCCTTTGCCTGATTCTGGCAGATTTTTCACCACTCAGAATATCTCTACTAGGTGGCCTGTTGAACCTATGATAGTAAAGTATGACTTTTGCCAATTTTATAGCTACACAAGAGGCACAAGGAAAAGTCTTTGCTGATGGTCAGTTGCATTTCACTCCTTGACATACCACCTTCCCTCTAGCTGCCTTGTCCAATCTGTTTCAGTGTCTATAGCTCCCAAGAAGCTGGGATGGTGGGAGAGCATGACTATCATTCTGTGTCTGACTAACAGCAAAAATAGGTTCAGGATATATTCCACATGTTTTGTGCCAACAGCATGCTGAGACAGCTCCATGGTTGTGGGAGCTATAAATTTTTGAGCAAGCCTTGTCAGGCATGGATATTGGAGACCATGAAGACCATGCAGTTTTCTGGAACCACCGCTTACACTACCTTGACCAGCTTATACAGGGAAGGCACGTAACTACCAGCATGGTTGTTCTGTTATTGGCAGAAAGGCTGGGTGGTGGGTACTTGAAGGAACCTGCCCTTCAGCAGAAGTATTAATAGCAGAGCACGGGCAGGAATTAAAGACAGAAACATGCAACATGTGGAGTGCTGCACATTTCCTAGCATGTGCAACTTCCTATGCTATATTTCTTTGCCCAAAATTTACCAAAAGACATGCACAAAGCTATTTGTTTGTTTGAAATTCTGACTTTCTTCTAGTGTGGAACCCAATGCAGCTTATAATAAATTAATACAAAACAAAAGATAAAACAATCATCATAGTAAACAAAATGTTGAGACAAGCTTTGCTGTACAATCATAATACAAAAAGTAATGTAAAACATAATAAGAATACAAATACAGCATTCATGCTTCCCCCATTAAAAAAAACCCCTTCTTCAACAATTGGTTAATAGCCCAAGGCCTCTCTAAATAAAAAGATATTTGCCAGCAGAAGGAATACATTGAAGGGCATGCCTATGAATAAGAATTCCACACCAAGAAAACCCTCTTATGTGTCCACCTAAATTATCTATAATATAAATTTAAAATAACACAGATATTTGTGGCAACATGTAGGATCACCCAGCCAGCATGGTCAAATTGTGCAACCAGAAAGAAGAATATGGGACAATTGCCCCACAAACTGTAACCCTGCACATGGTATGGAAAAAAGGGTCACTTTAAAAACATTGTACTCCCCACTCAGGCACTCTCCAAATATATTGCACTACAATTTCCATAATTTTGAACTGGAATGCTGTCTGGAGATTATAGGTGAAGACATTGCAGTCTAACACATCTGGAGGGCAACAGCTTGAGGGAGACTGTTCAAAAGAGATCTGAACATGTGGATGATCTATCACATTAAATCTCTCATATTTGATCAGTCTTAGAGTGCCCTCTGTTGAGAAGAAACTGCTGATAGATAGTATTGTTTCAAAAACAATTATCAGTGTTTTTGTTATTAATATAATACCCTTTATTCCGAACTTCCTTTTTGACAACGGGCAGAACATCTACATGTGCAATCAGAGACAAGGACAATAAAACATAATTCTATAAATTTAAATGAAATACAAGCTGTTCATGCAGTTTTATTGGCAACATTTCTTCAGAGGGGATTTGCTTTTGCCTTCCCATGAAGCTGAAATAGAGTGCCTTCCCATTGTCACCAGAGGTTTCTATGGCTGAGTGGAAATTCCAACCCTGATCTTTAAAGTTATAGTCCAGTGTGCAGACCAATATGCAGGTTGACTTTAAAAAGGTTTGTGTCCAACTATAGCCAAATAGTGGCATCTCTGACAGGTCTGACAGGTTCCAAGACACCTAAGGCAGTGAAGTAGAAATCTAGAGGCACAGTCTGAAGGAGTTACATTAGTGATCTGTTTATCTGAAAGTAAGTTGATAAAGCTTATTACTTATATTTCAAAGATTTCCTGCCCAATGTCATCCAGCATTAGAACTATAGTATTTGCTGATAAAATTGTTTTTTATTATTATTTGTGATGTCAATATACTGCTTTCATGATGATTTCAGGATAATTTTCTTGGCATGAGTATAACCAGTAGGGTTTCCATCCAGGATATGTTTTTTTTTAATCCTTTTATTTATGGTTATGTCGATAGACTAAAAGAAAGAGGAACACATATGAACCACACAAAGACATGGAGAAACCAAGAAAGAAAAAACAAAAAAAAAAACAAAAACAAAAACTGAAACAAAAAAGGACATACACTGCTACGGTTCCCCTATACCCCCCACCCTCTATAGCCTTCCAGCTCCCCTGCTCTGCGTTTAACTTCGTGAAATTCTCTTTAATTTCATATCCCGTACCGGTAATCTTATCCCCCTAGAGCGCCTCCTCTGTGACATAGAGTCTCTTTATATATTCAGATTCCTTTTTTCCTTTAAGTATGTACTTAATTTACTCCAGTCCGTTTTCATTCCTGCATGATTATTTTGAGAGATTATCTGCGTTAGAGTGTCCATGCTCTGTATATCCAGCAATTTCAGTGTCCATTGCTCCAGTGATGGGACTTCCGATGTTTTCCAGGTCCTCGCTATCACCAATCTAGCTGCACTTATCATGTATATAAACAGTTTTTCATTGTTTAAGTCCGTAAAAAAATCTGTTAAACCTAATAAAAAGTATGCTGGTTTAAATACAAGCTTTCTTTGAAGTATAATTTCCATCTCTTTCTTAATTGATCTCCAAAAGCTTTTGATCTTCTTACACCCCCACCACATATGAAAGAATTCCCCCTTCATTTTCCTACATTTCCAGCATTCGTCTCCCATCTTTCCTTTGTTGAATTTTGCCAATTTAGCTGGTGTAATGTACCACCTGTAAAAAGTTTTATACCAGCTTTCTTTTAACACTGTTGAGTATGTATATTTTATTCTCTTTTGCCAGTATCTTTCCCATTCCACTAACATTATGGTATGTCCACATTCCCTTGCCCATAAAATCATGTTTTCTTTTACGTAAACCTCTTCAGTTTCCCATATTAGTAATTGCTGATATAATACTTTAATTATTCTCGTCTCAAGTTTTAGGACCTTATCCCAAACTGTGTTACTTGTCTCAAATCCTATTTGATTATCTACTTTGAAGCATTCCCTGATCTGCCAGTAATTTAACCAGGTTATAGATGGCTCTATTTGTTTGATCTCCTCATAAGATTTAAGATTTGTTCCAGAATTGTCTATCTTTAACAGTTGCTTATATGTTAGCCATCTTTCCCTGGGGATCTCTCTTTTGTGTTCTAATTCAAGTGGCGAGAGCCATAATGGGGTCTTCCTGAGGAGTCTAGGTTTATATTTCTCCCAAGTTAATAGTAAAGCTTTTTTTAAGGTAGTGATTGCTGAAATTCCTTTCTTTAAAACCTTTCCTTCTCCAAAGGTAAGCATGCCATCCCTTATACAGATCCTGTCCTTCTAATGCCAAGAGCCTGGTTTTCTTCAGAGTGGCCCATTCCTTGACCCATTCCAGTGCCGCTGCGTCGTAATACAGCTGGAGGTCGGGGACACCCAACCCCCCTCTCTGTATATCATCCTTCATATATTTAAATTTTATCCTTGCACGTTTCCTGCCCCAGATAAATTTGTTGATTTCTCTCTGCCATTCACTCAGTATTTTTTTATTTCTCAGGATAGGTAAATTCCGGAATAGGAAAAGCGTTTCGGCCAAAACCTTCATTTTTATTATCGCGATCTTTCCTAAGAGAGAGGTCGGTAATGTCTCCCAAGTCTTCAATTTCTTTTTCATTTCTCTCCATTTTTTATCATAGTTGTTTTTTTCTAGTTGGGCATTGCTTACTGTGAACTCAATCCCAAGCTATTTGATTTTTTTTAACAACCTCAATCCCTGTTTTATTTTGTATTTCCTCCTTTTGTGTTTGTGAAGTATTCTTAGTCAAGATCTTAGTTTTTTCCCTATTTATCTTTATTCCAGCTATTTCCCCGAAACTTTCAAAAGCTATCCATCCAGGATATGTTGAGAGTTTTGTGAACAAAGCATCTTTTATTTGCATATTTGGAAACATTTTCAGGAGTGCTCTTAGATCAACACAAGTCTATAGAGAAACCTTTCATTCAAATAGCTTCCATAACCAGAGCTGTGGCCTAAACCAATGCTTATAGGGAAAATGACTTGGAGACCTTCCAATGTTCACATGCAGGCACATGCTCTGGAGAACTCTGCTGATGCCAGGGCAGCGTAATCAATACCTGGCAGGGCAGAGATTGTACATAATTGCGCTGTGAAGTCCATTTTGTTATGTAATAAGCAAGCCTGGGGGAAGGTGTGGTCTGAAGCATACATTACATTGCAAAACAAAACATTCTAGCCTGAAACATAAACTTCTCATATACTGAAGATTAGAAAGGAGCAGCAAAGATGGCAAGATTTCAGGGGCAACCAAGTACAGTAAAGTCTCACTTATCCAACATAAACGGGTCAACATTTTGGATAAGCGAAAATGTTGGATAATAAGGAGGGATAACAGAAATGCCTATTAAATGTCAAATTACATTATGATTTTACAAATTAAGCACCAAAACATCATGTTTTACAACAAATTGACAGAAAAAAGCAGTTCAATACACGGTAACGTTATGTAGTAATTACTGTATTTACAAATTTAGCAACAAAATATCGCAATGTATTGAAAACATTGACTACAAAACATTGACTGCTAAAAGGCAGACTGCGTTGGATAATATAGAATGTTTGATAAGTGAAGGTTGGATAAGCGAGACTCTACTGTACCTTAAAAATGCTTCGTGTGTGCCCAAATAATTATTGCTTTTCGACCATACCTTGAAAAGCTAGATCTGTCCACAGCGGTCCATGCTTTAGATACAACTCGTATGGACTATTACAATGCATTCTACGTGGGGCTGCCTTTGAAGCTACAATTAGTACAAAGATCTACAGCTAGGCTGCTGACAGGAGTGAGTTATAAGGAATGTACCAGCCCCTACTAAAGCAGCTTCACTGGCTGCCTTTACGCTTCCAGGCCCAATTCAAAGTGCAGATGATCACATATTAAGCCCTACACGGTTTGGGTCCAGCCTACTTATGCGACCGCATCTTCCCCTATGAACCTGTTTGGGCTTTAAGATCTTCTGGGCAGGCCCTCCTCATGGCCCCACCTCCATCAAAACCATGGTTGGTGGGGACAAGGGAGAGGGCCTTCCCAGTAGTGCCCCCCCCCCGGCTTTGGAACATCCTCCCCAGAGTACTCACACTCATGTCCTTTAGGAAGGAACTGAAAACTTGGCTGTTCAAATAGGCCTTCGACAATGACTAAAGTAACCAGTGGTTCTCAACCTTTAGGTCTCCAGATGTTTTTGGCCTACAACTTCCAGAAATCCCAGTCAGTTTACCAGCTGCTAGGATTTCTGGGAGTTGAAGGCCAAAAACATCTGGGGACCCAAAGGTTGAGAACCACTGGACTAAACTGACTACGTGGCTCATATTGATCAATGGTTTGAACTTTTAAAAACTCGTTTAAATGGTTTTATATGATAATTGTTTATGTGTCAATTGTTTTGTGTTAATTTCGACTTCTTTTAATTCATTATATCACCCAGTTGTTTTATGTATCCATTATGTTTTTTATGATTGGAAGCCGCTCCGAGTCCCTTGTTGGGAGATGGGGCGGGATATAAATGAAGTATGATTATTATTATTATTATTATGATTTCTTGCATCCATAAATTCAACAACTATTTATTTATTTATTTATTTAATATACCGCCCTTCTCCCCCAGGGGGACCCAGAGCGGTCTTACACAATGGCAAAATTAAATGACACATATAATGCAAAATGTAGCAAAAACCAACAATCGTAAAACACACTTAAAAACCAATATCATATCCAATTAAAACAGTAAAACACAGTTACAACAGGGCCAGTAGAATTAAGCCAAACGTCAGAGCCAGTCCGTATTCAACTTCACATTAATCCAACGAATACATCAATTCATAGCATAACTATATTTAAAAATGTTTCCAAACAGAAAAGCCTGTTTTTGCTATGTTCTACAATTTTCTGTCATTTTAGTACACCATTATATATAATGAGATTTGAGCAACCTTGGATATTGGTATCTACAGTAGGTCCTGGAACCCAGGCGGATACCAAGGGTTCACTATACCGACATGGAGATTGCCGTCTCTTTTTACTTTTCCTGAATAAAATATAAGTGAACTGAATCCCATTTTGACTTCTAGTATTAGTGTACTTCCTTCCTTCTTGGAATATTTGGAAAAACAGAAAGAAGATTCTAATTCAAAAGAGTCCAATGAAAAGGAACAGTTAGTAATTGGGAGAAAGGTTTGCTGCACACTGTCTGTAATCTCTGTCATGTATCTCTTTCACACAGCTGGTGGTCAGTTATAACTTAAGAATGATGTATTTGGAAAATTAACTAACAAGCAACAATTCCCAAAGAAATATATTTAATTTTATGCCAGCATTAGCGAATGTAATTATTCTGTAAAATGACCAGCAGGAGGTAGTAGCGTTAAACAAATAAAACTAATCTGTGGGTATTTTATTTCATGGTTTTTAACTATTAAAAATGAAGTGTTTGTACAATTTATAATTAGCAATTCCCAATGAAGTTGGCTTGCATTGCCAGACAATATAGCACAGACCACAACGTCTCTTTAGTCACAGTCCATCATGTCAAAGCTTGGTGG
Source organism: Anolis carolinensis (assembly GCF_035594765.1). NCBI lineage: Eukaryota > Metazoa > Chordata > Lepidosauria > Squamata > Anolidae > Anolis > Anolis carolinensis. The sequence continues at coordinate 259,120,152 of NC_085842.1, read as the reverse complement.
TGTTTTTCTTTTAAACTGACAGAGGTTTTTGATACCTTTTCCAAGCATGAATGAAGCACACCCAGAATAGCAAACTAAGTCTGCAATATGAGTTTCGACAAATGAGTGGTGGTTTCGTTGCACAAAATATTTGCTTTCAAAATCACATCGCCCCTAATTAATGTAGGGTCATGTCCATAATGGGACCTACATACCCTAAAGGTATCAGATTCTGTCTGATCTTGGAAGGTAAACAGGAACAGTCCTGGTTAGTATTCCCAAATGACATGCTGTTTTGCAGAACACCAGTTTAGAAAGTGGATGGGCAATTGCCAACACATACCAGGTTCTGTAGGCTGCATGTCAGAAGACAAAACTGCCTTAAAAACCCTGTGAAAAAAATCATAGTTCTCCATAAGTCAACAGGTGACTTGAAAGCACATATGCATGCATGCATGCACATACACACACCCATAATGAGAGTAGAACAGTGGTTCTCAATCTGGGGTCCCCAGATGTTTTTGGCCTACAACTCCCAGAAATCCCACCCAGTTTACCAGCTGTTGGGATTTCTGGGAGTTGAAGGCCAAAACATCTGTGGACCCCAGATTGAGAATCACTGGAGTAGAAGATAGTTATTAATTACTCTTTTTCTAAGCATCTCAAGCAATGTGCATCGAGCTAAGAGCAGGCCCAAGCTGCTTCATTGTACAGTCAGGATTTTAACAATTGCCTAGGAGTGCAGCTACACTATAAAATTAATATGGTTTGACACCAGTTTCACTGCCATAGCTCAATACTATGAGTAGTTTGGTGAAAAGCAAAAGGCCCTGTAAAACTACAGCTCCCATGATTCTATAGAACGAGCCATGGCAATTAAACTGGTGACAAACTGAACCCAGGATTACTATTACATTCAAGAGCATAGTCAGCATTCTAAGACCATCCTGATTGCCTAGATAAAATTTCTCACTTTTTAATGTTTTACTCTTGGCCTATATACATCAATCTCATGGTGACCAAACATAACTGAGAGCTAGGAAGCTAAACTCCTTCCTCTTAAAGGCCAAGGTGTAGTTCATTTAGGCTAGAGGGCATTTAGTATTACTCTTTATATAACAGAGAAGTAGAATCCATGGAGGTCCACATTTCATTCTTTCAAGAACACTTGATCTATGATCCCGTGGGTTCTACTGGTTTTCTAGATTGCTTCTTGCAACTTGTGGCCTCCTAGGCACCCTTTCTTTTTTTAATTTCCTGTCTTCTCCAAATACTCAGCTTCCTTGTCAAAATACCCAGAGACTAATAGGAACTACCGTTGGTTACACAGAGCCTAGTAAACTGGATCTCTGTGCAAATGAGAACTTAATTCATTGGTTTGGGTCAAATCATCCCTTCATGAGAAAAAACAGTGGTGGAGTAGGTTACGAGTAAACAGCTCCACCTTCTGGAGGAAATGGAATACGGTAACTATTTCAGACTTAACATCTGGCCAACGTTTAGATTAAAGCAGCCGAAGTTCAGTATTTGGTCTGCAAGTAAGTATGACATTGGTCGAATAGAACTGTATATGATATCTGTGTATTGAGTACTGTTCAGATGGTAACATAATTTCTCAACTGTAGAAGTGTCTCAGCTTATTTTTGCTGTTAAGTGCCATCAAGTCAACTTTAGCTTACAGTAACCTACAGATGAGAGACCTCCAACTTATCCTGATATCAACATCCCATCTCAGATCTTGAAGACTCAGGGCTTCCTTGATTGTAATGGGGTCATCTTATTTTCCTACTGACTTCTACCTTGTCAAGTACCATTGTCTTTTCTAAAGAGTCATGTATTTCTTTCTTTTTTAATTAATTTTTATTGAAAGGTTTCCCAGCAACTCCATACATTTCTTATAACAACAAAAATTCTCATTTCTCAATAGCATAAAACACATGTAAGACAACAAGGGTATCTGAGGGGAAGGGGTGAGGGCTCTAGTATGACAGTCTCAGTTTAGTCATCATGGCTTCTAGGGAGAGGTCAGGCTTGACTTGCTCTGAAACCCATTTATATGTCTTTTTACAAAGCATCTATAGACATTTTCTCCATCATCACATTTCAAATGAAATCAGAATACAATCTTTGATGGGATAAAGAATTCCCATTTCATGTTAGCAGTTCAAGTGGCTTTACATCTTTGAAAAATAGCATGGAGTTTCAATTAAATTTATTTCAAATGGTAGAAAAGCTTTTGTTATAGCACAATATGTCCTACAAGCTAACTCTTTGCAGTCAAAAGTAAGTACCACTCCATTCAATGAAATTTTCTGCCATGTAATTATTGGTAGGATTGGAGTCAAGCTTCACAAATTCAATTGTGAGATGGTATTTCTTAGTTATTTGTTTGTTTTGGATGTTTGTGTTATTTGAGGGTGATTTTTAAGAGGAATGTTAAGTACATTGTGTATAAAGAACAGAAAGAAATATACGCATGCCAAAATCCAACACGACACTGGCTGGAGCATCATGGCTTTGTCCCCTTTTGCTTCCATCTCTCAGAGCCATCCAAAAACCAGCTCAAGAGTAATTTTCAGTCCTCAGAAGTGAATTTTTGGGGTGTTTACAGGCTGCAACTGAGAAGAAGGTCTTTATAAACTAATATTGGATTTTGCTCTGTACAACAGACATTCAGCATTAGATATAGCCCAGACACATAAACACATAGACAATCTTTTATGAGCACACTTGCTTCTTTGAGGGCATAGCTGTGGCAGCTGTCAAATGCTCTGTATTTCAAAACTCACTGTGAGATCATGTCCTCCACATGTCAATACTAGTTATTTATCTCACTGGATTTGGCTTACGGTAAGCCAAAGTGCTATAAATGGATCATATAGATAGGTTTATGTGAAAAGTGTAATTTACTAGACAAATGAGGTGTGTTCTTGCCACAATTAGAATTTAATGTGCACAGCTGAGAATGTGAATTGATTTCGGAATCTAGACAATAAAGCTCAGGCTGGTCACTCCCATTTCATCTGGGAACAAAGAAAGCAAACAGGCTTTTCAGAAACAATCACCATAAATAGTTGCAAGACGAATCTATTAATGTCAGAACATCTGGAAATAAATCCCATGTCCCTCAAAACCAGATACCTATGTGATTATTTGAACAATATGACTATGTAGACATGACTCATTGGCGTACTCTCATTTCTTGACATTCTAGTATGAGAAGCAATCCTGAGGCTCTCATCTCCTTTACACACATGCTGCTTGAAGTCTCATCTTTTACACTTTCTTCAATTGGCCACTTAGTTTTTATGAAGGGAAGCAAGGAAAGTCACAAGTTCCGTTACACATGTGCTGATGAAGCCTCGTCTGTTACACCTTCTTCAACTGGCCTCCAAACTTTTATGAAAGGAAGCAAAGAAAGTTCACATACCATACATATTCTGTTTCAGGTTTAAACATCAAAGTTCCTTTTATACTGATTGATTTTTTCATATGGATATGTCTCTCTCTCTCCTCCGTCCATCTCTCTATATCAGTGGTTCTCAGCCTTATTAATGCTACAACCCCCTAATACAGTTCCTCATGTTGTGGTGATTCCTAACCATAAAATTATTTTCGTTGCTACTTTATTACTGTAATTTTGCTACTGTTGTGAATTGTAATGTAAATATCTGATACACAGGACATATTTTCATTCACGGGACCAAATTTGGCACAAATACCTGATATGTCCAAATTTGAATACTGGTGGGGTTGGGGTGGGGATTGATTTTGTCATTTGGGAGTTGTAGTTGCTGGGACTTATAATTAACCTACAATCAAAGAGCATTCTAAACTCCACTAACGATAGAATTGAACCAAACATTTTACATTATTATTAGCTTTGAATGTTTTTAAATATGTATACTTATCTCTGATTGTAAAATTGTTTTATAGGTTGTGTTTTATAAATGTACATTGTTTTATATTGTCTTTTACACAATGTTGTGAGCTGCTTTGGGTCCCATTTTTGGGAGAAAAGTGGGATATAAATATAGATTTATTATTATTTGTTGTTGTTTCATTAGCATAATACTTTTTAAAATTCTAAAGGGTTTTAATCTCCAATGTTACTGCAAAATGAAACTTCAGAAGCACACAGAATTTGGAAATCACCTACCCATCATAGGTAATGAATTGTTTGCAATTAATTCCTTTTTCTCACAATAATCAATGCAAAATCAGTTTGGAATAATAGAATCATGGAACCATAGTTGGAAGAAACATCCAGTTCAATCCCCTGCTATGCAGGAAAAAACAATCAAAGCACCCCTAACAGATGGCCATTCAGTTTCTCCTCCAGAGAAGCAGACTCCACCACGCTCTGATGCATTTTCCACTGTAGAACAGCTCTTACCATCAGGAAGTTCTTCCTGATATTTAGGTGGAATCTCTTTTCCTGCCATTCATTGCTTTTTGTCCTAGTCTCTAGAGCAGGATTTCTTAAAATTTTTCCACTCATGGTCCCTTTCTGCCTGAGAATTTTTTTCATGACCCCATTCTGCCTGAATTTTTTTTTTTACGCAAACTCAGGAAATAGATATACAAAATAGGTATAAAATTCAAACATTTACTAATAACAAATCAGTACTTGAAAGGCTTCCTGTGCTTTATGAAGTACAGCTGAAGCATATTCTATACTGTAATCATGGCATGTTGTTGGTAACAGACTTGTATAACTATCTTAGTGCCATTCAGAAAACTTTTACTATTGCTAAATTTTTCATGAACCCAACATTGAGCTAAGAGAACCCCACCTGGGGTCAGGGCCCACAGTTTAAGAAGCAGTGCTCTTAGGTAGCAGAAAACAAGCTTGATTCCCTCAACGTGACATCCTTTCAAATATTTAAACATGGCTATCATGTTCACTCTCAGTCTCCTTTTCTCCATGCCAAACATACTCAGTTCCCTCAGCCTTCCTCTTACCGCTTGGTTTCCAAACCTTTGATCATGTTAGCTGCCCTCTGTATATTTTATTACATAGGTGTAATACCATGCATTTCTCCCTGTTGAAATCAATATTGTTAATTTTGACCCAGCTATTTAATCTGCTAAGGTCCTCTTCATCCTAGAAAGAAGTGACCAGTGAGGTGCCACAAGATTCTGCCCTGGGCTTAAGTGCTATTCAACATCTTTCTTGATGACTTGGAAAATGGAATAGAAAGCATGCTTATCAAATGTGCAGATGACACCAACATGGGAGGGATCCCAGAGGACAGGATCAGAATCCAAAATGACCTTTCATGCTATTGTAATGTAATGAGGGGTTGTGGAACTCTCCAGTCTTTATCCCATCATGCTGCCATCAAACATCAGGGTCACTCTCAGGAAATCCCACCATGTGGTCAAATGTGATTTTTCTACTTCTTTCTTTAATCTTTCTCCAAATGTGAAGACTACCACAGTGCTCACTGAAATTATCAGAATGCTTTCAAGTCCTTTCTGACTTTTTAAAACCTAAAGGTGAACCTAGCCCATGTTTTTCTGGCCATGATTTTTTCAGAGGTGGTTTGCTTTTTTCTTATCTAAGATTGAGAGACTGACTTCTCCAGTGTCCATCGAGAGGGGGGGGGGTGTCCATAGCTGAGCGGGGATTCAAAGCCTGGTCTCCAGAGGTGCAGTTCAGCGCTCAAACCACTACATTATGCTGGCTCTCTGAAAACGCTATTATTAACCTTTCAACAATTCAATTATGCAATATTACAAGGTTTTAAGCTTTAAAACAAATTAGTGTTAGAGACTGTAATTTATATCAGAATCCTTGTCTAGCTTTCTTTCTTTTCTTTCTTTTCTATTTTGTTCTTTTATTTTTCCAACTTCAAATGGAAAGGAACAAAACTTTGTTCTTTTTTTATTTCCTTTGCAAAATTAAAAAAAGGAAAAGAATAAGACAAGCCCAATGTAATGGGTGTGGGAGGAACATATTTCTTTTGTACTGATTCCTGCAGGGCATGGAAATTATGACTTCCTGAACCGACCAGCTTACCTAAGAAAATATGCCTTAGGAGTTGAGCCTCATTTGTTGGGAACTCTCCCTACCCACTACAAGTCATCTCTCTTCAAAAGCCTGGAGCTGTAAGGCAAACTGTAACAACAAAGACAATTTGTGCCAGGAGACCACAGCATGTTGCATTCCCTTACAATGCTCTGCAAAAGGTTATGCAGCAGGTTTGCTATTTAATCTGAGGAATCAAGATTCTTTGCACTGGTTGGCTATGGATCCCCTCCTCTTTCCATCAGATCAATGAGAGATAGGTTTTATACAGAATTACAAATATTCCATAGCCCAAAATGATAAATTACAATTACGTAATAAATAAAGCATTAATGCATAGTTGAATGAATTGATTAGGAGAAAAATCTGGCTGAAAACTCAATGTCATCTGTATTTCTCTCCACTTCATAACAAGCATTGGACTGTACTGCAGAGAATAGAGGGCTTAAAATGTACAGAATCCAGATGCTCCGATGTATAAGAATGTCCTACTGATAAAAGAATGAGCCATATCATTTCATTTTAAAGCAGGAGGCCTGGATTTTGTTCATTAATATGTGCCAGCCAAGAGACAAAATGAAGAACTGAACAGAAAGTACACATATGAAGTGAGAACAAGTGATGTGATAGATTAGGTCACTCTTACTCCTGAGAACTTGCATATGGCCTTGACAGTCTCTTGGCCCACTGCTATTCATCAGTCCAAAATCAAGCATGGCGCTATGGCCCAACTTGAAGCCACTTGGCTTGTCTATCTCAGTGTGCTGGGAAGCCAAAGAAAAATCTTCATATCAAGAAAAGTTGTATATAAGAATACTGAGAATTCTGATTTAAGCAAACTAGGATCTTTGTATCAAAGTCAATGCATGATAAGAAGGAATGTGCCAAAATCCATATACCATGCATTTTCTAAAAGCAAGAAGATAACATGTTTCATGAAATCAAGACAGAATATCTTCTAAATCTATTATGCTGATGATTGAATTTTGGGTTGTTTTTTTATTGTACTGAACAATCAGTTTTCACATACATAGCCTTGTAATCATCTTTTGTTCAAAACATAAAGATTAGAGATAGGCAAAAAAAATCACTTCTATCCACTTGGAAGATTCCTCCCATATTTTCCTGGCTTTGGTGTTTTCTTCTTTTTCTAAGAAATGATTTAGGGGTGTTTCATATTCCATAGAGTCATCTGGCAAAAAGTCTCATCTAGGAAATTCATGTTCATGAGGGACACCAGGGGAAGAAGAAAGTGAAAAGAGGAAGATTTAATTATCTAGAGATAGATCACATGATTTGCTTACATGATTGTGGCCAGGATGGATGTATTTTGCTGTCTTATGCACTGAAAAAAGTATTGCTCAGATTACCAAAATGTAACACGGTCAACAACAAACAGACCCAATGAAGTCACTCAGTGAAGTGACACTCAAGCAAAACGGGACCATGTGTAGCTTAGGACCACAATCAGAAATGGAAGGATCCTGTGTATGATCACATAGAGCTAGCAATTGGCAACTGCTCTATAACTTCATCCAGTTTGCGACTCCCACACAGAGCCAGCATTATATTAGCCAACTTGCTAATATGTTTGTCAGTAATGAACGGCACATCTAAGCTCACCTTGGATGTGAAAATACGCAAGGGAATTGCTGACTGGTCTGATGCATTGCTAACTCATGTTCTCACCCTATGGGTGCTAATATGTAAACAGAACAAAAACATATCAGATGTTGGAAATCACTTTTTCCAAAGGATAACTTTTCACAGACCTTTCAAAGAGCAGCCGTCCCGAAACAATGACCACACATGTTGACGCTGTTACAATGGTATGTAATTTTGGCAGTGCTGCTATTTTAAACAAAATTAAATGCAAATTAGTGGCTGTCACTGAACTTTGTTCATTTGTATAACCTGTGTGACAGCTTAGTTAGGTCTGGATGGTGGGAACATGAGGTGCCAAGGAAGAACAATTAGCAAAATCAAAACCACAAACCTATCAATGACCAATCATTTTATTGTTTGACATCTGAAATAAAGCAAGTACCGTCAGTCCCTGAGTTATAAACATTTAACTTACAAATGGCTCACAGATAAATCTTTTTTTTTGTATTTCGGATCTTGTTTTTAAGCAGGTAAATTATCTTGAGCTTGTTGAATGTAGAGACACATGTCACAGAAATAATGATTCCAGTAATACAGTTTGTTTGTAACCTCTAAGTCTCAGTATTTACATAATGAAGACTGCCATAATCTCTTCCAATGCACACATCACCAACTATTGTATTTCAACCTTTTTCTTTTGCATATGGCCAAATTAAGCCTAAGGAATAGAAATGTCTGAAACATACTGGGACCTTGGGTTGGGGGATCCTGACAAAGGTAAAACATAAAACAGACTGATCCAGTCATTCTTAAATTGTATCTCTTTGACATCTGTGCTTTTGCTATATCATTCTTCTGCTAAGTGGACACTAAGGAGGCTGGGTAGGTGGAGAAGGAGGGCTTTCCTCTTTCACCTCCCAAACACCTTAGGAAGTCCTCACTCTGGCTGACATCACCCTGAACACCAAGGAAAAGGTAGGGTGGCTCTTAAAGTGGCTACCTAGTGGCGCCAAGCCATGTTTGGCATGGCTGGGAAGTGGGGACTCCCTGCTGCCACAAAGTGTCTGAGGGAGATCCTATTGGGCCATGAAGTGGTGGTACAGATCTGACTTCCGGGATGTTGAATTGCGCCCACTTGGCACATCAGTATAGAAGGGTCTTCAGACAAAGGTTGTTAGCATAAGCTGTCATGAACTAAGACAGTGGTTCTCAACCTGGGGTCCCCAGATGTTTTAGCCTACAACTCCTAGAAATCCCAGCCAGTTTATCAGCTGTTAGGATTTCTTGGAATTTAAAGCCGAAAGCATCTGGGGACCCCAGATTGAGAACCACTGGAATAAGGGTTCATCTGCATTGTAGAATTACTACAGTTTGACACTGCTTTAATTGTCATTGTTCAATGTTATGGAGTTGTAGTTCAGTGAGGCACCAGCACTCTTTGGCAGAGAAAGCTAAAGACCCTGTAAAACTTCATCTATCATGATTTCATAGCCATTGCAGTTAATGTAGTGTCAAACTGCAACAATTCTACAGTGTGGATGCATACTTAAGACCCTTCTACACTGTCATATAATCCAGATTATCAAAGATAATCCACATCTGCTTTGAACTGGTTTATATGAATCTACACTGCCATATAATCCAGTTCAAAGCAGATAATCTGGACTTTGTATGGCAGTGTAGAAGGAGCCTGAACTTGCTGAAGTGAGATGAAGCAGATTCAGGATGTGTCGCACCACCCTAAATAATGCAGATTCTGGAGTAGTCTGCTCTGGGATGGCCTAGATTCACTATGGAAGCACCACAAATATGTGCAAAATGTGCAGAATGAAAAAATACAAATATGATTTATTCAGTGAGGGAAAATGGCAGTAAGAAAGCATAGTATTAAAAAGACTTCTGCTAAATAAAGTTGAAGTCTCGCAACTTGATATGAAACAATGACTAGTAGGTAAATCTTGGTGAGCTTTGGAGAAATACAGCAAAATTGAGCCTGAGTGATTTTCACATCACCAGGTGTATCTAAAACCCACTCAAGATTGTTGTAGACTAGTGAATGAAAAATATGTCTCATACGCATACCATTTAGGTTTCTGTCAAGTGTTTTAATGTCTAGACCAGGTATCCTGTTGAGACCTGTAGCAGACCACCTGTTATAGTTTATCGGCTACTATATAAACACTTAGAACATGGACTAGTTTCAAAGAGACAAATGCCATGTGCTTTTTCAGTATGGAAAGTCTTTGCTTCTTGCCTGCTTTATGTGAGTTATAACACAGTATTTTTCAACTTCTGGAGCATTTGGTTATTGTTAAAGCTGATGCATGTCAGTATGAAACAGTTGAAGAGTTAGCTTATATTAAAGTATCCATTTATCAATCATTTTGTATGCAAGAAATAAGATTTCTCATGCTTACAGTAGGATTATGGTTCTTGTTCTAGATTGTCCTCTATATTATTATTCAGAAATTATTTCAACTTGATAATGCTCTGACATACAATATAGTGTTGTGCTTAGTGTTAAAAATGGGAAGGGTGACCACTGGCTTCACATTCCCATGCAATCATGGCTTATTCTAGAGTAGTCACCGTCTCTTTTTATCATTCACTTCACAAGATTTTTTGAGAAGATGTATAATGTGGAGTATCATAGATACCATCTAATGCCCCTCAGAGCAAAACAAAACTGTGAAGCAAGATTTGTACTGGACTGTTGGCATTGCAAGATGTATTTGGAGTTGCCATTGTATAACTGTAAGAAACACATGTTCTAGGCCACATGTTTCAAACTTTATGTGGCCCTTCAGATGCTGGACTACAACTCTTGTATTCCTCATTAGATGCCATGACTGGACCTGATGGGAGTTGTGATACAGTAACATCTGGAAGTCTGCAATTTGTTGTGTTTAACAAGAATAGTGGGGTTTGAATTGTGATACAAGGCTTGCAGGTATGATGTCTGACTTTAAAATGTCCTTTAATCTCTCTCCAACCTCAGAACCAGAGGTGCTATTGAGTTGCAATTCCTATCTGCAGGTCATATGGCAGATAATCAAAAGTGATGGGAGCTGTTGCTCAATAACATCTGGGGATCCAAATTAGATAACAACTAATGGGCATTGACCAGTATGTAAAAAATATAGTTGGTCCTCTGTATTATCCATTCATGGGTTCAACTGAAACCATAAGGTTGATGTGGCCCTCAGTGAAAAACTGCAAGCTTAATGTCACCTTAACTCTGCTGTCAGGCCTTGCATCCATAGATAAGGTAAAGGTTTTCCCCTGACGTTAAGTCCAGTCATGTCTGACTCTAGGTGTTGGTGCTCATCTCCATTTCTAAGCCGAAGAGCTGGCGTTGTCCGTAGACACCTCCAAGGTCATGTGGCTGGCATGACTGCATGGAGTGCCGTTATCTTCCCTCTGGAGCGGTACCTATTGATCTACTCACATTGGCATGTTTTAGAACTGCTAGGTTGGCAGAAGCTGGAGCTAACAGTGGTCGCTCACGCATCCATAGATCTGCTCATATTCAAATTGTACCCTTTAATGTAATGGTTCTCAACCTGTGAGTCCCCAGGTGTTTTGGCCTACAACTCCCAAAAATCCCAGCCAACTTACCAGCTGTTAGGGTTTTTGGGAGTTGAAGGCCAAAACATCTGGGGACCCACAGGTTGAGAACCACTGCTTTAACGTGACATGCTAGAGATAGCTCCAAGAAATTGAACCATCTATTGTATGACATGATTTCATTTAAATAGTCCTTTCATGTGCTCTGTTTTTCTTTTTTTAAAGTCATAAAATCCTGAACGCACAACACTGCAATATAAGATAGTGTGTTCATATATGAATACGTACATTCTCTATGATGTTTCATTAGCTCCAGATGATATGGAGCAAAATAAAAGGAAACATGATTTGGCCAATAATGCTTAATTTCGAGCAACAGCGTTTTCCTCATTATTTGGAAACAATATCGAAGCTTTCTAACGACGTAATTTGCTTCATAAAAAAAGACTCTTCTGATCCTGTTTCTCTGATCCTCCCACTCCCATAATTCATATGCATCCTTTGTTCTTAATGGTTTCCAAGGGGTGGTGGTGGTGGAGTAGAGATCAAGTGAATAGCAATAAAGTGTTTTTATATGCATCCAAAAGACATATATTTGTTCCTTGAGATTTTATATACAGAAGGTGCTTTGAGAAGCATTCCTTGTTCCAAAGATGATATGTATATATATAAAATCTTTGTGTGTCCATAAATTTATCTCCATGAATTATGGAGATACACAAAGACAAGAGAACCCCAACCTCTTGATTCCCCCTAATTTTAGCAAAATTGTGCCCCTTTTGCTCCTGTAAATAGGAATCATAAAAGGTGAAGGAAATGAATCCTTTCTGTCTACCCAGTAATTTGAACGCAATATATCTATAGTTAATGTTACATTATATGAACTAAAAAGTGCAGAAGTATTTCTGGGGGTGTTATGCCAATGGGAGAGATCTAATAGGAGCAATGCTACTACTAAAATAGTTGCAATTTTTTAAAAAAAAATAAAGCAAGGCAGCAAGGGATGTAAGAGGAAATCACAGAGGATGCCCCACAGCACCCGGCTTCCCTCCTACCTCATCCCATGGGGGGAAGTGTCCACTGCCTGGCTTCCCCCCATTGATTCCAATTGAAAATGTGAAGCCTTCCATGTTGCCTTGGCAGTATACGCTGGATCCTCTATAATTTTGCAACGAAGCCCTGCCTGAAGTAGTTCTACGTTGTGGGATGGGAACCGGTTGGCTCCATTGCAAAACTATAGAGGATCCAGTGTATGCCACTAAAAGTTACCCTGCCTAATGAGGTTGTCAGTGAACTAGTTTTAGCACTTTTATAATATTCATCATCTTTTGTTGGTGTTATTATTTTATTTATCCTTTAATGATAAACTCACTTTTTGTTGTTAATTGTTGTATTATTTTAATCTTGTTTTGTGTTTGATTAGTAAAATATATTGTTTGAAACAATAAATGTGACAAATTAGTAAGCAATCTGAATTTAAAATCACATACATTAATAATAAATACTTTATTTATAGACCTCCCTCTCCACCCAAGGGGACTCAAGGCAGTTTACATACAAAAAAGGCAAACATTCAATGTAGGTGATATATAACATGCACAGTGTATTTAAAGTGCAGAACTTTTGTGTGTGTGGTAAGGATGATATTTCCCGTAGTAAATCTTTATTTTGGGCAGGGGGGAGAGGTCACAGCATGTCCACATTTATTCACAGCATTTTGAGATAATGATTTTGAAGATATACAGTGGGGCTGTTTGCAACATTATAGAGTTACAAATAAGATTGACACATTCATAATTTAAGATTCTTCTGAACTGGCACATTTACATAGTCTGCCACATTTTTACCAGTGAATATTTAGTAGTGCACCGCTTATTTCATTTTGTGAGCATGTTCTATTCTTGAACCTCTCCCTCTGACATCTTATGTAAGTGGTGCAGAACTTGGTACATAAACTGAAAGCTAAAGAGGTAATGGTTTCCATATGATATTGCATAAACTTCTTTCATATGTTTTCAATTTAAAGGATTATAAAACAGAAAACAAAAAAAACCTGTATATTTTCTTTTTCAGAAACAGAAAATTTCAAAGGTTTTGGATGAGACTGATTTTGTGTTAATTAGATGTCCAAATCTTGGAAGTTACTTCTGCAAAACAGTCTCTCATTCTTTTTATCTTTTTGCCTTACAAGTTATTTCCATTCTCTTGTCATCACCATTTTTATTTCCCAGGGCACTTTGGGGATATTATGTCAGCACTCCTTGACCTCATGGAGTGAAGCTGAAAATGTTGAATTAAGATTGTTTTTTATTTCAGAATATAACCTTCCCTACCAGACAAGATCTTTGAACGCGTGGGCAAAGTGACAATGGTTCAAGTCACACCCTATCCAAAGTAATCTGCCAATGTGTGAAGCAGCAACAGCTCATGAATCATTTGCTCTCATACTGATATCAGCAAACAAATAAAATTTCATTGTTGCTTAAATATTGATAGAATCATTAATGGAACTCCTTAAGATCAGGGTTTTTTTTTTACTAGTCCCTTAGCTGGCCTCTTTCACAAAGGAATGGACAGAAAATTGGACTCGTTTTTTCTCTCTGAAGGACCATATATCCCTGTGTGAATCTGCCTGAGTCTTAAGGTCATCAGGACCTTAACCCTTGACTCCATAATCATCACAGATAGATCTTGTGAGGATACATGAGAGGTTCTTCTCATTAGACTATAAAAATTATAATTGTATTTTAGTTGTACTTTCTTTTACTCTATTACGTGAGCTGCCTTTGTTCCCAAGGTAAAAGAAAGGTGAGGTATAAAATAAATCATTAACAAAATACATCCTGCAACTATGATAAAGGCTTTGATGCTGTGGCTGTGGCATTATCAGGGTGATGGAATTACTCATGGATAACTCTTCCAGCTTTCCAACGGGGTAGCATATAAGAAAGCCCACAAATCTGTTACAATCTTCTCTGTTTATGCCCCCAATATGCTTGGTGCAGAAGTAGGTAGTCTTGAATGGGTCTCCCCCTAACAGGGCTGTAAAGGCAATTCTAAGCTCTGTTAATGGAAAAAAATGTTCCAAATATATAGACTCGGGTATCATGCAAAGTCCGCTAGAGGCATGAAAGAGTTCCATGGAGGCACAGTGCTTGGTTGTAGAACCCATCAATCTGTAAAGAGACAAGATGGTCTTTGGAATCAATTAGATTGTTCATTTTTCTTCCTTTTCTCCTTTGTTTTCTGTCTGTGGGTGAAGTATGACATCTTGATTGGAATACATTATGGCAGTTACAAATGCACAACCTAAAGTTCGACATTCATGACAAGTTCGTATTCATGATCTATATGAATTCTCTAGTTTCGCGAATATGACACTGCGGCTCACTTACCACTCAGGGCCATCTTTTTTCACCTAATGTTTGGGGTAAGGTGCAGGGCAAGCTCTCATTCATAGGGCCAGACAAATCAGAGTCAACATGAAGGCAGTTAAACAACAACAACAATAAATAATCAGATTGATCTGGAGCAGCCTTTAAGAATGTAGTTTTAATGTTTACAATGTTATTTAGATGGTGAAAGATTTAATTCCCGATAAAGTGTTTTTCAGGTTTTGCAATATGTACAGAATGAAAGGTGGAAAAGAATATGTTAAGAGTCGGCATCAGCAAGTCAGAAGACAGATTGCAGCCTATTCAGCTAATCCACTGAGTGCAGAATTTGGTACAAAAATAAAGTGTACCAAGTGGAAGTTAGGGAACCTGTCCTCTGATAGCACATGCACACAAAGAAATAATAGTCTAAACATATACATGGGAAACCACATGTTCTTCAAAATGGGGAAATTGCCCAGGATGAGCTCAAACTGTAGACTATAGGAGAGGGAAGATAATATACACAGTATGAAGTTAGTGGCACTGGCATCCAATATTATTAACGTCACTAATGTCCAGTGTCAAGCTGCAATTCCTAATGACGTAGAAGAAACCAAACCTGTCTTCATGTCTGAGGTGAACTTGGGTGCAGTGGTGCTGGTGGCTTTCCTGTCAATGGAATGGTGAATCTATCTGGGTTTTAGTTCAAATTTTAAAGGAGCTTTTCATTGTGTTGAATCCATTTTAGGAATAGGGTTCAGCACTTTTGATACTAACTTTATATTTCAGACTAAAATTTAGACTGATGCTGAAGCTGCTGGCCAACATTATGTGACATCAGGAGTTTTCAAAGGAAGTTATTTAGGGCTTGTTTTCCCTTCAACCAATTAATGTGAATGACTTATTTTGCAGAAAAGAAGCGGTGTAGATTTCACTCCTTTATTATTATCATACAATTCCCTTCCACTTTCCATTTGCTTTAATCTTTTCAAAATTCCTACTCACTTCCTTTAAAAAAATAGCAGCAGGGTGTTTTTATATATTTGGCATATATAGTATACTAATGCTTTTTAAACATTGTGTTTTCTCTTTTATGTGTTCACAACAATATGTTGTAATTGTATTGAGAAAGGACAGAAAGAGGTTTTCAGAAATACAAGATAACATCAAAGACAGGTATCAAAATTAAATATAGAGTTCTCTGGCTTTATATTTAGAAGGACAACACCTGCTGCATACATGATCTCCTGGACTTCACAAGAAAATACAAAAAACACCCCAAAACAAAACAATACAAAAAACAAAACAAACAGCAAGTAAATCATTAAATTGAGTCACAGATTCTGTACAAAATGTGTCATCTATTACAGGTTCTTTTTGAACAGTTTTTTTTATTAATGTCCATTGTTTCCTACTGCAAAAGAAAATCCAGCAATTCTTGGAACAAAATTGGTTTCTCTGAGCTAAATACATTTTGTAGTTCAGATAATGATATAATTACATCTTATGCTTATTTTAGTGCTAACAAGAATTAACTTGAATCCATAAATACTGGGTCCTCCCCAACAAGTATATGGATTATCCATAGGTTGTAATACTGAACCCCACTTATTTTCCATAAGGTGGGATGTTTGGATCAACATTGCAACCAATCGTTTACCTCCAAAAATTCCTTTCAACGTTCAGTTCCCATTTATAGGTCTTGGTAGTAGAACATGGATCATGCTGGATCCCAGACTCTAACAAGTGTCAGTTGAAGGAAGATTTAGTTAAAATATGCAATGTGTTAACAGAGATGGTAGTAATAATGTATGAAGTGTAATATATACACATTGCATGGTTTCCAGCTGTTTGGCTTCAGAGTCACTCTCCGTGCAATGAATGTTGGGGGGAGGGAGGAGTGTTTGGATAATGTAGCGAAAAGTGAAAGAATCCATTGGTCACTCTTTTTGGAACCAGTGTGGAGAACTCAGGCACAATCTGTCCTGAGCTTTGCAAACGTAAACCAGTGCGTGATGTGCATGTATGTATGCAGTTAGTGGGACTGAATTTCAGGAATGCTGAAGAATCCCTGGACTTGTTCTATAGCTGATGTGTTCATTTCTCATCCTTTTAAACTCTCATGCACCAGGACAGAAAGCTTGCATAGAACACGTTGTGGAGGTTTTTTCTGACTCCATTGGAATTCCGATATGTCAGAGGATTAGCACTATAGTTGGAATTAGCAGCAGGATTTAATGCAGACTTGGGCTTCTTTTAAATCTGTGAGACCTTCTATATCCTTCTTGTAAAAAGGGTCCTTCTTCTGTCAACCAAGTCAGTTCTACTCCTCAGAAATCAAAGTTTGAAAGAAGGATAATAACAGCACAACAGCAGCAACAACAGCAACAACAATGCTTATATCTCCACTAATGAGACTCAGAGCAGCTGGCAGGGGACCAAGCTAATTACATTAGCTTGTACAATTGGGGGGAGAGGGCAATAAATTGCCTAATGGATAAAATCAGTAGATATGCTGGGAAAAAAATTCCATTACATGGCAAGTGACTGAAACTATAGACCTATTGTTCACAGCTCTTTCTGTATCATAGAATATCAACATTCTACATGAACTTATATTTGGAGACAGGCTCGTGACACTAGGTGACTGAAGTAGCCTATCCTAGTGCATAACAATTAAGCCTTTTTTACTTTGGGAAGTGAATACAGTACACTTTTAGAACAAAGGACAGGACTTTTTTTTGGGAATTCTCCAGGATTGTCAGCTGTAAAACATTCCCCTGAATTTCAGCTTCTTGTTATATTCTACAAACAAAGACATACACAGAAAATCTATTGATTTTGCCACTTTTTGTTTCTCTGTAATATACTGGGAAACCCATGATGTAGTGAAGCAAAAGTGACATGTTCTGGTTATATCAGTAGGTTGGCTCCATTTAGGAAGAATAAATGTTTCTTTCATTGGGGATACCCTGAAGTTTTCAGTACAGTCAGAAATCTATAAGTTGTACATTATATCTTAATACTTATATTGACTGTAATCCTAACCTCATTTTGTAATAAATGAGAATTTTTATTAATATCAGGAAATGCCTCACAATTTAGCCTACATGATCATGTTTCCTTTATGCTTCAGAGGAAGGAACTGGCAAAACCAGCTCTGTGTATTCCTTGCTTAAGAAAACCCAAAGAAATTCATAGGGTTGACATCAGTCAACAACTAACTTGAAGTCATATACACAGAGACACATCAAGATTACAATGGTGACATGATCATATTTTCCCCCTTGGCCCATTGGTAACATATGATGATGATGATGATGATGATGATGATGATGATGACAATGATGATGATGATGTTTAGTTATACCCCGCCTTTTCTCTCCACAAAGAAGACTCAAAGCAGCTATTATCTGCAATAAGTGGGATCTTTCAAATCAACATCAGTATAGTTTATGTCACACAGCAGATAACATGTCAAAGCACTGGACAATTAATTTGTCACAGATTTTAATATTTTACTCTTTCTTCTTTCTTTCAATGAATAATTAAGGGGAAAAACATTTTCACATTTTAACACCAACCTTTACTCTGAAATTCAAAAGATGAATTCCCAGGCCAAATTTAAATTCCCCCCCCCAAAAAAACAAACAAACAAACAAACAAAAAAACAACCCCTCAAAACATCCAGACTGCCACATTTTGTCAAATTCTGTCTCTGTTCTAAACAGGACCAAGAACGAGGTGGAAATGAGCTGTATATGCCTGGAATCTGTTTTACGATTTTCCTAACTCTTGTGTGTCTATGTGTTTGGTCAGCTTGCCAGCTCTTTATTTTCCAAATACATCGGATTTGAAATGGACAGTCCTGAGAGTGGGAACAGCCGTGGTGACATCACTGTGTAACAGTAATGTGAAATAATATTTACCAAAACACATAAATAATGAAGCAATGAGTTTTTGTCTCCATTCTCTTCCCATTGTAAACTTTGAAGCTAACTAGGCTCTTAATAGTTTGACAAGAGGACATTTATTTACTGGTTGCCTTAGAAAAATTCTGAGGCTTTATCTAAACTTGAGCTTTAACTGCTGGAGGAAAGACAGCAGTTAAAACAGGGTCACCAAATGGGCCTATAGCAAACAGCTGTTAAGAAGGAAAACAGCTGGGCTCCTGTCACTGGGGGAGGTGGCTCAGGACCCAAGATTCAAGATTCAAGAACTAGACATGGCTCCTTAAGAAATACTCACCACAGTTTTATTGACAGTGGCGATGAATAGAAAAAGGCAATATGTAAGAAAAAATGAGTATTTGAAAAGACTTTCTGCTAGTGTTGTGCTTTTGTATAGTGTTGTGCTTTTGCTGTTTGTTTTGTGTAGTTTCATTCATGTTGTCTCATTTTTGTATTTGGTTCCCACTAACGAAAATGGGCCACCTATATGACATGAATTTTCATCTTGCTAATGAAAAACATGAAAATTTTTGTGCCATTGGCGGCAATGGGAGGGTTTCCGAGGCTCATCCCCCCCCCCCTCGGTTTTTGGGCTAAAGGGGTGAAAATCATCACACACGGGGGGCATTTCGACCCCTTTTAGCCCACCAACTTTTAAAATGTTTGGATCTTCCCCAGAGTACTATTGTTATAATGTAATATAATATAATATTATTAACACCTATTGGCATGCAATCAGATTTAATGTAGAGGCATTTTCCTCTCCCAGGCTCACCTTAGATTACCAGGGTATCTATCTATCTATCTATCTATCTATCTATCTATCTATCTATCTATCTATCTATCTATCTATACACACACACACACATATACACCCATTGGTACACATCAGCTGTAAGCCCTCTGTCAGTACCTGCTTATTGTTACGGGGCAGAAACGAAAGGAAAATGAAAGTAAGCATGATGACTGTGCGGCTTTCATTTTCGTGTTGCCTCTCATTTCCTATGAAAATGTCATCATTCGTTCTGTGTAGACAAATGGTTAAAACAAAACAATAGCACAAAGGAAAGGAAGGAAAAAATTTCACGCACATCTCTGCTTTCTGCTCTTCATTGCGTAAAAGAACCAATGTATTAATTCTGGTTTGGTTGTTTGGTGGAATTTAAATGACATGTCCTTTCCAATCCATGCTAATGGCTTAGGGCACACTACTATAAACAAAATAGGAGGGTGGAAGAGTGTTTAAAACCGAATTGCACACTGAATTACACAGAATAGCAGAGTGCTGATCACCTAACCCATCTGATTTCCTGGTTTAACCATGGTTTTGTGAAGTTTGATTCATTCTTTAAGAAAAGAGCTCATCCATATTTGAAAAAAAGATACTCTAGGCTTGCACATGGAAATACTGCTTTTTTGACACCAGTCCTAGAACTGCCAGCTAGCACATTCAGTAGCCATGCTGGCAGAGGATTCTGGGAGGTCTTGTTTGAAAAAAAAAACTTTTCCAAGCTCAGCTTTGGGCCTGAGCTTGGGATCTAATAGAAGCTCTTTCTGTCATTCTAGAGTCCAAATTGGTTAACAAGTTTTTTGTTTGTACTGTTTAAGTTAGTGAGCAAAATGTGAGTTAGTGATCTAATAACCTGTTTTGAGCTTAACTCTAATCAAGTGATCAATTTCAGAGGTAGTAAAGTCCACAGGTACATCACTTTTCTCTGACATTGCGATATTTTGAGACGTGTCATAGCAAAATAATATATCATATCATCGTAGAAATGTTGGAGAACCTCAAAAATCTTGGATAGCTCAATACCATCCTAGTCATAAAAGTCATTACCAGAAAAGATCTATTATCTCTAATTATGGGCCTAAATACACTAAAGGCACCAAATCTCACCTGAAATAGAAAGCTAAACAGATATATTTCACTGGGTTCATTAAAATTATGTCCCTTCCTGTATCTTCTATGTTACACAACATCTTTTTACACAGCAGATATCTCTACTGGATGCTTTCTACAACTGTCTTTGGAACCTTCACTGATATTGCCAGATGAGAAATATGTGTACACATTTCAAACAGGATAGTGGTTGTTGTAAATAATTTCTTATATAAATTGTTGAGATCAAAGGATTGCAGAACCTAAAGTTACTTCAGCTTAGCTATACTGTGGGTGCACTACACTGACTGAAAACTGGACCTTACCATTGTGTAACTAGTAATGCAAGAAATATTATTCTGACATACATTCCTATTGTGCAATGATCAATAGATCTACAGAAAAAGTTAAGTGATTCACCAACAACCTCATCATACTCACCAAATTCAGTATCCTAGGATACTTCTAGACTGTTTTGGGGACAGAATCCCACACTGGCCATCACATGGTGTTGTGCGATTTCCGGTGGAGATCCTCCCCCCAACCTAGGTGGAAGTATCCTTGGATGCTTCCTTCACAACATGGAAGGCTTCTCGTGCTGTGCTGGCTCCAATTGAGCCAGCACTGATCCTCCCCAGAAGGGCAACACTTCCCATGTGTGATGGAGGGAAGTGCTGCCAAAAGGGAGCTACATGCAATCTGAGGTGACAGATTCGGCCCGCTGTTCCCCTCTTTCCTGGCCTTTGTGATAAGGCCATTATAGAACTTCTTGCTAAATTGTGGGACTCTGTTCATACAAACATAATTAGGTTAATGCCCTAAAGCAGTGGTTCCCAACATTTGGTCCTCTATGTGTTTTGAAATTCAACGCCTAGAAATTTACCAGCTGTTAGGAATTGTGGGAACTGAAGTTCAAAACACCCTAAGGACCAAAGGTTGGAAACTACTGCCCCAAAGCAATATGGTGAAAAGGACAAACCTTGTCACAACCAGGGCACTCATAACTTTCACAACATTTGTTAAACTCCTTACAGCTGAATATGATTGTGTTAATTCACTGCACAAGTGCAATAACTGGAACGCTTTCGATTACTGAATTGGATACTCACTGCATATTCTCTACGTTGCCATTTTAGGATGCTGTGTGAACAATCTGAGCTTTTGAAAGTATTTCCCAGTTTCAAAAAATGTTTTATGGGATTTGATAAATGTTTGGTGATTGGGGACTTAATGCATATTTTAGTGCTCGTATTCCACATCATCATAACATGCAATGTTCAGGAATCTGTTATGAAAACTACTCTAATCCATATGATAAATACTGTTTGATTCTGTAAACAACAATTGAATGAGAACATGTGGCTGAAATAAGTAGTGTTCAATCTTTCCACACAACAAAGTCCTATCGGTATGAAATATGTCATCAACCATTTATAGTAATAGCAGATTTATTGTTAAACATGTTTCTTCTCACATTGTCGATTTATATTAAAACTTCACAAGGATTTGGCTTACGAATACAAATCACATTTGCAAATAATCTTCAGCTGTTAATTTTCCACTAAGATTTTTGTTTTCACATATAGAGCAACAGCTGGAGTTTGGCATTTAATACGGCTGATCCAATTGTCCCTGAAATTTCCATGATTTTGCAGATCAGATCCTTTGGGCCCTATCCAATTAATATCATATGGAGCATTTCACAGGAAGAGTATGCAGCCTGTGGAATATTATGACAGAGTAGAAATGACGTGATGACTATATTCTCCTCTTCATCTGTGCAATCATAGCACAACTGCTAATCACGTATACAGCTTTCTGATTGTCTACCAAGGTACTTTGATGTCCTTTTGTAAAAAAGATGTAAAGACACTCAGGGAATGATACCAACATTCAAGATACAGTGGATGCCATGGCTGTGTCACTCAACCTCCTGCAGTCAGGAGGACTTGAAGAAAGTCTTCAGTAGTGGATGAGGATACAGGCAGATTCATTTGGGAGAAGGGAATTGAAATACAATAGACTCAAGGGCTTGAAAGATTTTAAATTTATTTTGAAGTCCTAGGAGTCACAGTAATTCTTTTGAAATCACAGTCAAATACAGATAGAATAGGAAATAGAACTTTGCTGTCCCTAGCCCTATGTAAATTGCCTACAAATCTGTTATTCCTACCCAGAAATCTATAGGAAACCTATCCTCAGATTTTCATATCTATCTAGAATCATAGAATCGTAGAGTTGGAAGAGACCTCACAGGCCATCCAGTCCAACCCCCTGCAAGAAGCAGGAAAATCTCATTCAAAGCACCCCCGACAGATAGCCATCCAGCCTCTGCTTAAAAGCCTCCAAAGAAGGAGCCTCCGCCATATGCCGGGGCAGAGTTCCACTGCTGAACAGCTCTCACAATGAGGAAGTTCTTCCTAATGTTCAGGTGGAATCTCCTTTCCTATAGTTTGAAGCCATTGTTCTGCATCCTAGTCTGCAGGGCAGCAGCAAACAAACTTACTCCCTCCTCCCTATGACTTCCCCATACGTATTTGTACATGGCTATCATGTCTCCTCTCAGCCTTCTCTTCTGCAGGCTAAACATGGCCAGCTCTTTCAGATGCTCCTCATAGGGCTTGTTCTCCAGAACAAGCTTCCAGCTTGTCAACATCTCCGTTCAACTGCGGTGCCCAGAATTGGACACAGTATTTTAAGTGTGGTCTGAGCAAGGCGGGATAGAGGGGTAGCATGACTTCCCTGGATCTAGACACTATACTCCTATTTATGCAGGCCAAAATCCCATTGGCTTTTTTCACCGCTGCATCACATTGTAGGCTCATGTTTAACTTGTTGTCCGTGAGGACTCCAAGATCTTTTTCACACGTACTGCTGTCGAACCAGGCGCCCCCCATTCTATATCTTTGCATTTCATTTTTTCTGCCTAAGTGAAGTATCTTGCATTTGTCTCTGTTGAACTTCATTTTGTTAGTTTCGGCCCATCTCTCTAATCTGTCAAGATCGTTTTGAATTCTGCTCCTGTCTTCTGGAGTGTTAGCTATCCCTCCCAGTTTGGTGTCGTCTGCAAACTTGATGATCATGCCTCCTGACCCTTCATCTAAGTCATTAATAAAGATGTTGAACAGAACCGGGCCCAGGAGGGAACCCTGCAGCACTCCACTGGTCACTTCTTTCCAAGATAAAGAAGATGCATTGGTGAGCACCCTTTGGGTTCGTTCGCTTAACCAATTACAGATCCACCTAACCGTAGTTTTGCCTAGCCCACATTTGACTAGCTTGTTTGTCAGAAGATCATGGGGGACCTTGTCAAAGGCCTTATTGAAATCCAGATAGGCCACATCCATGGTGTTCCCCGCATTTACCCAGCTTGTAACTCTATCGAAAAAAGAGATCAGATTAGTTGACATAATGTAATCCTGAAAGAACTAAACTTTCTTGAGAGGCATTCTCTCAGGAAAAAATATAGCACTTGCTTTATTTGCAATTTTTCACTTTCACAGGGATTCTGTGCCCCTAACCCAAGTGAATGTGGACAGTTGACTGTATATCTTCTGTACATTGCAGAAAAACAATTTCCTCCAACAGTCATGCACTGCAATTTGTTTGCATGTTGCCAGCTGCCCAGTGCATTCAATAGGAATATCATTCTGCCAAGACTGAAAATGCTAAATTATACCACATTATAATACTTTGGGAGATTTTTGAAGAATAAGAATAGATTTTGATATATTCATTTTCAATTGTTGTAACATACTGATTTGAGAACAGTGAGCATATTTCAAATATTGCTTTGAGAAACATTTCAAGCCCATGTTTCCTTTTTATGGAGCTCCATGCAAATTTCTCATGTTAGTTTGTGAAGTATCTGTTTGGCTTGATATCAGAAAATGTCAGTGTCACCTTGTTCTGTCCAACTGTTTATGTAATGACTGAACTGAAGCCAATCCATGGCTCTGACAAAATTAGTGAAGCAGCTTTTGGCTGACATCTTCATATAAGTGTCTTTGAACTGGCTTACTTTGATAACCACTGCTGAGTGTAATTTTTAAAAAAATTAACAGAAAGCTGTTATATATCCTGACAAATACATTCAGATATCTGCAGTCCATAGTGTTAGTAGAACAACCAAATGGTCTGCTTAAGAAAACTAAAACATAACTCTGTGTTATGCTAAACAATGAACTGTATAGACCCCATCTTCAATACCATACAATGCAGTATCAGAATGCAGATTAACCGCAGTGAACTGGATTATATGGCAGTGTACAGTAAGTGTAGACTGGATTATATGGCTGTGTAGATGGAGCCACAGTTCTGAAGCTTATACATTACTCCCAGCTAGAGTAAACACATTCAACAAGTAGTGAAATGGTGACTCAACATGCAAATCCCATTATTTCAATGTCTGTAATAACAATAGCAACACTATGACTTGGGGAAAAAAGCTACATTGGGGTCACATAATATAACTCTCCACATATAAATGACCCCATCATGAAGGCCCAAGGATTTGCTTCACATTGTGACGCCTCAGGGCAGCGTGAGCACTGGGAACCAGACACGGAGGCCAATAAACAATCTAATATCTTTATTAAAGAAATAAAGGAGACAAACAAAAATAAGCAGAGTATATAGTCCAGCAATAGTCCTTTCAGAAAAGGTCAAATATAGTCCAGTAATATGAAAGTAGATGTCCAGTATTAGAGTTCAAAGTTTTAAATCCGATAACCGAAACACACTCAAACTTCTAGGCTGTTTGAGTGGGGATTATAGCAAGGTCTGTCAAAGAGTTCCAGGTTTCAAGTCCGAGGCTAGGATAACAAGGCAAGGCAAAGTTAGTCGTGGTAGAGCTGAATCGCTGTCCAGGCTTGGCAGGGAGACGAGATGCAACGCCCTGTCTACTCGAGAGTAGCGTGCCGCAGAAACTAGAGTTGATGTGATTTCCTCAACTGACACGTTGACACCGCAACGGTCCACCTGCGCACAGAACTTTTATGGGACTCCAATCTCCCCTCAAACCAGGTGCCTGGACACTTTTTCCCAAGGGAAAGTGAACTAAAGTCAACAACTTGCCAGATGCAAACCTCCCGGGAAACTCTCAAGGGAACTGGCTTAATTAGCGCTTGCTTTCTCCGCTAATCTAGCGCTTTTTCTCCTATTCTGCTTCTCCGAGCGAGATGTTTCCCAAAACAATTTTCGATCAAAAGGAGCGCTCTCTGGAAAACCAGGCTCTGACTCAAGGGCCTTCATAATTAACTGTGGGCTAAAACTGTCAACAGGGGACATCTGGAAGGGAGCAGAATCTTGCTGAATCGGCACAAACCCCATATCTTCTTCGGTCTGATCCATAATGGCGACGGGGTCATGACTCAAGGGTCTTTGAGACACTACACACATTGTGATTAACTCATGGGCTCCCTGTGGGAGGCATAGGGAAGCCATGGCTCCACACACCACATTGTGCAAATTGACTTACCCCTCATCCCATGGGGGAAGTCGCTGCCCAGCTTCCAACCCATTGCTGGGAAGGTCCCCATGTTGCCACCATCACGACATGTACCGTTTCCTCTCCTTTCAGCATGGAGTCCATCCAGAAGGCCTATGAGTCGTCTAATGGTCTCCGTGCTGAAAATTGAGGGGAAGCAGCGTACAATGGGCAAATTGGCCCATGTGATAAGGTGGAGAGTTATAGTGCTATGCAGCTATGGCATTGAATGCCACAGTATGTCAAGGAACGAAGACACCAAATATGGAATTGAAGGCACAAATGAATGTGCATGCACTTATTGGTGTACAATACATATCCATGTACAATGTACATGCACAATACAAATCTCCATGCACAATAGCATTGCATACACAATTCTGCTTCCCTACCCTAGAACTGAATGCTGACATTTATCATTAAACAAAAATGTCAACAACTTCCAGAGACGCACCTCAGGTTAGTTTCACCTTGCTGAACATATTAGGCTGTACTCAGGTTGAAGTCTTTTGTAGTTTATTAGGAAATAGGAAATAAATAGTTCTTAAAAAGCAAGAGTAAAGATCCAAAGGATTGTTACAAAACCAAGGCTATAAAGAATAATTCAAGAAAACATAAGGCATAAAACAAGGTTCCATGAATGCTTGACAAAGTCCCATAACTTGAATACACAAGGCTGCAAGGCAATCCAGGAAAGCAAGAGCTAGCTTCTATACTCCAAAACGAGACATTGCTTTTGACAAAGGTTTATCTCTCAGCACACCCTTTAATACTCTCTGCACAGCATGAATGATTTCTTTGCCCTCTGACCTTTTTCTCTTTTTTGTTTGCTAATCTGACACTCCTGTGGACCCGGAATTCCAAATGGCCAGCTTGATCTAGAGACGCTGTTTGGTCAAGGCTAGATAGCTCATTAGCAGCAGCCTCTGTTTGCAAGCTATCTAGCTGGGAACTATCCTCCCTTTGCACCTGGCTAGCTTCAGTATCATCTCCACCATTCCCTGCTGTGGGAATGCCTCCCTGCTCCTCATCTCTCACAACAGGGACACTCTAAACCTGAATCCCATAATTCCCATCCGAGTCATCTTGAACCTGAATCCCACAATCTCCATCAGAGTCATCTTGAACCTGAATCCCACAATTCCCATCAGAGTCACTCTGAGACTCCAGCTGAGTCACAACACTTATGTACCTGTAAGACACTAAAGGTCTCTCCGCATGTGTTCATCAGCAAGAATGCCTGTGTTCCCATCCTGGAACTGATTTGTTAACTGCCACTGTGTTAACATAATTTACACTTCATTTTCTTGAGCCCCACAAATTATATCCCTCCTCACTAACTCTCATCCAAGCACATGAAATCTCCCAACTAAGGCAATGGATCCTTGCATCTGCCTTAATGAGCTGTAGTCCACAAAGTCAAAGGCCAAATGAAACTTGTTCGTTTAAGGTGTTCACAAGTTCCTTGTTTTTGTCAGCAACAGACTGATGTGACACTCCGCTCCCCCAAGAAATTATACTTTCATGTTACGAAATGGAATTTTACACCCAGAAGATGTCCCACACTGGTAGTTATGCTGAGTGATAATACAGCGACCATTGATAAAAGGCGCATAGCCACTTGGGGTAAGTGGTGACATCTCCTAGATCTTCCATACTCGGATCAAGCTATGGCCCATAGATACCCGAGGCTGCATCTGTAAATACCAGTAGTTCATATGATATTTTATAAGGGAAAATAAGTATATTTTTATTTTCTTTACAAAAGTACGATATTAAAATGTAAAACAAATAAAAAATGAAAATCAGATTAAACCATAGCCCACTGCAAATATAAGTGACAGATTTAACAAGATACATAATTTAATAGAAAAGGAAACATACAATTATGTGTTGTTGTATAGGATTATGATAGATATAATTAAACCTCTCTTTAAGACTTAAAACTATTCATGTTAAAATCTGGGTTCTTTCAGATTCTACTATATGAGACTGATATAATTCAGCTTCTCTTTTGGACTTAAATTATTCAGTCAAAAGCTCTTTTTCTTTAAGATTATGTTCTTATCTTCTGTAGAATAGAGCTGCATCCATATAACTGGTTTGTGGCATGACCAATGTTTGCAAAGGAACTGGTAAGAGCTGTGCAATGTGGAGAACCATTTGTGTGAAGCCTGGCTCAGTTCAGGATTTCCAACCATGACCGCAAAGAAGAGGGATGTGGAGTGATGTGCTGTGACACACTCATTCACAATGGACTTTTCATCACCAGGGCCTTCTGTTGTTAGGGATGCTTAACTGAAATGAGCCATCTGTTATTACTTGAACTAGTAAATACTTTGATGACTGAAACATGATCTCAGACTCAATGTGGATAGCTGGAATGAACAGTTTTTGAGTTTTTTAAAAAAATATTTCTGATTTTTTAAAAAAAGAATCTGATGGAAATGTAATTGGCTTATATTTTAACAGTGTTATCTGAGAAAGAGGGCCTGCAATTTATTAAAGAGGGGCTAAAAAGACTTCATTCAGATGTATGGAATTTAGTTTGATTTGACTAGAACCCTTAGAATCAACAGCTGCAGATAGGGAGCTTGTGGATTCATTGTAGGAAACCAGTCCAAGGTCTCAGGCAAATCACAGTATTATAGAGTTATTATTCCACTTTAACTGTCCTCCACTTTAAATCTTATGGAATTCTGGGATGGACAGTTTAGGGGAGGGACATTTTCAATTTCCAGCCAATATCTCAGCAAACTGCAAACCAGGATCCAATTGAATGAAACAACAGCAGCTAAAGCTATAGTGCTAGAATTTTGTAGTGTGAACAGTCTCCAGATCACCCCAAGATATCTTCACTTTTGCTTTATTACTTAGGGCACAAGAATATCCATTTTGTTGCTATTGTTAAACAGCTGGGAGCGAGAAATCACTCATCCTTTTAAGCCTGACTAACCACAGAGATTACTGTTGTTGTGAGCATAGAACAGGGGGAAAACAGCTATGCACACTAACTTGAGTTCACTGGAGAAAATACAAGTGAAATATTTGAATGCTATCCTAGACAATATATAAACATGCTGCTGGAAAATATGAAAGTGCACCACTCTTCAGAGGCAACAATATTAGACATGCTAATAGGAATATTATGGGAATTCTAGTCCAAATATATTTATAGTTCTTGGAGGGATGCATTTGGTGTTGGAAGAAGAATGGATGTTATAAGAGAAAAGTCACATTTACTCCCATTTACATACTATTCTAGGAGATTAATATTTCTACTTGACTTATCCTGATTAGTCAAGACCTGAGTCTGGACCACAATTAGTGGTGCTAGCATTCATAAAAATTCATATGATAACCTGAATTAAGCTCATAATTAAATGTGTGTATCTGTATATTCCTCTAATATATTTTGGTCTGCTTCATACCTTAACATGCAGCCATAACAAACTCTTTGGACAACACCAGTTTATATGCCAATCTGTAATTGATTCTGCTTCCAGAACTTGTCCTTGGACTTGCCTCTGTGTTCTGTCTCATTTAGATTTAAATTCTGCCAGAACTCTCACAAATCCCCTGCCTGCTTAGTTGCCTACAGCCAACATAGACACGAAATTGTACTGTTCATGTTAACAGTTTACAAATCTATGCAAACAAAATCTACCTCTTATTTCAGACACCCTGGAATTATATGCTTCTGGAATTGTAAGGGAGAGATTTGAACTGAATGGGAGTGCATCCACAATGTAGAATTAATTGAATTTGACATCGCTTTAACTGACATGGCTCAATGCTTTAGAATCATGTGATTTATCATTGGGTGAGGCATCAGCACTCTTTGGGAGAGATGAACTGCAAAAGTACAATTCCCATGTTTCCATAGCATTGAGTCATTATAGTTAAAGTGGTGTGAAATTACATTGATTCTATAGTGTAGATGCATCCTAAGTAGACTACTGGCAAAGAACCTGGGTAAGGTGGCCTATTATCTACCTATTATAAATGTTTTGAGGGGAAGCTTAAGCTATTATTACCTTTACAGGAAACTAAGAATTCAGTTCATCAGAATTTGAAAATTTCTGGGACATGGGGCTCATCTATACTGATCACTTAGGTCATTCTGTACTCAAATCAGCCTTGCAGTTGCTAAACACTACAAGGCACTGATCTGTTTTAACCTGAGGGAAAGCTGCCTAAATGTGTCCTTGTCCTGTGTTAAGCTAAGAGGAGAAGGCCCAAATGTCAGCCAGAGCACCAAAGAATGTCAGCTAGAATGCGGAAGATCAGGTAGGTGGTGTGTGGCAGCAAAAATCTTGATCTATGAGGAGTGAACAAAACCATATGATATACAAAATAGGACAAGACAAGGATGTCCACTATTTCATTTTTTGTTTATTTTGGCCCATGAGGTTCTGAATCAGGCAATAAAACAAGGAAATTAAAGGTTTAAAAATGAAAAACAAATATTTTAAGGGTACTTGTAGATGATCAAGTGATTGTGTTGTTGAAAGCTTTCATGGCCAGGATCACAGGGTTGTTGTATGTTTTCCAGGCTGCATGACCATGTTCCAGAACTATTCTCTCCTGATGTTTCACCCACATCTATGGCAGGCATCCTCAGAGGCCTCACAACCTCTGAGGATGTCTGCCATAGATGTGGGTGAAACGTCAGGAGAGAATACTTCTGGAACATGGCCATACAGCCTGGAAAACATACAACAACCCTCCAATCAAGTGAATGTGCTGGACAACCCTTTGGAGAGTATATAAGAATATGGAGAGTTGGATGAAGTTAATGTAAAAATAAATAAACAAAAGCTGATGCTGATAAAAACTATGAGAAAAGTATCAAAAGCAATTGACTGACTGACAAGTCAGATTTTAAAATTGAGAAAAGGGTGAAATATTTAGGCATTGCTATGACAATTAAGAATTGTATGTTATTGAAGAATAACTAGGTTTAAGTATGTAATGATATAAAGAAGTGTCTATTAAGATGAGAAAAGCTTAAATTTCGGGAAAAATTCTGTGAGAAAACATGAATATTTTGTTAAGAATATTGTTTTTATTTCAGTCAATACTGTTTTTGACCAATGGTGTGCTGTTTTATCAGAATTTCCATGGCATGGGAAGAAACTGAGAATTGGATATACAATTTTGGCAAATCAGGCAGTTCCCAAGTTACGAACAAGATAGGTTCAGTGAGTTTGTTCTTAAGTTGAATTTGTTTATAAGTCAGAACAGGTATATTTTTTTAAGTGTAACACCAGCTTTGGATAGCATAGGGAAGGATTAATGTCCCTGTGGTGTTTGTTTTGCTGTCTGCTAAGGAGATTTCACTTCACTTTCTGTCCCTGTGATAATTGGATTTTGAAAAAAAAGGCTTGTTGTGGAAACACGGATTGGTGATAAAGCTTCAGTTTTATCTCCATGATAAAACTGTTTTGTCCCCTTTTATCTGCTTTTCCCCATAATAACTCTTTCAGAAGTGAATTTCCCTTCTGATGGGAAGATCTATGTCACTTTGTGTTGTCTGAGTCATTTGTAAGTCGGATGTTTGTAAGCCGGGGACTGTTCATTAGTAGGTTTGGTTAAGAGGAAGAAATATCATAATAGTACTTACAGTTGGAGAAGTTATTTCATATAGTAAAATGCATAACCATTTTGGGGAAATCAGAAATCAAATGTTAATTCCTTTATTTCTTCTATTCATTATTATTTCTTTTTTTCCTATTTGTATATTTTCTATCTTTTTAATGTACTAGAAAGTGTTTAATAAAAAGACTATATATATTAAAAAAAATCTCAACTGAGTTAGCTACAAAATAAATAGAATTTAAAGCATGTGATTAATGGCACCCTGGAGGCAAGTCCTTCAATTAATGGAAATTGCCTAGATAGCTTTTTAGGAGTGTGTGTGTGTGTGTGTGTGTGTGTGCAATCTGTTGGCAACACTATCTTCCTCTTATTTCATGTCCAAAAATAGAATTGCTCTGGAAATTAGAAATAACATTTACTGTGGGTTTTCCTAAACAACCTAATTGAAAATACAATTTTAAAAATGAACAGACAAACAAACAATTTCGCAAAGTTCTATTTTTGCCAAAAATATATCTTAAAATATGTTCACCATTTGTCTGTACTCTTTTACTGTGAACTGCTGTCTGACTTTGGTTAAGAACTGGGAGAATGGAGCCAAATATTTTAAAGAACACAAGTAATTTGGTTTCATTTAGTGAAATGTCCACTTTAAAGAAAGAAGGGAAGTCAATGTGAGGTGTAGAGAAGAGTCTTTCAAGAGGGCACTGCAGAATGGACAGTGAAGGCCCTGTAAATAATGCTGCAAAATCAGGAAATAACAAATATTAAATTCAAAGCAGCCATTCGTGCCTTCAGACTTTCCAAGAATGCTAGTACAAATCCAGCTGGCATTTCAGGTAGGTTCTCCAGCCACATCTGCCTGATGCATTTGGCCATGCCTGCTGCTCTCTCTTTCTCTTTAAAAAAGCCAACAATCCTGAGAAAAGCTAAGAAAAGTGCTGTTCATTATGATAGGATTTCAAAGAGCATTGCTTCCTTGCATCCATTCTTTCCCCTGTTTTGTAGCTGAGCCACAACTGTCATGCTTTACATTAATTGCTGGATGTGCAAAACTATTTCCAGTATAGAACTGCAATCTATTCAACGTCTGAAAGAAAATGGCAAGCTACTGTATTCATTTGTGGGGAGGAAGAGCTGAAGAGTTCAGACATTCACTCTCCACTTTAGTTCCTTCCAACACACTTTAGCCCAGTGTTTCTCAACCTGGGGGTTGGGGGCCCTGGGGGGGGAGGTCCCAAGAGGGGTTTCAGAGGGGTTGCCAAAGACGATCAGAAAACACATATTTCTGCTGGTCTTAGGAATCCAAATCCCTCCAGTATTTTCTCTTGGTCAAGGGGGTTCTGTGTGGGAAGTTTGGCCAAATTCTATCGTTGGTGGGGTTCAAGGAGTTATTTAATTGCAGTTGAACTAAAAATCCCAGCAATAATAACTCCCAAATGTCAAGGTCCCCAAACTCCACCAGTGTTCACATTTGGTCATATTGAGTATTTGTGCCAAGTTTGGTCCAGATTCATCATTGCTTGAGTCTACAGTGTTCTCTGCATGTAGGTGAACTACAACTCCAAAACTCAAGGTCAATGCCCACCAAACCCTTCCAGTATTTTCTGTTGGTCATGGGAGTTCTGTGTGCCAAGTTTGCTTCAATTCCCTTGTTGGTGGAGTTCAGAATGCTCTTTGATTGTAGGTGAACTATAAATCCCAGAAACTACAACTCCCAAATGACCAAATCAATCCCCCTCAACCCCACGAGGTATTGGGTATTTGTGCCAAATGTGGTCCAGTGAATGAAAATACAACCTGCATATCAGATATTTACATTATAATTCACAACAGTAGCAAGATTACAGTTGTGAAGGAGCAACTAAAATAATGTTATGGTTGGGGGTCATCACAACATGAGGAACTGTATTAAGGGGTCAATTCATTAGGAAGGTTGAGAACCACTGCTTTTGCCCCTAACTTTGAGACAGGTACTTGATGTTATTCTCAAGTCCTATGTAGTTATTTTAAAAAGCAGATTTCTTTCTGAGAGGAACTAAGTGGCTTGGTACATTTTTGTCACTCAGACTTTGACAGTTTAGAGAGAGTGGGTGTCTGAGGATATGCTCCTGTAAAGTTCAGCAAAAGTGATGACATGACATCTAAAGTTACTCTGATTCCCTTCTCTTTAGTTCCTCCCCCCCCCTCCAGTTGTGTAGCTTTATTTAAAGACTCTATTGAATGATGTGCAGGAGACTCAGCTTCTAGTCTCCTAATTCATATGTAGACAGGACTAGCTACAATAGTCACAATCAATCATAGAGTGTTGACAATTGGGTTTGAAAGGACCATTCCACAAAACAAAGAGCGGCAGCCACCACCCCATTTGCAATCCTTCAGCAAAGACCCAACCCAAAGCTCAAAGTGTGATAGCAACCAGATGAGATAACAAGCCTCATTGGTTCTAAAAAGACTGAGGCTTCAAAGGTTTTAGAAATGTTTTGTGTATACTTATCATCTCAGTTAAGCATGATTTAACAGCATAAACTACAGGTGTGATAAACAGCAGCACAAAAACACACTGGACAAAATAGGTCCTTTATCTGCCAAATAGATGGAAGAAAATTATGGTTTTTTGTTGTTTCAACTGCTGCTGAAACCGTGGATCTGATAGTTGTGGGAAAGGTAAAAAAGATTTGTTTCCAGACTAACTAGAGTGGCCTGAGATAACTCACAAGCGAAAATACTACTACAGCTGAATTACTGACAGAGATAGATTTTCCTGTATGCCCATTCTATTTTGAAACTTCTTCACTTTGGAAAAGCTATGGAGCCCATACATAATTATTGTAACTGTATATATGAACTGTTTTTATTTACTTTCTTCCTTATTTTATGTCCCATCTGTTTTCCCCACATGGGATCTAAGGCACATAAAAACAGAGCAATTAAAAAGCTCTCAGTACAAAAGTTAAAACACAATTACTGTATTTCATTGATTCTAAGATAAACCTTTTCCCCATACAAACATTTCAAAAAACAGGAACTGTCTTTGAATCATGGCTTTATATATATATATGTATGTGTGTGTGTGTGTGTGTATAGCCTTTTTCTGTTGGTGATATTAAAATTAGTGTGTGTCTTACAGATAATAAATGGTGTCTTAGAATCGAAATACAGTAAATCATTTTAAAAAACTAGTTGAAAATACTGGTTAAAATTCATTTTTAAAAACACATATCCACATAATAAAACAGAAACAGCATACACCCCCATTAAAAGCTCGGTTTGCCGAAAGCCTCTTTAAATAAAATTACTTCTGGGTGGAAAGATGTATTTGTGTTTCCAACGGGACCCCTGTGGAAGGGAGTTTATTTTTGTACCAATGTATACCAAGGTAGAGCACTTTCTAAAAATGCTTCCCTGCCTTCGTTTCATGCTGTCATAATCACATGAGCTGTTTATCACTCAGAACTGTGTTGAGGTAAGCCCATGGAAAAATGTGAGTAGAGTAAGTGCAGCCTACATTACTACAAACTTTAACAAATGTTGCCTCCACTAAAGCTCTTCTTTATCTGCTGATAATAAGGAATTGGGTAAAACTGCCGCAGGTCTCTGCATTCATTTGCCTTCAGTGCCATCAATATCAAACTAAAGTGTTTTCAAGCAACCAGAAGAAGTTTTCCCAAGTTTAAACAAATATGTTTTCATCAGACAAAGAGCATAAACTGTGATATATACGACAATTGCAGGACCTTAAAGCAACACTTTAAACAGCTGTCTTCCTTAGTTAAGATGTCAAATCACACAGGACAGCATCAAAAACATTATCAGATTGCCTAAAATACATAGAACTAGAGGATAGGAATCCTTTAACTTGCACAGTTCCTATTTACTGTATGTGTCAATGGAAACAGTGGGTTGTCTGACAAATCACTACTCTATAAATGTTAGCTTTTGGGCTAGGATAATCTCAAATCTCAGAGGGGATGCAATGATTTTCAAACACCTGACTCAGCACTTCATCAGACACCATATCCCCTACATTTCTATACAAGTAAAAAATGGAGTCCCGCTAAGCCCATCAGAAGATGCAAGAGCGTTTCATGGGCTCCCTGTGTTACCCCGTTTTTCAAGTGTATAGAAAAGTGGTTCCCAACCTTTGGGCCTCCAGGTGTTTTGGACTTCAACTCCTAGAAATTCCAGCCAGTTTACCAGCCTTCTCTCATGTCCCCGCATGGAGCTGGAGCTGATAGAGGGAGCTCATCTGCGCTGTCCCCGGGTTGGATTTAAACTGGCAACCTTCAGGTCAGCAGTCATGCCAGCACAAGGGTTTAACCCACTGTGCCACCAGGAGATTGAACACATACTTCTGCCTTCACAGAAATTAACTTTGTGGAACAATAGTTATTTCACTAATTTGTGAGTATGAGCAGTGTGCATGGGGTTGTGCATCTAGACAAACACTTTTACCCAGAACAAATTTGCATCATGGTACAAATGATACAAAACTCCAGACCTCCTCCAGATAAATGCTTTCCGCAGCATGAAATCATGAACATCTGGAACAGTGAGTAAGAGGAGTGAAACCACTGTCACCGAGGTATTGCTAGCAGTTCTGGTATATTAGAACAGCTCAAGCTATTTTCCCCCCATGAAAAACTAGAAATCATCAGACAGCCATAAGATTATGGGGGAAAATAAGCAGAGCACGTATTCGACTATAAGGCTGCTGTAATAAACTCATAAATCCCTTCTCTGCATTTTCTTGGGTCCCTGAAGAATCTCACATAGATGAATATCAAACTGCAGAACAATAAGACATTCTGTAGTATTCTATGGAATGAGGACAACTGTCTGAACATCAATTTCTCTGTTTCTCTGGCTGTCTCTCTGGCCACTTCTGTGTAGCACTGCTTGTACAGGCAAAGCTGTACATCTCCAAAATTTAGAGCCTCAGAACATAGTTCAAACAAGTTTTCCCATGTCCTCTAAACCAACCCAATTACAGATGTTGCATGAGGTCATTTGGAGTGAGTCTGAAGTCTAAGGTATCAGTGAAAAGCCGTATAGGAACAGCGTGGGCAGGGAATGGACATGTAGAAAAACAAGGAGCCTTGTCTGTCACGGAGGCATTTGAGATTAATTGAGGACAAGCTGTTGTTTAATGAAAGGACAAAGTAGACTTTGAAAAAGTTAGACTAGTCAAAAAGAGGGGTTGGGGGGAGAGAAGATGGCAAACATTCTAACTCTTCTTATGCTGAAATAATGACTGCCTTAAAAAGCTCAATTGATCAAATAAAACAAAAAGAATGTTATGAAGCTATAACTGTCCTTCTTTAGGTCTGTACAACATCAGAAACACCACCAACTCTCAATAAAGAAGTAATAAACAAACATAAGAGTGTATGGAAGGAACAGACAAAAAAAAGAGTCAATCCAAGATAAGAATGCTTTTGTTTTCTGTACAAGTTGTACTAATGGAGAAGTATATTCCTTAAGAGAGTATGTAATTAATTATGGAGCACATTGATCTAATCTTACAAAGGACTGGGACAAGGATTTGAGGAGATAATGGAGTGCAATCTGCAATCTTGGAAACAAGCAAACATGCCGTCATTTAAAGTAAATGACTCCATCATGGTACGTGTGTAGGTGCTTTTAAGATGCCTATTGACTCATGGTGACCCTATGGATTTCATAAGGTCTTTCTGATGCAAGTAATATTTAGAGGTGATTTTGCAAGTTCATTCCTCTGAACTATACCCTACAGCACCTATCATCCTAATCCAAGTATTAACCAGGGCTGACTTTGCTAAACTTTCAAGATGGGATCTGGTGCATTTGGGGAACTATTATCATGTACTTGCTGAGGCAAAAATAAATAATTAAGTGGAACAACAGTTGAGGTCCTTCTATTCATTTGAAAGCTTTTTCAAATGTTCCTGCTTTTGTTGTGTGCAAAGAAATTCTCTGAAGAAGAGACTTGAGAGTTTATATCACATGGTTACTATCTAGTAACTGTTTTGCAACATAAACCAAAGTCTTATAGATGGGTCAATAGTAATCACACATCTCGATTTATGTCATGTTAAAGTTATTCCATGAAGTTAGTGATAGGGTGAATTTGTAAGGAGATTAAAGAACACTTAAGTCCCTGAGTTTGGAATTACACTGTATACAATTACCTGGGTCTGCAATGTATAGAACAAGTCAGGCATGCTTTCCCCCAACTTTAATTACCTGAATGTACAATTGAGTTAATTCCATATTTGTTGTAAAGAAACACTGATAAATGTTGTTGCAAACCTATTTGCAAGAGACCTCATTCAAGACCTTCCAAATTAAGGTTGCCTTATTTATAAGGATCTTGTTCACTGTTAATTAGCCATTAGCCATTTTCTAGAACAGAACTAAGTTTGCAAGGAATCCAGCTCAGAAACCTTGCTGCAAGTGAATAAAATTGATTTTTCAAACAGTGGTGGTATGCTTATTTAAAATAATCGATAAAAAGGAGTCAGGAAAATCTGTATTTTATAACAAATCCTTAAGAAAGATCACTAGCCTGTATATTGGAAATGACTATTAGGCAAACTATTTTCACTGTAATCATTGGCACACTGTTGAAATGGGATATAAAAGGTAAAGGTAAAGGTTGTCCCCTGACATTAAGTCTAGTGGTGTCCGACTCTGAAGGTTGGTGCTCATCTCCATTTTTAAGCCGAAGAGCCAGCGTTGTCTGTAGACACCTCCAAGGTCATGTGGCCGGCATGACTGCATGGAGTGCTGTTAACTTCCTGCCGGAGCTGTACCTATTGATCTACTCACTTTTGTATGTTTTTGAACTGTTAGGTTGGCAGAAGCTGGAGCTAACACTGGGAGCTCACCTCACTCCCCAAATTCAAACCACAGACCTTTCGGTTAGCAAGTTCAGCAACTCAGCGATTTAACACACTATGCTATGGGGGGGGGGGGGGCGTATGGGGTATATTTTCAGCCAAATAACTTCCCTGGGCTGGCCTTTCAAACAGGGTTATAGGGAAGAAGTCAATAGAAAACCATGCATATCCTAAGTTGCGGCAGTTAATTGTAGATATTCTCATAGCTGAAGTGGACTTCAGGAAGAGACAGCAGGGTGAACTTGTGAAACAATAAATATGAAGAAAATCTCCCAGGACCAGGGGTTCGTCCCATACTGTAATATCTGTAAACAAGAACTCATGGTTACATGGTTCTTTTTAATGTAAATCTCACTCCCTCCACTCCATGCTCCATCCTAGTATGGGAAGAAACTATGACTTGGCCCACATGATTCCGCTCCACTCTGGGATAGAATACCATCCCAGATATTCAGGTTGGATTTACACTGCCCTATATCCCAGGATTATTTGTTTTGAACTGGATTATATGAGTCTACACTGCCAGATAATCAGGGATAAGAAGATAATCTACGATCAGATCCTGGGATATAGGCCAGTGTAGATCCAGCCATAGTTAGCACTTACTTGTAAAAGAATTCTGAGGGATTGATGTGACTTTGTGATCTTGAGTTAGTCTGCTAATGTTATTGCCCTAATATCTTGTCCCCTAAAAATGAGAGAGGTGGTATGGACAATTATTGGAAGAGTAAACACCCCACAGTGAGGTTGGGAGCCTGGAGGTGTAGCCTGAGCTCCCAGTTTAATACCTAACCCAGTACTCCTCAGAAAGAAATATTAGAAAACACAAAGAGTAACATTATCCTCTGTCTTATCCCCACACCTCTGTAGAGCCCCATCCCATTTAACATCTGTGTGACAGTTAAAAGTCACTAAGTGAAGTTTTTCCTAGCACAGATAAGCCGTGATGGCATGCCTTCATCTACTTCATTTCTGCCTGTTGTGGCACTTGTTAAAGACACAGGAGAGCTGCCAGAGAAAGGTGATAACTCTAGGCCAGCTTCAAAAGACACTTAAACAAACAAAAGGGCAGCTCACAGTATTAGAGGCAGGAAACAACTGTTTTAGCTAGCAGTGTGGCTGCTAATGTGCACCCCCCAGTTTTCACTTCATGTTCAATGGCCAGTGACTCCTGGCAGTTGACCTAGTTTTTCCCTCAGAGTATCTATAAAACAGTAATTCTAGTCTGGGCAGGAGAATTTTGCTTTGATGCTGAGCCAGAAAAGACTTGAATGTTGTCAGACTTATCGCATAGCATGTACAGCAGCAAGGCCGATTGTAGACAAGATTAGACTAATACTAGGTGGGAATGAGGAGAAATAGGCAGAAGGAGCATCAAGGAGAACCAAGTTTTGTGCCTTTGTTCAAATACACTTTTTATTTTGCTTTTTTTTTTTTACTTAAGATTTATTTGTCAGGATTTACTTTCAACTCACCTCAGAGTGAATTGCTCAGCCATTGGTAAAACACTAATACAAACATTTATGGAGAGAATGAACGGCCTTGACAAAAATGTGAGTATTTGTGTCAGAAGAAGGACTCAGATTATGAAATGATGGCTGCTCCTGCAATGAAGACACAAAGCAGAAATGGATACTGCATGTTTACTTCAAGGAACCCTGGCCAATTTGTGCTGAATTGTCACCCAGTTAACAGGATCTGGAAAAGTTACATTTTTGGACATTAACATCCAGAATTGGTTTAAGACCAGATTATTTGGACTGAATCACACTGTATGATCCCATCTGCATTTTAATATCTTCAGGGTAGAGCTTTTTCTCATTCCCAGCACCATCATAGGAAGATTTGGTGAAGACCCAGAACAGAGCATTCTCTATGGCTACTCCCAGGCTAGGCAACTCTACCTTTGGAGACTTCATTGGCCTCCAACCTGATTTCCATTTACATGCAGAGCAAGAGCTTCTTAATAAACATGCCTTCTCTTTTTAATGTGATTGGAATAGTACAATGGATATATTTTAAAGTGCTTTTGGTTGCTTTAAACAAATGCTTTAAGAGGATCATATTTAATACTTTTTAATACTTTGTTATTCCAGATTGTTTTTGGCTATAATGTATTGACCTGTGGTGTGAGTCACCCAAATAAATCTTCCAGTTGGCACAGCCAGTCCAATGTAGTCATATTTTGGGAGCTGTAGTAAAAAGCTCTGCTATTTTAGGTGTCTCCCATAAAAATTCATATAAGGCCAGCATTTAGTAACCTCAGTGAGTTGGGACCCCAGTGTTGGTATTTCCTTGTGGTGGACATGGCTACAGAGCTGCTGTGACGGCGCGAGTGGCGCCATCTATATGTTGGAACTATAAGTTTCAAGATTTGAATTGTTGTATCATGCCTGATTTTGCCCTTACCCTGTAAATGTAGTTGGATTGGTTATTTATATCTGTCAATCAATGTTGTTTGTACCTGTTATATTGCTCACTCAGCAAAACTGTTTGGCTCCACCTCTTCCTGGAGTAGGACTGTGTTTCCTCCTTTTCATTCCATCAGCAAGTTCTCTATCGGATGAACGTGAAAGAGAGGCTTGGCTCAAAAAGCCCTTCAAAAGTTACCTCTCAGCACCAATTCTGAGGTTCTTACCCTTGGGACTCACACTTCATGTTCAGGGCCAACCTGAACAACGTTGAGGAGTCTCAAGCGCCTTCACATCAGTCCTTTGGCAACAGAGGAAGACTCTTGTCTTCAGATATAGGTCATTGGACTGAGGCTGAGTTTGCTCCGGCATTCACAGCCAGAGAAAGAGGGATCTGGACAAGCTTCATGGACTTAAACAATCAAAGACTGTAATGTATATTTTCTTTTACCCCCTTTGTGAAGAATAAACCCCGTTTTTGAGTTAACTACAGTGTTTTGGTCCTTGGGAGTTCCAGTTTCCCTAAAGGAGGGCAAGAAGCAATCCCCTGGGGAAAGATGTCACGTCCATGCCTCTTTCACTAAGAGTTTACAGCCCCAGGCGCGACGGCACAGTGCTGAGAGAAGCTTTCTTTTCCAGAAGTACTGAGAGAGAAGCCTTCTTTTCCAGAACTGCTGAAAGAAGCCTTCCAGAAGTGCTAAGAAGGGAAAAGAAGGAGCGAAAGGGCCTTAAATTTGCCAAGCCCATAGTCTCCTAAAGATAAAGAAGTCAAAGGAAGCCCAGCCTTCAAAAAATTGAGACATTTACAAGCTTTCCTGCTCTTTTGCATCTCAAGCCACCAGCAAATCCCTACATCCAGCTCTTGCAGCAGCAAGTTCAAGCCTTCTGCAAAGTGGATACATTTGCTAGAAGCCTAGCCTTTGCAAAATTGAGACATTTGCTAGGTTTCCCGCCTTTTTTTGCATCTCAAGCCCCCAGCAAATTGATACATCCAGCTCTTGCAGCTGCAGCAAGTTCAAGCCTTCTGCAAAGTGGATACATTTTGCTAGAAGCCTAGCCTTTGCAAAATTGAGAGATTTGCAAGCTTTCCCGCTCTTTTTGCATCTCAAGCTAGCCAGCTAATCGCTACATCCAGCTCTTGCAACTGCACAAGATCAAGCT
Organism: Anolis carolinensis; assembly: GCF_035594765.1. Classification (NCBI taxonomy): domain Eukaryota; kingdom Metazoa; phylum Chordata; class Lepidosauria; order Squamata; family Anolidae; genus Anolis; species Anolis carolinensis. The sequence goes on along the minus strand of NC_085842.1, from coordinate 259,078,219 downwards.
TTTTGCAAAGTAGATACATTTCTCCAGAAGCCAACCTTTACAGCTCAACCAAGCCTCTTCCAGAACCCAGTTTGCAAAGCAATAAATTTCCAACCTTCTGCAGTTCCTGCCATTTCTTCAGAGCCTGCTGCGAGTTTATGAAAGCCCAGGCTTAGCTTCCCAGTTAAGCAGCTGTTTTAATTGTCTTGTTTAAAGTATTGCATTGCCCTTTTGTGTGCCTTTAGTTGTATAGTTATATAGTATTGCATTTTGTACTGTTTGAAACTTGGGATAAGTTTCCTTTTGAATTTCACAGAATGTCAAGTCATAGCAATGAGATTTTGCAAACAAGGGTCAAATCCCCCCGCCCTGTCAGAGAAAGGCACCCCACAGAGAAAACAATGCTCTGCCTTTTGCAGCGGGAAGGCCAGTTTAGGCAGAGGTTTAACAGAGCTTGGCAAAACCTGCCAACCATAGCTGATGCAATAAAGGCATCCTTTTGCCCAAAGGAAAAGGAAATTCTTAGGCAAGAATTTGTAAAGGCCTTCAATAATGGGAGTGCTTTTGCAGAAGAAATAATCTATGTACTGAACAAAATTAACACTCCAGAGTCTTTAGATAGGGCTAAGGAAATTTCTTTTAGCCTACAAGAAGAGAGGAGGTGCTACAGCGCGGTTCTATCTGAACCAGAGCCCAGTTCCTTATTCAAAGGTGCAGAAGAAAGGGTTCAAGGCTCCCCATGTGTAAGCCTTAGATCTAGTCTGCGCAAAATTCCATCTAATGATGCTAGCCTTAAATCCAAGCATTCATCTAGGCGTAGCAGTTCCTCCCAATCCACACACTCATTCATCAGTACTTCTTCCAAAGCAGCCCACTACAACAGAGAGGCTGTCCGTTTGAAAATTAGAAAAGAGGTTTTAGAAGCACAGGCAGAAATGGCTAAGCAAGACCTTGCCTTCAATAAAGAGGAACTCCTCCTTAAACAGGCTAAAACCAAGCAGAAACTGCTTCTAGCTCAGGCTAGGGCTCAGCAAGAAGCTGATCTAGCGCAGGCTAGGGCCCAACAAGAAGCTGACCTAGCACAGGCCAGGGCCCAGAGAGAAATAGAGCTTGCAATGGCTGAAGCCAAGCAAGATGAGCTGCAACGGGATCTAGATCTGCTTCAAGTAAAAAGAGACACAGCACAAAAGATAGTCAGAGCTAACGTTCTAGCCAAAGCCCTATCACAGGAACTAACACAAGAAAACCTTAGTTTCCTGCCAACACAAGAGCCTACAGCAAAGGTTTCAGCACATCTGCAACTGGAATCACCTGTAGTGCAGAGTCATATCTCCTTTCGCCACCTTGAAGATCGCTCACCTGTTCCAGTGTTCGCAACTTCAAGGCCAGCCCATTCCTCAGAAGTACAGCAAAGCACGGCCGGGAGAGTGCCATCATCTCTGTCAGAGTCCATCCCTGCACTTAGGCCTCAGAGATACCACCTGTCTACTTGGGAACGAAAGGATGACGTCTTTCAACAACATCCAGATGTCCATCCACATTGGCAAGGCATGGCCGGGAGTGAACCACCATATTCATCCCTGCATACCAAGTCAATTCTCCCATCGCTGAAGATGAAGGCTTCAGAGGTGCTGCCTACCAGCAATCTGCTGAACCCAGAATCGCCTACCATCGCGACAAGATGTGTTCAACCGAAGAACATTGACTTCCTCAGGCCACATCACACTCCTCAGATGTACCCTTACACACTGGAGTCTCAATTGGGTTCCCTCTTGAGAAATCCAAGAAGAGACATCAGAGACAAAGGCGTCCAGAAATTCACTGACCAACCGGATGACTACCTTCTGTGGAAAATCACCTTCATGAGGGCCATTCGAGATTTCAAGCTAGAAGCAGATGAAGAACTGTCCCTTCTTATGGCGTGGCTTGGACCCAGCTCAGCCGAGCAAGTAAAAAGACTTTATGCTGCTCATGTAGCAGACCCCCAAAGAGCTTTGTCCACAGCGTGGTCTCGCTTGGACCAGCACTTCGGTGCGAGCACTGAGATAGAAGCATCCCTCATGGATCGACTCAACAGGTTCCCATCACTGAAGATGAAAGATTGCAAACAGCTTTGGGACTTTAGTGATCTTTTACTAGAGCTAGCTTCAGCCAAAGGAAATCCAGAGCTGCCAGGTTTAGCATGTCTGGACCAGCACACGTCGCAGAGTGCCATCCTCTGCAAACTTCCTTTTCCTCTTCGAGAAGCTTGGGGGAAACAGGTGTTCAAGTACAAAGAGGAGAATGCAAATGTATACCCGCCCTTCACCTTTTTGGTGGATTTCGTCACTAGAGCAGCCCGTGAGAGGAATGACCCTCAAACAGGTCTTCTCGCTTTGTACCAAGACCTAAAGCCTGAAAAGACCTCCAAAGAAGACAAAGCCCAGGGCAAAGATCTTAGAAGGAACCTGAGTGTCAAGATGGCAGACGCAACTCCTGCAACTTCTGCTCAACCAGTCAGCAACAACACCATATCCTGTCCCATTCATCAAAGGCCACACAGCCTAGCTGAATGCAGAGAGTTCGCAAAGAAGCCTTACAAAGAACAACTCCAAATAATTCAAAAGGCCAAGGTGTGCTTTAGATGCTGCGGCGCCACTATTCACTTCTCCAAAGACTGCAAAGAAAAGGTTAAATGCCAACACTGCAACAGCATCAAGCATTGCTCTGCAATGCACAACTTCGATTCCCCTCAATTCAAAGCAAAGTCAAATTCTCCTGCCAAAGAAGAAACCAAAGAAGACCAAAAGCCTACAGAACCTCAGGTAGCCCTCAAGGCTCCTGCGGTTGCCTGCACCAAGCTTTGTCAAAATAGCCACAAGCCAAGGATTTGCCACCCAATCTGCCTGGCAGAGGTGTATCCAGACAAGCAGCCGTGGAATAAGAAAAGGGTCTACGTCGCCTTGGATGCCCAAAGTGACGCATCTCTTGCAACCCCAGAGTTCTTCGACATGTTCAACCTTCATACCGAGACAATAGATTACACCATATCCACTTGTTCTGGAAAGAATAAGATGAATGGCAGAGTTGCAACAAAGTTCAAAATCTCGCCTGTTGGACAAAACGTCAGGTACGATCTTCCTGACCTTATAGAATGCAGCCTGATTCCCAGGAACAAAGAACAGATAGCCACGAAGGAGGTGGTACAAGCCCATCCTCATCTCAAAGGTATTCAAGATCTAATACCAGCTTTGGACTTGGAAACAGACATCGTCATGCTTATCGGTGCAGATTGTCCCACACTGTTCCGTGTTAGCAACCAGATTGAAGGTCCTAAGGGATCACCCATGGCCCAGCAGTTGCCTTTAGGATGGACAGTGTTAGGCCCAGTCTGCCTGAACAAGATGTTCCAGCCTGTCACTAAAAGGCCTTCACTAATGCAAGGAAGTGCCAGCCACATCTCAGTTTGCTGCCAGGGAGTAATGCCCGATTACTCTTCCATCTTCAAAGTCACAGAGAGAGATGAGCAAACAGCCTTCTCTAAAAATGAACAGAAGTTCCTTGAGATGATGAACAGCCAAGTCACTCAAGACTCTGAAGATAATTGGATAGCACCTTTACCTTTCAAGCCGGTAAGACCATCTCTACCCAACAACAGAGATGTTGCCCATCATCGTCTCCTGTCCTTAAGAAGAAGGATGCTAAAGGATCCGAAGGTGAAGACCCAGATCACCCAGTTTGTGGAAGACCTCTTCAGAAGCAACTACGCTGAACCAGCCAGCATGTGTGTGAAGAGAGAAGAGCAGTGGTTCCTGCCATACCACAAAGGGACTCATCCTCAGAAACCTGACGAAGCCCGTATTGTTTTTGACGCTAGTGCAGATGGCCAAGACTTATCAAGGCAAGGTTTAAATCCAGCCAAGTTTGAAAGATTTTCAAAACGGACTAGACTTCAGGCAGCCATTGCCAGGCTCATACATTACATCACTACAAAAAACAGTGGTGCAATTCAGCCCCAAGATCTTTCAAAAGCCTCAACAGTCATCCTGAGATCCACTCAAAGACAGTGTTATTTAGAAGAAATAGCTTGTCTAGAAAGAAAAGCTTCCTTGCCCAAAAATAGTTGTTTAAAGGACTTGAACCCCTTCCTGGACAATGAGGGTCTCCTTAGGGTTGGAGGTAGACTAAAAAGAGCAAAGATTAGATCCTGTGTTAAAAATCCTGTTATTTTGCCACACCATAGCCACATAGCTCTGCTGTTGACACAGCATTTCCACACAAAAGTCAAACACCAAGGAAGGTCATTTACAGAGTCTGCCCCAAAAAACTATGGGTTTTGGATTGTTAAGTGCCAACGTAAAGGTTGGGGATTTGATGTTACTTAAACAAAAGGATGCTCCTAGAAACCAATGGGCTAAGGGTATTGTGTCAAAATTATATCCTAGCTCTGACAATAGAGTGTGCAAGGCCCAGGTTAAGATCTAACGAAAAGGTTTCTTTGTTTGACAGGCCTATTAGCGACATGGTTGAGTTATTTTCACAAGACGTACAGTCTTAAAGTTATTAGAGTTAAAGGTATTTAACTCCATTTTGTTTAGATTTCCGAAAGTCCGGAAATCTAGGCCGGGAGTGTGACGGCGCGAGTGGTGCCATCTATATGTTGGAACTATAAGTTTCAAGATTTGAATTGTTGTATCATGCCTGATTTTGCCCTTACCCTGTAAATGTAGTTGGATTGGTTATTTATATCTGTCAATCAATGTTGTTTGTACCTGTTATATTGCTCAGTCAGCAAAACTGTTTGGCTCCACCTCTTCCTGGAGTAGGACTGTGTTTCCTCCTTTTCATTCCATCAGCAAGTTCTCTATCGGATGGACGTGAAAAAGAGGCTTGGCTCAAAAAGCCCTTCAAAAGTTACCTCTCAGCACCAATTCTGAGGTTCTTACCCTTGGGACTCACACTTCATGTTCAGGGCCAACCTGAACAACGTTGAGGAGTCTCAAGCGCCTTCACATCAGTCCTTTGGCAACAGAGGAAGACTCTTGTCTTCAGATATAGGTCATTGGACTGAGGCTGAGTTTGCTCCGGCATTCACAGCCAGAGAAAGAGGGATCTGGACAAGCTTCATCGACTTAAACAATCAAAGACTGTAATGTATATTTTCTTTTACCCCCTTTGTGAAGAATAAACCCAGTTTTTGAGTTAACTACAGTGTTTTGGTCCTTGGGAGTTCCAGTTTCCCTAAAGGAGGGCAAGAAGCAATCCCCTGGGGAAAGATGTCACGTCCATGCCTCTTTCACTAAGAGTTTACAGCCCCAGGCGCGACGGCACAGCTGCCTTTGTAAGCAGTGAAGATGCAATTGATTATGTTTCCTCCACAAATGTTGGGGGCAGCAAAGCCCATCTAAAGGTGGCATTGACAGCTCCATTTTCTCCAAGGGGTTTCTCTTTCTGTGGTACCTATGTGGGCCAGCAACAACTAGAAGAAGCCAGACTAACTGACAAGATCTACTGCTAGAATCCCCAATTTTAATTCTTTTACAATATCTCTGGAATTTTGAAATAAAATGAGGAAAGTCTGAGGAAAAAAACAAGCAGGAACACTTCCTGGCTAGAATAGCTTTTGTGCTGTTTTGGACTGGCACATGCCCTCTCACATGGATGGAAGAAAACTCAAGAAGGAAGGTGGGAGAGTGGATCTTCCAGATGGCTGAGACTACAGGCAAATGCAAAATGCTGCAGTGCATGCACAGCAGACATAACTGCACAAATGTGACTCAGAAGAATTAGAGATTTCAGATGCTCTTATGAAAGAATTCTAAGAAATATACTTCTTTCTCCTGCATGAAAGAAGGGAACAAAGGTCAACATTTGAGTTTTGCATGTCACCATCAAGATACAACTAGAGGGTTTCATCAAATCAAGTGTTGTTTTTTCTTTCAAAGTAAAACTCCTGGCTTAGTGATAAAAATGGAAGACTTGGGATGTAATGTATTACTATTGGCATGCCAGAATTTCCAATTGTCTTCAGCTTAGGGCAGACTGATTGAAGCTCTATCTGTATTCCCTGTGGTAGAATCCAATGACAGGCCAAACCAATGTGGTTAGCTTTGGCTCCTAAAGCACGGAGACACTTGACAACATTTGATTGAACCTGGATCTGAAATGCTACTTTAGTTACATAAACTTTTTTAAAAACTAAAGCTCATCTTCATATTGCTGTGAATTGTTCCTAGAAAGTAATTATTCACATGTTGCTCAGTGATACATGGTTATCTATATACTCTCAATGTACTCTCATCTTATTGGCTCGATGTGGCAATCAGATAGCCCTCCAGATGTGGTCAGACTGTGACTCCCAGCCAACATAGCTGGGAATTGCAGTTCAATGGTAGAATGATTTCCAACCTTCCATGAAAACAACTGGAACCCCCAGTGGCACAATGGGTTAAATCCTTGTGTCGGCAGACTGTTGACTTGAAGGTTGGGTTGCTGACCTGAAGGTTGTCAGATCGAATCCAACCCAAGAAGAGCGCAGATAAGTTCCCTCTGTCAGCTCTAGCTCCATGCAGGGACATGAAAGAAGCCCCCCACAAGGATGGTAAAATATCAAACATCTGGGTGTCCCCTGGGCAACGTCCTTGCAGACGACCAATTCTCTCACACCAGAAGTGACTTGCAGTTTCCCAAGTGGCTCCTGACATGAAAAAAAATTAAAACAACTTCATACTAATTAAACCGCTTTAACAAAATGAAATTAAACTGTTAAAGTAACTGTATGCAATACTAACCAAAACAAAAACTACCACATTGAGGCTTCTAATGTTAGAATTTTTCTGCTGCATAAGTTTATATGAAAATAGATAGGATTGAAAAGAAAACATTCGTTTATATATTTTGTAGTAAAAGAACCATTCTTAATTTTTCTGCAAATATATTTTCTCTTCCCTCTACCTAAACATTTTCTAGCACCATACCCCATATTAATCAGACTGTACATGGATTTAATTTCTTTCAGTCTTGAAGCAATGTAATTTCAATCCCACATTTAGTCAGTAATAATAAATACCCTCTTGACCCTTTATGTCCCTTGGACTCTCAGTTTGGCCACTCCTGCTATGAACATATTTAGAGAGCAGGTCTTCCTTTTATTGTGTAATATGCCTCTTATGTACTACTATCTGTATTCAGTCTAACTGAATTTAATAGTTCTTATCAGTGTTTCAGTAGTTTCCAATATGATTGTGTGTTCTTGGTTCATTGATTAAATTGGTTTTGTTTCCTTAGTTCTGTTTCCTTTGAATGTCAAAAGCTAGGACTTGACACAAAATATTACTTTATAATGACTTGATAGAAAATTATTTTACGGATGTTCTTTGTTATTGAACTATAGTGTCAAACAGCCCTCATCAGCAAGTTGAAATAGTAAAACATAGAGAATATTATAGTCCAAGAGTTCCCCTTTCCTTTCCATAAAACGATGTGAACAAAAAACTGCAAGGAGGATGCCAGAGGGATTTTTTCAGTCCCTTTCTCATCCTATACACGTTTAGAACTGTTAGTCAAAAATACACACATACATCCCACAAAAAAAAAAAACCTTGCTAAACTTATCCATAAGTCAGTGAGCTTACTGTACCTTAACTCTTATCAAAAAAGAAAACATCCTCTTCTCTTATCCTGGGAGACCCTAAAAGAAGTAGTGGCTCCCACTACTTTCTGTGCCATGGTGCCACTTATGGCCCTTTTGAATGCCTGGACATGGAAATGGTGACAATGACCAAAGTCTTCTGGTTCCCTGAAGTCCCATTGGTGCCTTCCCCCTTCTGTGGAATGATCTTCAACCTATCCTTGGGTTATATCAAAATCCAAAATGTTGGTCCCAAAATCTGTCCTCAATGTATACATGAGGTTGACTTATACATGAGTATTTACTGTAATTTATCTTTAGCACAGAATTGTCTTTTTCTCTGTTGCTGACATCGAGGATCATACTATATACAGACCTAAACCTATTGTGCCTGGTTTTTTCTTAAGTAATTGTAAAAAAGAATTGCCAGATCTGGAGTGGGACCAGCAAAGAGGGGAGAGGTTAAACTTTCACCCATCTGCTTTTAAAATATAAAAATCCATTCTAAAAGTTTTTTAAACAATAAAAACACAATTTCGATGGGCATCAAGGGAGATCCCTTACTCTTTTAATCCCTCTCCAAGGAGATTAGATTTCCCTGCATACTCACCTACCTGTCTGTGCAAACAAGGGAATGCACACATGGACCCTACCTCCTCATGCTCTCCCATCCCTTCTCCCTATCTGCCTGCATGAGCAAGTGAGTAAATGAATGGGGAAACCAAATGGCACACCATAAGGTGTGATCTGTGCTTATTATGCTGGTAAGCGTAGCCAAAGGGGAACCAGTCAGCTGCAACATTCCTCTATTCCTTAAATCGGAATTTGTGTGAGAAAATGAGAAATAAATTTTGCCCCCTATTAACATCCTTCATTCAAAGCTTAAAATAAAACATATCAGTATGGAGCACTTGATCCAGGTTTTTCTTGCTTACATAATAGCCAGAATTTGCCCTCATGTTGACCCTTTCCAAGGAAATTCCTACCATTGCATTAATCATTCTTTATCTTGCTGATTGCAGTTCCTTCTTTTATAGCATTCATAAATCCTTGCTATCTTAATTTGAGAGGCTCCAGAGGGGTTTACTGTACTATTTTCCTTCTAATAAATATGGCCGTATCAGCATGATCTTTTGGTACATTCCCTAACTTTCTTGTATTATCAGCCTTCTGATCCACCTCTAAATGGTCCTCCTGGCTTTAAAATGTTCCATGGATTTAATCCAGTTCCAGCTTTGATCTTATCTCCATTAAGTCATTAAGGCACCTGCTGAGTTGGCTTTCCCAGCATTTCCCCAACTCCATACCCATTTTCTATCATTGTCTCAAGACATGTCTGTTGTTCGAATTTTCTACGTAATTGTGTACATGAAACACCTCTTAACAATGCCATCAGGGAGTGGATAATATCCAAACTCTTTCCATGTGGAGATAATATTGGCCGACATATAAAGAAGTGATCTCGTGTAATTTAAGCAGTAGACTGAAAAAGCCACAATTTCAATTTCAGTAGGGACTTGCCTACAAAGGGACAATTTCAGTGTTGAGTTGAAACTGACTTTGCTAGAAGTTGATTTGGAAAAGCTGTGTTAGAAAACAAGATATGGAAATGGGTCAGGTGTCAATGAAAAATCACAATTTTACTTCCAAAATACATCGAATCCTTGCAAAAGTCAGGGTCCTCAGATCAGTCAGATTCAAAGTAAGACTACAAATGTATGTTTTGCAGCCAGAGTCTTATCTCGAAGTGCAACAAGCAGAACATTCTGCTCTGTTGATTAGGCAAAGCTCTATGGCCATAATCCTATTGGTTTTGGGAGAGATTTCCAGCAAGTCACCAGGTTTTGCCATATTCAGCTTCTCTGCATGATGAAATTGAGCTGGTTTGATTGCATTGCTTCATCTGACAAGAAAAAAAATTGGTCACTATGAAGTCAACATTTTCATGTGTGTGACTATGGAGGGAGGACTATGGAGAACACAACCATCGTTTTCTACTTGGGAAGATCACAGATGTGGTTGCAATAGCATCAGAGAAGGAAATAAGAGGTTATTTATAAAACTTCATTTATCACATCTGGGCATAGATTTTCTTTTAAATGATTCTTCAGAGCACTGGCCAAAGTGCAGTAAAATTGGTGAGGGGAGGAATGACAATAGTACTCTTTGCTGAAAAGACCTTTAAAAAGCATTAGGAGAAACATCCAAACAGCAGAAATGTGTAGAAAATCAATGATAATCTTGATTAGAAAAGTGATGGTTGGATTGTTCTCAGATTCTTTTATCTAGGGACCCTTCCACACAGCAATATAACCCAAAATATCAAGGCAGAAAATCCCACAATATCTGCTTTATCTGAGTCCACATTGTCATATATTACAGTTCAAAGCAGATAATATGGGATTTTATTCAGCTGTGTGGAAGGAGCCTTGGATTCATGAAAGACATGACCATATGTGAAACCTTGAGTCAGGTACAAGTCTTATAGCATCAAGACTGTATTTTATACCTGCTTGAACCCATTTGAAGCTGATGATATCTCAGGCCCCTTCTATACTGCCCTATATTCCAGGATCTGATCCCAGATTATCTGCTTTAAACTGCATTATTGACTCTCTATTGCCAGATAATCTGGGATAAACAGATAATCTGGGATCAGATCCTGGGATATAGGAGCAGTGTGGTATGGGCCTTAGAAGCTGGTACACACAGAAAGAGCTGAATTTTGTTGGTTGATTCATTACACTCTCATTTATGTTTTTGTTGGAAAAAGATAATATTCCAGATAGCTAAAAAAAATAAAATAAAACCATGACAATGATCACAATAAATAAGCAGGCATATTCATAGATTGATAGAGTCCATGTTGTTTCAAGCCTCAGAGTCTCTGACAAGAAATCTCTGACAAGAAATTTGTTACAATAAGAGCTAGCATAAAACAGTGACCACAATATTATTGGGAAGTGTGTAACCAAGTATTATTTGTGACTGCTTCATATTTATGGACTCTACATTTCCCCTTGCATAGAAGACACATAGGGACCATGAAAGTATTGCAGTCCCCACTTACCAGTCAGCAGCCCTCATGATCAATGGAGGTTGTTCTCCTGTTGCTCAGCAAGTGGCTGAATGTCTTAATGAATGTTCTCACAGACATCCTTTTATGTGAGTGATTTCTGCTGTGAGAGAAGACTGTGATAGGGGCTGTGGTGGGAGAGTTGCTCAAAAACTTGTGTAACTGCCATAATAATTTGAGAAGAAATAGTTTTGTAAATGTTCCCATCACTCATCAATTTATTTTTTGATTTAGACAGACAAGACAGAGGTACTCCTGGTCAGTCGCAAGGCCAAACAGGGCATAAGCTTACAGCCTGTGTTGGATGGGGTCACACTCCCCCCAGAAGACGCAAGTTTGCAGCTTGGGAGTCCTCCTGGAACTCTAGGTCTTGGCAGTGGCCAGGGGGGCTTTTGCACAATTAAAACTCATGTGCCAGTTGCGCCCGTACCTTGGGAAGTCTGACTTGGTCATGGTAGTCCATGCTCTGGTTACATCCTGAATAGATTACTGCAATGCACTCTACGTGGAGTTGCCTTTGAAGACTGTTCGGAAGTTGCAACTGGTCCAACGGGCCACAGCCAGATTGCTCACCGGAGTTGCGTATAGGGAGCATACAACCCGTCTGTTGAGCCAGCTCCACTGTGCCAGTTTGTTACCGAGCACAATTCAAAGTGCTGGCTTTAGCCTATAAAGCCCTAAATGGTTCTGGCCCAGTTTACCTGTCTGAATGTATCTCCTTCTATGAACCATCTCAGAGTCTAAAATCATCTGGGAAGGCCCTGCTCTCGGTCTCCTTTGCAGATGCAATTGGTGGGGACAAGAGACAGGGCCTTCTTAGTGGTGGCCCCTTGGCTATGGAACTCCCTCCCCAGGGAGATTAGATCAGCCCCCTGCCTCCTGAACTTCTGCAAAAGAGTGAAGACATGGCTCTTTGATCAAGCCTTCGGAAATCTGGTGCAGTAAGAGATATGAAAGATATGGATTTGACCAATGGAATGGCCTGGACTATGCTCTTGGATCACGTGATTTACTCTGTTGTCAGAGTTAAATGTTATGGTTTTAATTGTGTTTTAAATTGTATTTTAATGTCTTCATATTTAATTGACACTTTATATTTTGTTTTTAAAAGGCATTGAATTATTGCCACATTGTGAAGCCGCCTTGAGTCCCCTTCGGGGTGAGAAAGGACTGTGCTCTTGGATCACGTGATTTACTCTGTTGTCAGAGTTAAATGTTATGATTTTAATTGTGTTTTAAATCATATTTTAATGTCTTCGTATTTAAATGACACTTTATATATTGTTTTTAAAAGGCATTGAATTATTGCCACGTTGTGAAGCTGCCTTGAGTCCCCTTCGGGGGTGAGAAAGGCAGGGTTAAAGTATTGTAAATAAATAAATAAATTATCAGCATATTTATATTTGAGATTGGGGACTTTCTGAACCTAGTTGGGCTCATCAATTCATAGACATTGCTATAATCCAACTTTTAAGCAGCCCCATAGTTATATTTGAAAGCATTTGAAATCTTGGTCTCCATACAAATAAGCTATCAGTGTTTTCTTCTAGATGTTCTTATTTGTTACAAGATTCACTGAAAAATTGATTAGTCAAACAGCTTCAAAATTATTACTATCATTTTGAGACAGTGTAGGCCTTTCAGTTGTGACATGTAAGGTGATTCTCTAGCACTCAGCCAATACATCTCTGAACATCAGCATCAAGGCAAGTTTATTTTCCATCCAGCTTGTGAAGAAAGTACGTGAAAGTTTATTGTTTGCATTATTTTGTAAATAGTTTTGGTAATTCAAATAGACAGATAGGCAGTAAATGTTGGGAACATTTAAGCCTCGGTTCATTTTAGGCATACTTGGATAACGTCCTGACTAGATGGCTAAAATGATGCATACGTAGAGCAATCTTTCAAAGATATTTGGAAACTTTAGTTGAACCAGAACACTGATGTTTGTTTTGTTCCATTTTCTTTTGAAAAAAAGAAAAGCTTACATTGAACAATAGTCAATTATCTCATGCCTTTCCCTCCTGTGGACAACATTTCATAAATTCAAATGTAATCCAACAATCACATCCAAAAATGGAAAAACAAACATAGACCTCATTCAATATTAGGGATAGTATATTATAAAATACTCAAGAAATGGTAAAAATAGTTTTTCAAATGTGGCAAAACCTTGATGAGGGGAATCCTGAACTGATGGGACAGAAAACAGCATTTTTCTGTGTGGAACATAATATTTCTTTACATATTTTTTCCGTGTAGAAAATTCAGTGTCCAGCACACAAAAATGATATTTCGGTTATTAGAAAATTTTACACAGAATAAGCTCTCAGCATAGGACATACATCTTTGTAAGTAGGCTTATGTATACAGGAAAAAGAACTGAGTCAGTTAAAAATGCCCATATATTAGAAGTGTCAATGAACAGCACAAGTATCCAGCATATATCACATATACCAAGTACAGTAAGTATGTGAAAGCCCAAAGAGACTGAGAAGAGTCTGGTGTGCTTCAGAAGCACGTGATGCAAACCAGAAGTGCCAAATTCATACTGGAACACTTCCTTGTGCATTGATGTGGATATTTGCATTTCCCTAATAGTCTTTTGTTGTATTTCTGCAATGTAACTATAAAATCACAAAGCTATGAAACACAGACCATGATGTAGAATCTCAGTTACCATTTTCTACTGAAAAAAACTCCATGTGTGATTTTTGTATAGAAAAAGCCCCAAACTGCATGTAGTTTGAATTCAAATACTCTCTGCAAACATATGACATAGGATTATGACTTGACATTAATAATAATAATAATAATAATAATAATAATAATAACTTTATTTTTATACCCCGCCCCATCTCCCCGAAGGGACTCGGGGTGGCTTACATGGGGCCTTGCCCGATAAACAATCAAATATCAAAATACAGCAATAAACAGTTATCCAATAAAATCATCAATTACAGTAAAAACAATCGTTAAAACTTACTCCAATATTAGCTGCTATTTATTGCAAATATTTTGGAAAGAGTAACAAAATCAGTCTCCTAGTCATGGCGGAGATAAATTAAGTGATGCCACAAGCACTGGCTATTGGCAGCATTGAGGGCAACTGGGCAGAACAGGTTATGCTGAACTCCATCCTGAAAGGATAATTCTGTACGCTTGTATACAAAATGACCCAGCCCATTTAACAATATTCCTCATTATTTCACTTTCTATTTGGTGGTTCCTATTGTAGACATTCAGGGATATAGCAATTCCAGATTTAGGGGGCAAATGTGCAAGAGGGAAACCATGAAAGGAATTTGATTGAAGGATTTTTTAAAATCTGTTTGTAACCCCAAAAGCAGATATTGAGGCGGGAGGTTAAGGAACCCCAGGAAATACCATATATGGGCAGAGATGGCGACAGCTAGCGACCCGGGTGCATAAACTCACAGAAACATGTGACTTCTGGGAAATCATGTGTTTCTGAAGAAATGAAAGCTAAAGATAAACAAACAGCGCATGCGTACGCAGGCGCTCTGAAGGATTGTGAGCACGGCACAAAAAAGAGTGCAGCCGGCCTGCTGGTCAGCACTGATTGGGCAGCGTCACAACTCTAAGCCAATGAATTTGCTTGTGGGCGGGCATAACCCGAACCCTGTAGTGTGTATAAATGTTTACTCAGCCTGCCACTGGGGGTTCCCCTGGAGAAGCACTTACTTTGTGTTAGGGGGAACCCTAGTGGCCATTAGCGAAATAAAACTGTTTTCTTGGAATTCCTTCAGTTGTCCGTCTTCAAATTCCTCCACTGCGCCAACAAGAACCGTAGCACGAAGGTTCCGCTACATTTTCTGGTGACCCCGACGTGATTTTTTTTTCCTATAAGACGGGCCAGGAGATTTGGAGACGGATCCCGTTGGCGGGACGGCCTCAACTCAGCGGTGGGGGCCTGAGGCAACTACCGTGAGACGAGAAGGGGCCCCTGAATAATACACGACCGGCTGCGGTGCTTGCCTCTGATGCCAACGCCGACTGACGGTGGAAGCTGCAACACCAGCAAGGTTCCATAGAAACCAGCTAGGATCCAGGGAAAAAGCCCAGGGGCGAAGGTTGGTCCGACGTCTACAGAAATCTGGCAAGTATAGGGGTTTGCATGAGATATTAAGGGAACGCCAGCGCTGGGAGGGACAAAAAAAGTTCCCAGGGAGGTAGAAAGGGGTTCTGTCTTGTGTTTCCTGACGCATGCCATTGAGTGGCCAGGTGCCCAGGCCAGGACAGTCCCCTCTATTAGGCAGGATGGGAGGGAAAAATTCAAAGAGCTCCACTCCCTTACAATGCATCTTAGATAATTTTGGCTCTTTTGCTAACAGAGCCGTAGCAGGGAATCCAAGGGACCTGAGAGATTATAGACTGAGAAATTTGTGTCAGGGAGAATGGCCAGAGTTTGGTTTAGGTTGGCAAGTAGAAGGAACGTGGGATCTGAAACTGATCCGAACAGTGGAAGAATATTGTGCTGTGAATCATCCGAACCAGTGGGTCTATATTGCTACGTGGGAACGGGTAGTTAGAGAAGATCCAGGTTGGGTTCGACAGTGCAGGAATGGCAAATGTATGGTGGTGAAGAAGGAGGGGAAAAAGAAGGAAGTTTTCCAATCCAATGAGGAGGACTACCCAGATTTACAGTTGAGTGTACAGGCTAGACAACAGGAATTATTGCCGCCACCCTTGCCACCGCCCCCCCCACCCCAGGGAACAGCCCCCGGTGCACCTACACTAGGAACGAGACCCCCACCCTACTCTTCGGAGTCAACCGAAGCGGCCAAGAAACACTATCCTAGCCTAGAAAAATATCAGGAGGAAACAAAGGAAAAGAAGAAGTCACAACGGATGCCCAGTGATGCTTCTCCGGCACAAACTCGGAGACATGGAGCTCCGGTGTGGTCTGGTGATTCACCGACCGGACCGGCCCTCCAGATGCCCTTGAGAACGGTGCCTGTGATAAACAACAGGAATGAGATAGTTCAAGCATACCAGGTAGTGCCTTTCAGTAGTAGTGACATTTTGAATTGGAAAAATAATACTCCACCTTATAGTGAAGAACCCCAAGCTATGGCTAGGCTATTGGAAGGGATTATGGCAACCCATAATCCCACCTGGCAAGATTGCAGACAATTGTTGAATATGTTGTTCACATCAGAGGAGAGAAGAGCAGTGTTGAATAATGGGATAGCCATAGCCCAGGTTGGTGCCCCACAAGATGGTGATGCAGCCGAGTGGGGAGCACAGAGGTTTCCTGTGGAAATAGATCCCCAATGGGACACCGCAGAAGAAGGACATTTGCAGAGACTGAGAGGATTCCAGCGTATATTGGTAGAAGCGGTAAAGAGGGGCCCGCCGCGACCCGTCAACATTGTAAAAATTCAGGGAGTGGTACAGGAAAAATCTGAGTCACCAACAGCCTTTTTGGAAAGGCTGGAGGCAGCATATAGAAAGTATAGCCCATATAATTTGGAGGATGAAAACGGTAGGAGGGCGATTCAACAGTCTTTTATCAGTCAAGCGGCTCCTGACATCCGGAGAAAGATTCAAAAGCAACCAGGATTTCTAGGAAAGACTATGAATGAATTGTTGGCACTCGCAGATCAAGTTTATATGGCGAGGGACCAGGTAGAAGAAGAGAAGAAGGACAGGAAGAAGAAGCAGGAATACCAAGCATTAGTTACCATGATGGAACAAAGTGCAAGTGGACAGAGAGGAAGAGGAGGATATGCCAGAGGGGGACAAGGAGGAAGAAGAGGGCCCCCTCGGAGGTTAGGTCGAGACCAATGTGCTAAATGTAAGAAGTTTGGACACTGGAAAGGTGAATGCCCAGAAGGAAGAGAAGGAAGTCAGGAAGGACCGAGAGAAAGAGGAAGGCCTGAGAGAGGAAGAAACCCAGGAAGGGGAAGAGGACGTGGGAACTACGTACCTTTTCCTGCAAGAGAGGTGATAGCTGCAGCAGCTGTGATGGAAGAAGAATGGGAAGATATGGATGGAGGAGAGGAATGAGGAAGCCAGGCTCTTGTTTTGTTGGACCCCGGGGAGCCGATGGTCACACTTGAAATCGGGGACCAACAATTGGACTTTTTAGTGGACACAGGTGCCGAAAAATCAGTAGTAAATACAAAAATTAGTCCACCAACTCGGGAAACTACGAAAGTAATAGGGGTGTCTGGGAAGACCCAGAAGTGCCCCTTCCTTAAGGAACGCACCTGCAATCTGGCCGGACATCAGGTCAAGCATAAGATGTTATATCTCCCAGACTGCCCAGTCCCTTTATTGGGAAGGGACATTTTATCAAAATTACAAGCACAACTCCAGTTCATGAAGAATGGACAAGTGGAGCTATCATTTCCCATGGAAGAGGAATGGAGACTGTTTCAAGTTAGGATTTTTACTGAAGAAATACAATGGCCATGGCATGAGACTCCTTTAGTGTGGGCAGAAGATAATCCTCCAGGATTAGCTAAATATGTTCCACCGGTGGTGGTGGAAGTGAAAAGAGGAATGGGACCCATATGTAAGCCACAGTATCCCGTCAGTCGAGAGGCAGTGCAGGGGATCAGAAAGCATCTAGAGCGACTTCTGCAGCATGGGATATTGGTACCATGCAGTTCCCCATGGAACACGCCCCTGCTCCCAGTCAAGAAACCAGGAGGACAAGGAGAATATCGCCCAGTTCAAGATTTGCGGGCTGTAAATCAAGTCACCGTTCCCCTAACCCCGGTAGTGCCAAATCCATACATCATGATGAGTCTAGTACCAGCATTTGCCAAATGGTTTACTGTATTGGATTTAAAGGATGCATTCTTTTGCATTCGATTGGCCCCTGTATCCCAACCGATCTTTGCTTTCCAGTGGGAATCTCAGCAGTCAGGGCAAAGGACCCAGTATGTTTGGACACGCCTTCCTCAGGGGTTCCGGGACAGCCCGACCATTTTTGGTCAAGCCCTGGCCAAAGACTTACAGGATTTTGTAATACCTAAAGAAGAGGGAATTTGGCTTCAATATGCAGATGACCTGCTTATCGCTTGCCGGACACTAGGGGGCTGTAAAGAGCATACTTTGAGATTTCTCAAGACATTGGAAGAAAAGGGTTACAAAGTGTCAAAGAAAAAGGCCCAGTTGTGCTGTCCCACGGTGAAATATTTGGGGTTCCATCTGACCGAAGGAAAGAAGATGTTAGGAGCTGAAAGAAAGGAAGTTGTTTGTGCCATCCCCACTCCCAGCACCCGGCGACAGGTGCGGGAATTTTTGGGATCAGCAGGATATTGTAGACAGTGGATCCCCAACTACGCCGTGTTGGCTAAGCCACTGTACCAGGCTACGAGAGGTGGAAGAGAAGATCCATTTGAGTGGACAGAAGAATGTCAACAGGCATTTAAGGCATTAAAAGAAGCATTGATGTCATCTCCAGCATTAGGACTGCCCGATTTGGAAAAACCATTCACTCTGTTCGCTGCAGAGCGGGAAGGAACAGCGGTTGGAGTATTGACCCAACCACTAGGTTCATGGCAGAGGCCGATTGCCTACTTGTCAAAGCAATTGGACACAGTGGCTCGTGGATTGCCACCTTGCCTGAGGGCTGTGGCAGCATCAGTAGATTTAATCAAAGAAGCAAATAAATTGACCCTAGGACAGCCACTGACAGTTAAGGTGCCCCATAGCGTTAAGGCACTGTTAGACATTAAGGGACCGCGCTGGCTCACAAGTGAGAGGTTAATGAAATATGAGGGATTGTTGTGTGACAACCCACTGGTGACCCTGGAGACTTGCTCCACTCTGAATCCGGCCACCTTGCTCCCGACTCCAGGAGACACCACGATCCATCAGTGTGCCCAGGTGATGGATGAGGTATTCTCCAGTCGACCGGATTTGAAGGATGTGCCACTAACTAAGGTGGATGACACTTTGTTCACAGATGGAAGCTCCTTTATGGAAAATAATCAAAGACACTCAGGTTATGCGGTTGTCCGGTGGGGGGGAGAGACGCTGGAAGCAGGGTCACTGCCCCCGGGGACTTCTGCCCAGAAGGCCGAATTGATTGCCCTGACCCGAGCGTTGGAATTGTCAAGCGGAAAGCGGGTCAACGTCTACACAGACTCAAAATATGCCTTCACCACCCTCCACGCACATGGAGCACTGTACAAGGAGCGCGGGCTCCTCACGTCTGGAGGAAAGTGCGTGAAACATGCTGGAGAGATTGTGGATCTCCTGGAGGCGGTTTGGAAGCCAAGGCAGGTGGCTGTGATGCATTGTAAAGGGCACCAACGTGGAGACGATCCCGTAGTGCAAGGAAATAGGCAGGCTGATCTGGCAGCCAAAGAGGCAGCTAGGCTGCCCTATATTGAACATCAGGTAATGGCCCTACAGGTAGAATTAACTGAACATAACATTACATATACACCAGAGGAAGAAGAATGGGCCTTAAAGGAGAAGGGTCAGTGGTCAGGAGAACTCATAGTGATGCCAGACGCCCGTGTCTACGTCCCTAAGGACTTGGCATGGCACTTAGTCCAACACATGCACCAAAACACACATTTAGGAAAAATGGCATTGGCAAATCTGCTAGGACGACAGTTGTATATCGATGGATTACATAGCCTAACGGCAGCAGCAGCCCGAAGATGCTGGACATGTATCAAAAATAACCCCAGAGAAGGACCCCTCAAGCCACCAGGAGTCCAACATGTGGGTGGGGTACCCTTTGAAGCTTTAGTCACTGACTTTACAGAAATGCCCCCATACAAAGGATACAAATATTTACTGGTGTTCGTGGACACATACACAGGATGGGTGGAGGCTTACCCTACAAGGACTGAGAAGGCTGTAGAGGTGTCAAGAGCTCTAATGAAAGATGTTATTCCCAGATTTGGCATACCCTTAGAAATTGGATCAGATAATGGCCCCGCATATATTCAACAGGCTGTGCAAGGATTATGTAGAATTTTGGGCATAAAATGGAAGTTACATTGTGCATATAGACCCCAATCTTCTGGAAAAGTGGAAAGAATGAATAGGACATTAAAGGCTCAGCTTGGGAAACTTTGCCAAGAGACAGGATTGCCGTGGACGGTGGTTTTGCCCATGGCATTATTAGGAATCAGATGTACACCACACAAACGGACAGGACTCTCCCCTTTTGAAAGACTCTATGGACGACCCCCTTTGAACTTGAAGGGAGCCTTAGAGACAGGAGCTGAGCAGCACCTCATAGGAGAGAAACAGACATTGGCCCAGGTTCAGGCTTTGGGCAGACAAATGCAGCAGTTAGAAAAATACATTTCTGAATTGAACCCACCATTCCCTACCACACCTCTACATTGTTTTTCACCAGGTGACGAGGTTCTGGTCAAGGATTGGAAGATTGAGCCATTGGGACCCAAGTGGCGAGGACCCTATGTTGTGCTCCTGTCTACCCCCACTGCAGTGAAGGTGAAGGAGATTAAGCCGTGGATACATTACACCCGTGTAAAGCTAGCACCTGAGGAGTGGCGGACGGAGCGAGTTCCTGGTGAGGACCTGAGACTCAGGATCATCCGGCAACTCCCTAAGGGGTCAACAAGGCCATGAAGCTGATCCCTTCGGGTGCAACGGAGCGTCGGTGGTCAAGTATGTCGCAGCATGGCCCAACAAAGGCGCTCTCCGGGAGATGGTGGCTAGACATTTTGAGAGGAAAAAGTGGGAGACAAGTTATGAGGAGGGGAGGAAAGCGCACTGTGTTTGGTATATTATTTGTGCTGAGTTTTATTCTCTCTTTTGGAAAAAGAGCACATGGGAATTGGATAAAAGAACATGCCAATCATATGTTTGAGCAGCACGGGAAAGAGGTAGCATTAATATATGAACACCCCCTCACCGTAGGAGATTTTTCATTTCTTCCCGATTTAATTGATGAACCACAGATTGTGTTGGAGGGATTGTCCAAGGCTCAGGAGGGTCCACCTACCGTGTTTTCTAGCATACCGCAAAGGATAAATAAAACTCGGTTTCGACGGTTTAGATACCATACCTCCACCAGGGGTTTGTGCTTCTGTTGTGGAGGATCGGGAATATGGAATTCTGAGTGGAAACACTGGGGAACTAGGCAGGCGTTCTTTTCCCGATTAGGCAATTATTCCCATTGTCGAGACCGGTTCTATCTACATGGACGATTTAATACATCTTATGTCTCACGATTAAATCTAACCGCAACCGAGTGGGCTAGCATGTATCCAGATTATCCCACATTTAGTGTGAATGATTCTATTGAGGGCCTAAAATCTTATATGAACATACTGCAACAATTAACCCAACTGAGCCTAGGTAAAAGCCTCTGTCCGTTATGGCAAATTAGGGATCCAAATCTATGGTTTTTCTTTGATAAATGGGCCACAAATTATCACCCCGGCAACTACCAGTGTGTCGGTGTGGGTTATTTGACATTCCCAGTACAGGTCTTACACAAAAGGCATCAGCGCCTAAAACGGGACATTGTGCAAACAGGCCCTCTAGGACCAGAATGCTCGGATGAGGTCATTATTAACAAGGCTCTGTCAGGTTCAGAAGCCTCCCGTGTAGGAGGAGGCCTGATCACAGGCTTGTTGACACTGGGTGCTTACCCAGGGATTGTAGCTCAAGCAAACCGTAGAAGTGTTCTAGGCCTGACTTGCCGCCTTGAAAAGTCCATAAATGCCACTGGTAAAATTTTCCGGGAAATCCAGTCTGAAGTAGAAGAAATCAGCCAGATGGCCCTACAGCATAAGTTGGCCCTTGACTACCTACTGGCGGCCAGGGGGGGCTTATGCGCCATGGTTAGAGGGCGTTGTGTAGTGAAATTTCATAACTTGAATAGTACTATTGAAGATGACATCGAGTCATTACAAAAGTTAATTTACAATAATGTCCAGGAGATAGAAGGTTGGTCTCCTTTCTCCTGGGTGACTAGCTGGTTACCCTCAATAGAATGGTTGAAGAACATATTGTTGGTAGGGATTTTAGGATTGTTCATTGTTCTCATAGTTATGTGTTGCACTCCAATAATGATGCAAATGTGTACTAGGTGTGTCACACAATCTTTACCTGAAAAAAAGATAGCCATACTCCAAGCCAAGCGGGATTGGATGGAACCATAATGCTTTGCTTCAGCTTTTGTACATGCGCTTCGCAAAAAGAAAATGGGGGAGTGAGGCGGGAGGTTAAGGAACCCCAGGAAATACCATATATGGGCAGAGATGGCGACAGCTAGCGACCCGGGTGCATAAACTCACAGAAACATGTGACTTCTGGGAAATCATGTGTTTCTGAAGAAATGAAAGCTAAAGATAAACAAACAGCGCATGCGTACGCAGGCGCTCTGAAGGATTGTGAGCACGGCACAAAAAAGAGTGCAGCCGGCCTGCTGGTCAGCACTGATTGGGCAGCGTCACAACTCTAAGCCAATGAATTTGCTTGTGGGCGGGCATAACCCGAACCCTGTAGTGTGTATAAATGTTTACTCAGCCTGCCACTGGGGGTTCCCCTGGAGAAGCACTTACTTTGTGTTAGGGGGAACCCTAGTGGCCATTAGCGAAATAAAACTGTTTTCTTGGAATTCCTTCAGTTGTCCGTCTTCAAATTCCTCCACTGCGCCAACAAGAACCGTAGCACGAAGGTTCCGCTACAATATAAATCTGCAAAGCATGTAGGGGACAAGGCTAATAGTTTTGAATTGTCCAGATTTAATTTTATAAGTTGAAAATCTTTGTATTTTATTTATTATAATAATGAACACAGCAGGAAATATGTACACTTCAAATAAAAAAACCATTTTATTTCATTGGGCAACCACTCACTACTGACCCACTGATTTTTTTGTGAATTCATGTGTTGCTCTGGCCATGTTGTCTTTTGGGTCTCAAAAATGAGATGACTATTCTGAATGTGTTATAGTAATACAATTATAGACTTTAACCATTTTGCATTGGATTTTACAGAGGAATTATCAAAGGATTCAGTAAAGTTATACACATGATTAAGATTGTGGTAATGGCACTTACTGTTGTCAGAGTAATAAAAAACAAACTTTCAAACAAAAGCCCACATTTATTGGAATGTTATCCCCTACTCATATATCACGGAAAACATGGCAGCACCAACATGGCCTAGTATAAAGGAAATATGCTTTGTTTTATTTACTGTGAGCATTCTATAACAATTATACGAATTCATCTACATGAAGTCATGGACTACGTATTAAATTAAAACTTTAATTGCAAACTGTAATAGAAATAACTCATTGGTTCTCATTATTTGTATGCTATTGAGCTCTGTTTACATAAAAAAAACCCAATCAGTTTCTGCTTCCAAGGATGTTAATAACATTTGGGTAGAAACTGTCATATGATTTAATTTAAAGAGCTGGATTGCAAAGACTAATTTAAAGTATTAAAGATGCTACAGTGCAGGAAATTCTGCTTATGAAACACCCAGGTTTTTCAACAAGGTACAAAACATCATATATCATTTTTTAAAGCTGCTAGTAGAAAGTAATGGAGGGGAGCCAAAACAGAAAACAGGGACAAGTCTGGAATATTTCAAAGCCTTAGCAAGTGACAGATGAATGCTGGAGTAGTATTTTTTTTAAGGAGAATGAAAGTCCTGAGTATCTGGAGGACAAACCTCAAATCTATTTTGGATTACAACTGTACTGATTGGCTGCACTATTGCCTGCTGTGCAGTTTCTTTTAAAAGACAGCAAGGTCATGATAACCTTTAATGTTCACATTTTAATGCATTTTAGTGTGCCACCATTCCTTTTACCCAATCCATAAGAAATATACTTCAGACTAAGTATTATAAACTAAAAAATCTGGGGAACATTTGTGGAGTCTGTTTTGTTTTTTGTTTTTTTTCAAATTCCTACTTGGACTGATCTGATCACAACCTCCCAGGCAGGGTTGCCAGGTGTCTCCCTGAAAATTAAGGGACCTAGGAGGGGGTGGGGAAGGACTTCTGGGAGTGAAGAGGGGCAGAGAGATGTCAATTGCTGAAGAGGAGGAAGTGAAGACTCCACCCACTCTTCGCTTCCTCATCTTCTTCATTGATTGATGTCTCTCCATCCCCTCCTCATCTCCTCCTCCTCTTCCTCCTCAGCAACTGACATCCCCCCACTCCCTCCTCACCTGAAGGGGCAGAGGGATGTCAAGAGGAGGAAGAGGAGGAGGGGGGCAGACTCCGAGTCTGTCCTCTCCTCGCCACCTCCTCCTCGACAAAGAGTGGGTGAAGGGACATCAATTGCTGATGAGGAGAAGGAAGAGGAGCATGGGTGATGGGGCCAAGGCCCCAGGACATTCCAAGCAGTGATCCCTTGGGACACGGGGCATTTCCCCAAAATAAGGGACTGTCCCTTAAAAGTCTGGCAAACATCCCAGGGTAATATGTGAAACAACACAATTTTCTAGTGGTTTTTTTCATGTTTCATGAATTTTTGAAGGCACTTACAGAACTAGATACTTTTTTTACTGGCTTACAAAATCAAACACCTGTGAAATTTTTGACTAGCATTGAATCCAGATAGGTATGGTTGGTTAGTATATGGCTTTCCAGGAGAAAATCTTAATTTGAGGTAGTTTTTGGAAAAGATAAACATATTTCTTTTGCACACTTATTGTCTCACAAACTTTTATTTGAAAACTGCTTGAACACTGTCTTAATTTTTCTCTCTCTTGTGGATAGTGTTACTATATAGTTTAGGACCAACCTACCTAGGCACTATACCTTGAAGTGGGCAAGAATAGGTTATGTGGCATTTATATGATGCACAGAGTTGTCTTGCCCTCAACAGAGGGCACTGCTGCTTAACTCAGTTTGGCCCCTGTTAGGGAAAGCCAGGAAATGCTCTGGAGTTTCACTGCACTTCGGTATGTGTGTGAACAAGGGGGTTGGTTCTGATTCAGAATCAGCCCTGCTGTTTACATGGACCAATTCCACAATTCCACTTTCCCCACACTCTGTAACATGGTGAAAATGGAATGACACTTACCTGTGGCATTTTGGGGCACCATAGTAGCAGCCACAGAGCTCTAGACAGCTCCAGACAGCTCCTGGCCATTGTTGACCACTTTTACTGATGTAAGCAAAGACACCCATGTGATTTGGAGAGGAAAGTCAACCCCTACTTCCCTCCTTCCAAATTACATGGGTGCCTTTGCTTAAATTGGTAAAGGTGATGGTCAGGAGCTTGTTGGAGCTCTGTGGCTGGCTCTATGGCAACCAAAAATGACACAGGTAAGGGTGATGGTACAGCGGAGCTGACCTGGGTTCAGCCTAACTGGATAGTGAGGATCTGCTTCCAGTGCTGATGTAGTTTGTGAGCAGAGTGGTGTACACATCAAAGTGGAATCCAGGGCTGGTTAAAAAAATCAATGCTTCAGACATGGGGAACTTTGGTCCTCATGTAGTTGCATCATCACTAGGTGGCACTGGACTTATTTGTATCTGGGTAGAAATTGAACTTTCATTTGTAATTCTAGTTGGAGACCATTATTGTCTTCAAAATCTGTTTTGGTGAAATATTCTTAGGGCCAGTGTGGTGTACTATGGAAATATTCACCAGGCACAATGATAAACAAAGCAAAAAAGGCCAGGGTATGAAATTGTGGTTGACTTTCAAGCCTAATGAATTGTGCCATTTTCAAATCTTGAATTTGTTTAAGAAAAATATTTTCTTATGGATATCCAGTAGAGTCTCACTTATCCAACATTTGCTTATCCAACATTCTGTATTATCCAATGCAGTTTGCCTTTTTTTTGTAGTCAATATTTTTGTAGTCAGTTTTTCAATACATTGTGAGGTTTTGGTGCTAAATTCGTAAATACAGCAATTACTACATAGTAATTGCTGTGTATTGAACTACTTTTTCTGTCCATTTGTTGTAAAACATGATGTTTTGGTGCTTAATTTGTAAAATCATAATGTAATTTGATGTTTAATAAGCTTTTCCTTAATCCTTCCTTATTATCCAACATTTTCACTTATCCAATGTTCTGCTGGCCCATTTATGTTGGATAAGTGAGACTCTACTGTAATTGTTTTTTTTAAAATTGACAAACATAGTCCATTTCACATTTTTCTCTCTAACGTCTTCACAGGTCTGTCCCACAATTCTTCTTAAACACATATTATCTTTGAACCTAATCCCTTTCACCTGTGCATGGACATAACTAGTTACAGCCAGCTGGTTATTTGTATTTTACTTCTTTCCCAACTAATAAAGTGATAACTATTTTTAACAATTACAATCAGTCCTCCACATTTACGGGTTTTAACTTTTGCGGTTTAGTTGTGGATTTGATTAATATGTTCTCCCTAGGAATCGCTAGGTCATCCAGTGTGATTCTATGTCCAACTTCTGCCACAAGTTGACATTACAGTCACCCTGGAAAACTAGAGATTCCTAGAAAGGTGTTGTTTTAGGTTTTAAAAATGTGTTTTGAAGTTTATCCCCTCCCCATTTCATGGGAGTCCTGCACCCTTAACCTCCAAAGAAAACCAAGGGTAGATTCACCATACATTTAAACTGGATGCTGCTTTGGGATACTTTGGAACTTGACTTGTATGTATAGGAGAGTACTTTGACACTATGCCTTAGGAATCTGGCTCCTTTCACATTGCACAGTTAAAACACTATGATTCCACTTTAACCATATAATTCCATCCTATGGAATCCTGGGATTTGCAGTTCAAGGATTATATATTGAATTCTCAGTGAGAGAACTCTAGTGCTTGACCAAACTACAAAATCTAGGTGTTCATGGGAGTTAACATGGAATCATAGGGCTATAATTGTGTAGACTAGATTGGTCACTTGTCTTGGGCTAGCCCTGACAGCACTACTTCCATCGCACCACTCTGACTGTGAATTTTTTTTTTTTTATAAAGCACCTATGGTTTCTTTGTTTTCATTTCAGTGTTTTGCACAGATTTCATTTTTACTCTTGTTTGAAACCTAAAACACTTGGTGGGGTGGGGAGGCCAGGATCTGTTGTGATTGGCTTTACAGGCCCCATGAAATTGCTTTGATTCTTTCAGATGGTATAGACTTTCAAACAGGAAGAAAAGGGGGGAAAGGGGGAGACCAGAGTCTTGGCAAGTTACAGGAAGTAGAAGCAGCTTTAAGGGCACAAAGAGTCTAATCAGGATTAAGGAATTCTGGAAAATGCTTAAAACCTCCTGTTTCTGGACCACACAGGCCTTGCTTGGGGTCCTACTGCCTACAAAATGAGGCTACTGTCAGATCTAATTTAATTTTAATTTAATTTTCTCTATCCACAGTCTCACAAAGTAAAACCATGTGCCCACATTGCCTGAGATGGGAATACTGTAACCGAATGTTTGTCTGGCTCATTTAATTGCCTCCAAGCCACAGATTATAGCAAGCCCCGCTAATATATAATGTAGCATCTTGTGCTGTTAGCAAATGTTTTACATTTCCTCATCCCCATCATGGTAACGGGTGCAACATAATTGCATCTGCATGTGTAAGGAGTCACTTACTCTCTCCTTTGCTGGATCTTTTACTGATGTGATTTAAGTTGTGTAACTTGTATAATTGCCAATCACTGGCTTTCTGCTAGCATATAAACTTCAGGTTAACCCTAAACAAATATAGTTTATGAGCTTCGTAAAGCTGGATTGAGTTCTTAATGTCTGAATGACAATCTAATAGAAAAGTGTTACATTGTTATCTTTATATTGAGGTTGGACATATTTAGGATTCCGATTTGCATGTTGCAGTAAGTTTCCCCAAGCTATCCTTGCAGATAAATAGGTAGATCAGAAAACACTTATCCTTTATATCTCACAATATCCCCATATGATATTGGCTGTCATCATCATCATTGTCATAACAGCAACATAACCTAATATGTATGTTTGATAAGGCTCCATTTGCCAATATTAGCCCCCCAATCCACCTTGAAAGCCCAAATGCCTTAAAGCAGGGTCCTCAAAAATTTAAAGCTGCAATCCATTCAATAAGAGCAAACTTATCAGAGACTGAGGCAAGAAAATGGGTGTTGAATTTTAGAATCATAGGTCATTGACATAAGTGGCCATCTAAAAAGTACACTAACAGATAATTGGATGCAGAGGGAGAATTTTAATGAAAAAAGTATGATTCTGACATCTCAGAAGATCCTACGGGAAAAGGGAAAAGATGTAGACATTGTACTACTGATACAAAATTTAAAGGAATAATGTTATTACTGGGACAAAAGTATATGAAAAACGAAGAAAAAGGAGGGATGGAATGAAGGAAAGGAAGGGAGGCAGAGAGGCAGGCCGGCCTATTTTCTTCTAAGGTCAAAGAAAGATCCAAAAGAAGAATACTCAGGCTTTGCTGCAAGATAGAATTGATGGCGATATTAATAACTGCAGTTTCAGTTGAATGAAAACAGGGCAAACCAATTTGGAAAGGATCATGAAAAGAGGTTGTCAACAAAGAAGTTAAGCACAGGGAGACAGTAAAAGCTGAAAAGGAGAAAAAATAATGGGAAAAAGTAAGATGAGCTATAGATCAGTGGTTCTCAACCTGTGGGTGCCCAGGTGTTTTGGCTTACAACTCCCAGAAATCTAATGTATGTAGTCTCCCAATGCATTTTAAAATTAGATGTGCATTGTCCATGTGTGTACAGCTTGTACGTGCTAGGGCACTAAATGCTGGGTTTGAATACGCACTTCTGTAGCCTGCAACTAGGTGATTATTTCTTACTATGTGGAATAGAGGAATGCACCCAGCTTTCACAAGGACACAAATGACAAATGAGGAGATAAGCAATGCACAGAAGGAGAAGGAGACTTCATCCCGCTTCTCCTTGTTGCAAATTACAGAAGTACATATTCAAAACCATCATGGTGTCCTGTCAACTGTCACCTTATATACATATGTCACAACTGATATACATATGCACTCTGGGAAGATCATCCATCAATGAGCAGAGACTGGAAGCAGGTATTAAAAGGTAAAGGTTTCCCCTGACGTTAAGTCCAGTCATGTCTGACTCTGGGGGTTGGTGCTCATCTCCATTTCTAAGCCGAAGAGCCAGCATTGTCCGTAGACACCTCCAAGGTCATGTGGCTGGCATGACTGCATGGAGCGCTGTTACCTTCCCGCCAGAGCGGTACCTATTGATCTACTCACATTGTCATGTTTTCGAACTGCTAGGTTGGCAGAAGCTGGAGCTAACAGCGGGCGCTCACTCCACTCCTGGGATTGAACCTGCAACCTTTCGGTCTGCAAATTCAGCAGCTCAGTGCTTTAACACACTTCGCCACCGGGGCTCAAGCAGGTATAGTGGACACCAATTTCTGGTGCTGTAGTTGCCCCTTCAAAAGGATTGGGGCCAGTTAGGGTGAATCGGTTTTCACTGTAATTTCCTATGTTATTGGCATGTTCACATAATTTCCTACTAAGAGAAAAACTCCACACTCAGAAGATACAACTTTTCCTGAACTGCACAATTTCAGTCCAAAGTTGTAGGATCACACATTCTAAAGTACATATAAACAGGAATCAAAAGGAAAGAAAGGCAGAAAATGGAGGCAGAGACTCTTAGATAAAAAAAAATTGACAGAGCTGGATTGGCCCTTCTATAAGGAGAGTTGAGGCAAATACCTTGAGCTTCTCATCCTGATCCCCCTAGTTTCTCCCTTCTTGTCTCCTCTGCACCCTTAAATGGACTGTTGCCCTCCTTCATGGTTAAGAGCAACATCCTATTGCAAATGTGAAAGTTTAATAGTCAATCCAATCTCTACATGAGATGGGCTGCCATGTTGCTTTTTTTCCCCTCAGGTAGCAAAACAACTTAGGCCAACTCAAGAATCAGTTTGAAAAGTCTATTTCCACAGCAAAACTTGAGGCTACATCAGCCCTTCTAACCTAGAAGAAATTCTAAGCTTCAACATTACTGGAGATCTTCTCTGCCTAAATGCACATTCAGCAAAACTTCCAATTTGTCAGGTGGATGTCTGTCAGGATAACCCAGGACATGCTTTTTCATGAGGAATGGAAGGATGTATATAAACTAGAATAAGCTTTTAGAATGCACATAGCTTCCATAATTTAAAAATATAACTGCAAGTGAAAGGTACAATGTGTTTGTTTACTATGTATGTGCAAGGAATGTTTACTTACCTGTATTCTAGTGTTATTCATTTCAGACAAAATATTTTGCACTGTGTACTATAGTTCTGTCCAAATCGGGGAGAGTCTTTTCTAAGTTGATAGTGTTGAAATGATTTGGGATTTATATTGTTTTTTTTTAACAAAAAATGGCATTAGGCTTCTCTACAAAGCAAATCTGCTAAGAGAATCTATAGCTGAGACACAGATGATACAAGGCAGACATGGTTTCCAGTACAATTTCTCAGATTTCTGGCATAAATGATTCTTTGCCATAAATGTATGTTTTCCATCCAAGTTCCTCCAGCATGTGCCCTAATCTTCTTGACATTTTGCCCAATATATTATGAGCTCAAGCTACTATTTCTTTCCTTTGAACAAGCCAATAATATAACTGCAAGAGCAACTGGTACGGAACTCAGTGGAAAACACATATCTGTTTCACTTGTATTATTACTTGCCAGGTGGGAATAAACAGATTTTGTCTATTTGAAGGACTCATTAGCTTCTTGGAAGAAAGAAAGCTAAATTTTGAGAATTTTTGAGATTGAAAGCAAAGATTTCATTTAATACTTTTAGGAGCCTCAACTAACCTTGGCTATGACAAAGTGCTGCGAGATGTTTTTCAGCCCACACAGCTTCAGATGCTTATTGTTAATTTGAAGCACATCCATAAGTATTTGTGTCCAAACAGGCCCGTAGCCAGGATTTTGATTCGGGGGGGGGGGGGGGGGGCTGGGATTTTGGTTGGGGGGGGGGGCTGAGTCTGAGTGAGAGAGGATTTACCCTAGGAAACCTTTTGTATCGTTATTGTCATGCACCAGGGCAGCGGAGCACCAATATCTTTATTAAGGAATTATATAAAAGTAATAAAATCAAGTGGAGAATATAGTTCAGAAGCACACCTTTCAAATAAGGTCAAATATAGTCCAGAAATGTATGGGGGGGCTGAGTCTGAATGAGAGAGGATTTACCCTAGGAAACCTTTTGTATCGTTATTGTCATGCACCAGGGCAGCGGAGCACCAAGAACCCAACACGGAGGCCAATAAAACTATCTAATATCTTTATTAAGGAATTATATAAAAGTAATAAAATCAAGTGGAGAATATAGTTCAGAAGCAGACCTTTCAAATAAGGTCAAATATAGTCCAGAAATGTATTGTCCAATAAATGATATTCGAGTTCAAAGGTAAAATCCAACCGAAACACACACTATTTGCCAAGCAATAGTGTGGGGAACTGTCCAAAGTCTTTCGAGGCTTAAGGTAAATCCGAAGGGAAACTGGAAAACAAGGCTTGAATCTAGGAAGCAAGGTCCGTGGTTTAAAACAAGGCAGGTAGTCCAAAACTTGTCTCAAGAAGCATAATCCGTGGCTAAGAACGAAGCGAGGCAATTCTTGAAAACTTGGAAAGGCAAGGCAAGGAAACTGGATCCCGGACTTGGCAAAGTCCGCACTAGGCTGGGAACATGGAATTCACTCTCAAAGCTGAGCTGTTGTCTCCGCAAAGAACCAACAGAGCCCGATACTTTTATCTGGGTCTCGTTTCCCGCCAAACGGCGTCCAGCGATCCCTTTCCCTAGAGAACAGGGAACGAAAGACCCAGCTTGCAGGTGTAAGACTCCCTGGATTTTCCCAGGGGAAACATGGCTAATCAGCATCTTGCTTGGCAGCAATACGGGCACTCCTCCGAATTCTCTCTCTCGCTCCCCTATCCGCTGAGAAAGACTGTTTTCTCTCAAAGGGAAGTGAGCATTGACCAAGGTCAGTTTTAATTGATTCTTGGACAAGAACTTCAGGCAGCTGGAAAGACTCAGACTCTGGCCGTAAATCTGGAGAAAACTCCATGTTTTCATCCTCATCTGTCACAATGTTACTAGGCACAGGACTACAAAGCCCATGAGGCATCACAGTTATCCCAATACCCCCATGCATATGGGATATATTGAGCATGGTGATCAGATCATGATATGAATAAAAATTCTCGCTGACCACCCTGAGACCTCCAAGGTGATGTGGCCGGCATGACTGCATGAAGCGCCGTTACCTTCCCGCCGGAGCAGTACCTATTGATCTACTCACATTTGCATGTTTTCGAACTGCTAGGTTGGCAGAAGCTGGAGCTTACAGCGGGCGCTCACTCTGCTCCTCAGATTTGAACCTGGGACCTTTCAATCTGCAAGTTCAGCAGCTCAGTGCTTTAACGCACTTCGCCACCGGAGGCTCCATAAGATTTGTATATACATACCAATATTAAGAAACACGGGGGGGGGGGGAGGCATGCAAAAACTTAAGAATGAAAACATGCACTCAATACTTTTTGTTTAAATTCTGTAAACCTCTGAAGCCCCCCCAAAATCAGTTTCCTTTTGAGCACAAGCAAGGCGAAACCAAAAAGGCTGCCATTTCTCTTTAAAGGAGGTGAGCAAGCTGGGAAGGAGAGCACAGAATTCTGGGAAGGTGAGGACCCCTATGGCAGAGATTTTAAAAGATCCTGCCGTAAACTACATTTCCCAGAATTCTGCTCACATTATGTTGTGTTGTGTGTCATTTAGAAACATTCAAGGCGATAGCTGTTGTGGCAAATCTTTCTGAAACTTGGAGGGAATTAAGTATTTTTTTAAAATGTTGTTTGTAAAAATTTCAAATATTCCCCCCAAATCAGTGGATGAATGAAACATTCTGGAACTTGGTGGGCTAACAATGCTAAATGTGTTCCATAACTGTAGCAAATTTCATGCTGATAGCTCTAATAATGAGGAAGAAAGGAGCCCCTGAATTTTCCTCTTTGGCACCATTTGGCACTTAACAAAAATTGGCACTTCACAAAAAGTAACAAAAAAGTAGCTACCTCGTTATAGTTATGATATGGACCCAATGCAATTTTGCAAATACTTTAGAAATGATTCCGTGCACCCTCTAATTTAATATTGAAACATTTTTTCATTGATCTCACAGGCCTTACTCATGTATAAGTCTAGAAATATTAGTCAAGAAATCGAACCCTGAAATCTGGGTAAACTTATCCACAGGTCAGTGTAAATTCTTAATCTTAACTTTTATCAAAAATGAATCATCCCCTTCTCTGCATAGAGTGGCAAAATGCTAGTCTGTCCTCAGGTAACCTAAAAGAATAACTGATCCCGACTCTACTCTCTCCACTTCTGGTCTTTCTGAATGGGTGGCTGTGGCACAGCTGGTTAGTAGCCAGCTGCAATAAATCACTACTGACCGAGAGGTCATGAGATCGAAGCCCGGGTCGAATTGAGCTCCTGACCAATAATAGCCTTGCTCGCTGTTGACCTAAGCAGCTTGAAAGACAGCTGCATTTGTCAAGTAGAAAATTTAGGTACCGCATAATGCGGTGAGGCTAATTTAACTAATTTACGACACCACAAAACTGCCAGCAGTGTGTGGAAATAAATGAGGAAGTACTACTATTAAGGACTCGGTGTCACAGGTGGATGATGAAGCAGCAGTTCCCACTATGGCCGGAATCAAGCATACCCTCATGAAGCCGGAATCTGGAAAATGTTAAATTGCCTCTGTGTCTGTCTATGTGTTATATGTTGAATGGATTGAATGTTTGCCATGTATATGTACATTGCAATCTGCCCTGAGTTCGCTTCGGGATATAAATATTGTAAATAAATAAATAAATGGTGTAAAGAAGTATGATGACAGGGATGGAATCTTTTTGGATCCCACCGCTGCCACCAAATTGCGAAGGATTCAACTTCTAACTCTATGTATCCCGCTTTTCAATGTTGTCGCTGCCACCACCTTTGAAAGATGCTTTGCTCAAATAATAAGCAACAATTGAAGAAACAGTAACTTGTTTATTTATAGCACAAAGCTTGATAGTCGCAAGAATGTTATATCTTGAGGTGAACGATGTTACTTCTGTACAGTAAGTGTTGCAAGATTTCTCAATAGTTTCTTTGAGCTTAGTATGGTATCAGCTTTATATGACTTGTTTCTTTCAGGTAGGAATACTGTCCTTCTTTAAACTTAGTTGATCTGTACCCGATCAAATTTGGACTGGGGAGTTTAACTGGTTAACCCTAGTCCTCCTTGACTTAGGAATGTAGCCTCAGCTCTTTAGTTATCCCTACTAAAGGCTCAGCAACTTTAATTTTAGCCCTTCTCCGCTAAAACTCTCTAGCTGCTCAACTTCCTCCCACAATCTCTTCTCTCGATCTCACTCCTTTCCCACTGAACAGAACCAACTGCTCTGGTCAACCGACAAACTCCAACTGCCCAATTCCAACTGCTAAATTTGAATTCTAAGGCTTCCACCAGCAAGGTGAAGCCACGCCCCTTTTCCTGGCCATGCCTTAGAGGCTCCCAACTTCTGTATAAGAATAGCTGAAATATATAACCTTAAACAGTCAACCTAAACATAGCAATCATGAATAAAACACAATGATCATGATATCTTTACAATGGTGACAGTAGGAAGAATGACTGGCCCTATGAAGCATGCTAGCATTTTTCCCTTTCTGCAAAATGATCCTTATGCACAGGTCATATCAAAATCCATAATTTGGACCCCAAAATTTATAATGAGATTGACTTCTACATGAATATATACAGTATTTCTTCTGTGCAGAATCTATACAGTGAATAAAATATTATATGTCAAAAATATAAAAAGTCCCTTCTTTGGTATATATATATATATATATATATATATATATATATATATATATGATCACTTGATTTAAATAACAAAAAAGAAAGTGTAGAGAGAAAGTGCACAAGAGAAATGCCATTCCATTTGAATTCTTGGTACAGTATTAAAGAAACTGAGAATGAACTGTATTCACAGGCTCAAGCAGTTAAGTTTAAAGGCAAAGATTTTTCCCTAAATATACTACTTGTAAGCTGGGAAGTGCTGCTGAATTCATCTAGATTTCCAAACATGTAAACATCACTGCTATATGTATTATATGTAGACATATATAAAATTTTGATGGCAATAGAGTATGACAGAAATCCCATTTGCAAATGACTTTAAAAGACCATTAATGATGATTGACAATATGAATCCATTGAACATTGTCAAGATCAATGACATTTAGTCAGATCAATGTTTATTCTTTTTTCATTCAATCAAACATTGTCCTAAATAACTACCTCATATAAGATTACCCTTTCACAGCAGTAGACAAAGATGATTCCTTACCTCTCATTAATAGAAATAATGCAATAATCAGATGGTGTTATTTTTTGCATACCCACCTTATAAGATTTATTTTAAACATGATACATTGTTGCTTAATAGTCAGTAGTAATCTGAACATTTTAGAAAATAAGTTGGACACTGAATTAAATGAGACTTCATTTTTAATAATCCTACTGAAGATCATGTTGTAGATATTAATTGACAAACATGTGCACATAGGATCTTTGT
Organism: Anolis carolinensis; assembly: GCF_035594765.1. Taxonomy (NCBI): domain Eukaryota; kingdom Metazoa; phylum Chordata; class Lepidosauria; order Squamata; family Anolidae; genus Anolis; species Anolis carolinensis. Next base: position 259,042,972 of record NC_085842.1, on the reverse strand, counting down.
TTGGTTTTGGTTTCTGTCCTTTGTTCCTAGAGACATTCCCTATAATACAGTACAGTGAATATATGTATTCTTACCTTACCTGAATATTTTGTAAAACTGTATAATTTTTTTTACAGAAGGGTAGGAGTGGAAGAAGAAGCTGCCAGGAGCTGATTGGCAACCAGAGTATACACAGGTATGCTATTGGGGGGGGGGGGGGGGTTGAGCTCTTCAGCTGCTCCTGGCCTTGCCTCCTCTCCCTAAATATTTGTTGCAATCTTGTCACAACTTTGAGTTGGGAGCGGTTGGCATGGGTCTTGGATCCAGAAAACTGGGACCAGTGCAAACAGGCACTAGTGAATTCAACGGGTTCCATGTGGGGAACCATGGTTGGGATGAGATTATTAGGAGGTTCTGGCCAGGCGGGGGTGGACCCAGATGACACCAGGCATATGGGGTCTAAGACAGATCTCGGCTGGGGTGGCTCAGCAGGTTGTCTCAGGCAGCCATGATGAAAAACGGGTACCAGGCCAGTTATGTAGCATTATTGGCTGGCAAGCAAACCAGCTTAGCTTAGGATCCAGATCCATGTGAGGCCAACTCCAGTGAGCCGTAACCAAATAATATTACCCAAAGACATTGTTGATGTTTTTATGTGTACATGTTCTGGAGGGGCAGATGTTCCCATATACATGGGAAATAAGATTCTACTAGGAAATCACAACTGTCAGATGTTTAGGAGGCCTTGAGGAATTCTTTTGTAGAGATAGTGAGAATGGCTTTAAATCTCATGGGGCCCTGGCATAGAGGCATCTGGTCATGTCCTTCCTATATTAGCTTGAACATGGAAAGGGTTACTTATGGACTATAAATCTTAGGATACTCTGCCAGTCTGGTCAAGATTTCTGATGCTGTAGTCAAAGAAGCAAGTTTTCTTAGAATTTTGATGCACCTCAATAAGGAACTATATTTTTCCCTCTGCCTCACTTATTATGACTCAAGGGTCCATCAAATGCCTGATTGCTCCTCTACCACAACATGTCATAAGAGTTTCAACAGGAGCAATCCAACAGAACATATAAAATCTTTTTGCTGTCAGTCTCACTCAACTATCAGGACAGGCAGAAGCCCTTTAGCAATGCTGTTAAAAATAATTATGAAAGCATCCAGTGTTGCCAACAATCTTTCATTCCATGCTGTTGTCGCTCTCATGCGTAAATCCTAACTTTCCATGCCTCTGTATCCTGCACAACCTGTCCCAAGATATTTTTTCATTTGAGGTGAAAGGCAATTCTACATGGAGAAGCTTTTTCAGTTTGTAATACTTCTAAAAGGAGTATTACAACTTTATCCCTAATCGCCTGTGCTCCATACGGTGCTTATATATGTAGTTGAAGGGTTTCATGGCCAGGATCACTGGGTTGCTGTAAGTTTTGCCGGCTGTATGGCCATATTTCAGTATGGAGATAATGCTACAGGAACCTGGCCATACAGCCCAAAAAACCCACAGCAACTCATTGCTTAGATAATTGCTGATGGTCTCTGCCATACTAAAGGGCAGTAAGATAGGTTAGACTGGGTAGTAAAAAAAGTTATGTTTTCCAAGAAAGAACCATGGAAGACACTTCAGGAACTAAAACAAGTGGCTCTCTTTCTGATAGCATATGCTGCCTGAAGTAGTTGCCTTACTTTGCTTAGTGATAGGACTGGATGGTGTTATACACTAGGCTTGATCGATCCATGAAAAATTTGATTCTAAACTCGTTTCAAAACTAGAGGGGGCAGTTTTTCGTTTTTGTTGCTAATAACGAATTTGGCCCCCAAAATTTTTCGAAATTAACGAAAATTCGTTATTTTCGAAATTAATTCGTTAATGGCGGACGCGCATGCGCGGTGGCCCAAAAACAGCCCGAAGGGGGGGGGACTTAGGGGGCTCTCCCGCCCTCATTTTTTGAGTGATCTTCTTCAAACTTGGTACAGTGGTAGAACACATTTAACACTGATAGCTCACCAAAATGTGGAACGTTTCCCTTATCCTCTGATTTTTGGCAAATTTTCATAGCTTTTATAATAAACCTTTTTTTAATAATTGCAGTAATCTGTTCCTGGTTTGAAAGTCTTATTTCCTGTTAAATTGGGTTGTCTTTACTGTGAAAGTCATTGTTCTACTTCAGAAACTTTGTTTTTGTGGCTGAAACTTTGTTAAATTGGTGTGTGTGTGATATATATTGTATATATATATATATATATATATATATATATATATATATATATATATAGTCCCTGCTTGTGTGTGTGTGTGTGTGTGTGTGTGTGTGTGTGTGTGTAGGTAAAGGTAAAGGTATCCCTTGACGTTAAGTTCAGTCATGTCTGACTCTGGGGGTTGGTGCTCATCTCCATTTCTAAGCCCAAGAGCCAGTGTTGTCCATAGACACCTCCAAGGTCATGTGGCCGGCATGACTACATGGAGTGCCATTACCTTCCCAGAAACACCCAGAAAATGGGAATTCCAGACAGGAAACAATCAGGGCCAGCTAATACCTCCCAACAAAGGATTCCCCCAGGTAGGAAGCAGCCAGGCTTTGAAGCTGCAAGGCTATTCAATGCTAATCAAGGTGACCAATTGCAACATTCACACTTGCCTCCCACAGACAAGAGTTCTTTCTCCCACCCTGGACCTTCCACAGATATATAAACCCCACTTGCCTAGCTTCGCACAGACGTCAAAACCTCTATGTCTGCCACAGATGTGGGTGAAACGTCAGGAGAGAATGCTTCTGGCACATGGCCATAGAGCCCGGAATACATACCACAACAGTGTGATCCCGGCCATGAAAGCTTTCGACAACACAACCACAGTATCCATTCAAGTTCATGTAGCGTGGTATGGACTGGAGACCTGTATTGGGGGGAGGGAGGGTGCGAATCTGGGCCCCTGGGAGCAGCCGAGGACGGGCCTGGCCCACACCCCCTCGCATCCCGGGCCTCTTCCTTCCTCTTCCTTTTGTTATTTAAACTAGATATTGTGAAATTATGGTGTGTTTTTTTTCATGCGTGTTCTGTGTTCAAGATAGGGAGACCAAAGAGGAAAAGCAAGGGAGGGACGGAGGCCCCAACACTTCCGGCTCCCATGCGAACTCCCCCCTTGTGTACCTTGGAGGGTGGAGCATGCGCACTGGCTCTCCCTCTATGGCTCTTTTCAGGTCGCTTGGGAACCCGAAGTGCCTCCTCCCTTTGCCTTTGTGTCCAAGAAGGAGAGAAGGACGTTGCAAGGTTTGCATTGAGGGTGTTTCTCTGGTGGGTTTGGCTTGGAAGGGGGCTCATTAAGGCCCAATTAATTAATGCACTGAGCTGAGGCGAGGCGGCGGCGGCGGCCATTTCCCCCCTCCGTCTTCCTCCTCCTCCTCGGCCTCCTTCCCCCTCGCCCCCTCCCATTGGCTGAGCCTCCCATTGGCTGAGGGGCAAAAGGAAAGGAGTTTGGGTGCTTTGCAAAAGCTTTTTTTTCTTAACAAAAAAAACGAAGAAATTAGAAAAAACGGCCTCTCGCGATTCGAAACCGCGATATCCAGACGTGTGGACAACCAAGGTTCGATATTGCTTCAAAACAATCGAAAATAACGAATCAATAACGGTAAACGGGGAAAACGAATTATTTGAGCAAGCCTATTATACACTAAGGACTTCATCACACAGGCAAACCTGTCCTAGGATGCTTTTAGCACAGTTTGGGGACAGAATCTGCTGGATCTCATCAAATGACATAGAGTTACTTTTGGCAGGGCTCCATCCCTGACCTGTGCTGAAAGCATCATATGAGGGAGCAACAAGTGTCATATGAGGGAGGTTTCCCATGTTCTCGTTGCCAGCAATGAGCGAGTGCAGGAAGCGCATCAGTGACGCATTCCTCCATGTGATGGGGAAGGCAGCACTGTGGATGCTGTGGGGCGCAGGGTGACAGATTGTATGAATGAATTCCCTTCCTGGATCTTGTCAGATTTCAGTTGGTCATCCATCTAAATGCTAGTGTGCCAGACAGTTTGATTGCATAGTCACATGCATTGGCCCGAATCTATCTTTATGAAGCTCTTGAAGAGTAGAAAAATTACATTTGCTGTTTATCCCATATCATCGTATCACCAAACTGGATATTGTTATTTAAATCATCCTGGGATTTCCTTTTAAAGCAAATGGAATGAAATAACTTGTGATTCTCATCTTGATTTGTTGAGGGGACATTAGTCGATTACGAAAATTTGAAATAAGATGAAATAATGCAAACTGTAAACTGCACCTATTCCAGAGAGAGAGAAAAGAGTAATATACAATCAAGGGTGGAATTTCTGTAACTATCCACTTACATCAGTTCTCAGCTCATCATATTGGTTTTAAAAATAGTTAGAAAAGTCATCCCTCAGCACAGTCATCTTTAACATGAGGACTCTTTATGACCCTCCCTTGAAGCTAATCTCCACTCATATCCTTCTCAGCCATTAATCATAATGCTGGGATCACAATGTATATCCAGAGGGAATGCCATTCCTTTTTGGAAAATACAGCTTAATATCTCTCATATAAACAAAGCCAGATTGTGTGTGATTATTCCACTGTGACATCTTTGCGTAAATTTGCATGAACTATGGACATTTTAATAGGCATTCTGTTAGCACCACTGAGATGAGTTCTAAAATATATTTCAATAAAATCACTGAGGTCTGTATCCTCTCTTTCCATCTCTGACATGAACACAGGGGTAAATTTAACTGCTGCATCACACAGCTAGCATTACTATTAGAGCACATTGATGTCATGCATGCTGAGCATGTGTTATTTAGGCCTTGGGCACATTTCTAATATACTTGTTGCCTTAGTTGTCAAGTAAAGCCATTTGCTTTTCAGTGAGACTAATGCCCTTCTTGTAATGAGGTGTTGATCAATGAACTCTGGTACAATACAAGGAATGAATGAGGAAACATATATATTTGGGAACAAGTGGGGAAAGTACATTGGATCAGGCTGCATAACTGCAATCAAACTTACATGCAGGCCCGGCCCAACGCGGCATGCTGACCACGCCCCCGCGTTGGGCGCCATCTTCCCAGGGGCGCTATTGAGCCCCTGGGAGGCGTGGTCGCGTGCCGCAGGAAGCTTGGTCATGCACTGCGGGAGGCATGGCCAGGTCTGACTCCGCTTTCCGTGGGATGCGCCCTGGTACAGCCAGGCTGCGTGTGGCGGCAGTCCTTCCAGGCTGGGTCTTCACCGCGGCCTGGAAGGACTCCCACCGCATGCAGCCTGGCTGGGCCAGGACGCGCGCTATGGGAGGCGGGACTGGCCACGCCTCCCATGGCGCACGCCCGCTGCGATGGGTGTCCTTCCAGGCTGCGGCGAAGACCCAGCCAGGCTGGGCTTAAGCCGCGGCCTGGAAGAACTCCCGCCGCAGCCTGGCTGGGACAGGACGCGCACCGCGGCCCCACCTCCCATGCCGCCTGCGCCACAGGAGGTGTGGTGGCCTGGCGCGGGAGGCGGGGTCAGGGCATGGGAGGTGGGGCCATACCTGGCCCCGCCTCCCGCGGTGTGCGGCCATGCCTCCCGCAGCACGGGGGAGGGGCACAAAAATTTCCTCGGGCCGGTTCTGCTTACATGTACAATCAGAGGTACCTCATCTAACACACAGTAGGGTTCTTTGAGGAGTAAACCGGATCTTGGTGCGGTTCTAATGTTCAGCCCAATTCCCCACTCCTCCCGTCTCTCTCATTTACTCTCTCTCTCTCACACACATACACAATTCTATCTTAGGTCCTCTGGAGGGTAATTATTCCAACTAGCCAAAACCTGACCGGCAACCACCACCTTATCAGGACCCAGGCTGCAGAGCACCAATAACCTTACACAGAGGCCAGAATCTATCTAATATCTTTATTATAGAAATATATAAAGTCAATAAAAACAAGTGAAGAATATAGTTCAGAAGCAGACCTTTCAGATGAGGTCAAATATAGTCCAGAAATGTATTGTCCAATATAAGATATTAGAGTTCAAAGTTTTAATCCACTTGACCGAAACACACACTTTGCCAAGCAAAGTGTGGGGAAATGACAGAGTCTTTAAAGTCCAATGTAGCTTGACAACAAGGCTGGAAAATAAACTTGATTCTTGGCTAGATCAAAGACTTGAACGAGGCAAACATGAAGCATGAACAAAGTCCAAGGAAGTCCGTGAAACAAGGCAAGGCTGGAAACTTGATCCGGGAAACAAGGAACTGGGGTTACGAAGTCCACACACGATCTCTCTCCTCAAGCTGAACAATTGACTCCGCAAGGTTCCCCTTGTGGCAAAACCTCTATATAGGGTCTTGTTTTCCCGCCAACAGAACACTTTCCCTGGAGAACAAGAAGCGAAACCCAACTCTGTCCAGATGCATGACTCCTTAGAATTTCCCAAGGGAAGCAGACCTAATCAGCTAGTTGTTTGGCAGCGATTCTGAGACTCCGGCGATTAGCCTCCCTGACTCCTCTATCTCTATTATAATTGTCCTTTCGGGAAAACGGGGGAGAATTCTGCCCAAGGCTTGTTTGGTTAACTTTCTGAGGACAAACATCCTCCAGGTGGAGAGGCTCCGATTCAAGCTGAACAGGGGGAAAACCCATGTTTTCCTCCTCGTCTGTCACAATAGTACTAGGAACGGGACTACAAGGCCCATGAGACATCACACTATCCCCCCCCCTCAAGGCCCCTCTCCAACATGGCCCCTCTCCTCGAGTCGCGGGGCTGCGGCTTGGCAGGGTAGGCCTGATGGAAGCGGCGAACTAAATCGGGGGCATGGACCGTGGAAGCGTCTTCCCAAGAGCGTTCTTCGGGGCCAAAACCCACCCAGTCAATGAGATACTGAAGGCGGCGGCGATGAAAGCGAGAATCCAAAATGTCCTGAACCTCTAATTCCTCCTCCCCGTCCACCGAAACAGGGGCGGGGGCCGGCCGGTCCACATCGGGGCGTACCCCATCCGCCGGAAGGAGCAGGGAACGATGAAACACCGGATGAATGCGCATGGAGCACGGAAGTTGGAGTTTGAAAGTCACGGGGTTAAGTTGCGCCACCACTGGGTAGGGACCAATGAAACGGGCATCTAACTTCCGGCAAGGATGGTGGGAGGGCAAAAAGCGAGTGGACAACAGAACTACCTTGATCTCAGGGCCCGGCTGGCGATGGCCGTCAGCGTGGCGTTTATAGTCCTCCTTGGCTTGATCCAGTTGTTGGTGCAAGAGTTGTTGCACCGCTGTGAGTTCTTGCAGCCAGTCCTCCGCTGCAGGGACTTCTGAGGATTCAATGACAGAAGGGAAGAAACGCGGATGGAAGCCGTAGTTTGCAAAGAACGGGGTTTCTTTAGTTGAAGCCTGGACACCATTGTTGTAAGCAAACTCCGATAGAGGTAATAGGGAAGCCCAATTGTCCTGTTGATAGTTTACATAACAGCGAAGGTATTGTTCCAAAGTGGCATTGGTGCACTCAGTTTGCCCATCCGTTTGGGGATGGTGAGCTGAAGATAAACGAGAGTCTATGCCCAATAGTTTTTGTAGTGCTTTCCAGAAACGAGAGGTGAATTGAGATCCACAGAAAGTGACTAAACTCTTGGGCAATCCGTGTAGTCAGAAAACATGTTGGAGGAATAAATCTGCAGTCTCTTTGGCCGTGGGGAGACCATTGCAGGGAATGAAATGGGCCAACTTGGTAAAAAGGTCCACCACCACTAGTATCGTGGTAAATCCAAGGGAGGGTGGTAGGTCAGTGATAAAATCCGCGGAAATTATCTCCCATGGGCGAGATGGAGTAGGAAGGGGATGCAGTAGCCCTGACGGCTTCTCCCTTCTTGTTTTGGAGCGCTGACATACTGGGCAGGTATTGACATATTTCTCCACATCCTTGCGGATCTTGGGCCACCAGAAATCTCGTAGGATCAAGTGCATGGTTTTAAAAAGTCCAAAATGCCCTGCTGGCTTGCAGTCATGACACAGATGAAGTGCCTTTTCTCTGCCTGGACCTGGAGGGATGTAAACATGATTCCTGTAGCATAGTAGCCCATCCTTAAGTGAGAAAGGGAAACGTAGTCCTTGGCGAATCTGTTCTTGAGCCCAGGCATCTGCCTGCTGACTGGCTCTAATTTCTTGAGCGCAAAGGGGTTCTGGGTTAGAGGGAGTTGGTTCAATTGAAGTGGATTTGGTGTTTCCCACTGTGAGCGTGGCAAAGTTTTCGGGCTGCAGCAAACGAGATTCGGAGGTCTCTCTGCGTCCTGCAGCATACTCTGGTTTCCGTGATAGAGCATCTGCTTGCTTGGTCTGAGCCGGGGTCACATAATGGATCTGGAAGTCAAAACGTTCAAAGAATAAAGCCCAGCGCTGCTGCCTTTGATTTAGCTTTCGTGCGGTCCTTAGGTGTTCCAAATTTCGATGATCAGTATGAACCTCAATGGGAAATTTGGCCCCTTCTAACCAATGTCTCCAATTTTCAAAGGCTGCCTTTATGGCCAAAAGTTCTTTCTCCCAAATAGTGTAATTTCTCTCTGGGGCTGTTAGTTGACGGGAGTAATAGGCACAAGGATGAAGATGTTCTCCCACTGGTTGCATGAGTATAGCCCCAATTGCCACATCAGAGGCGTCAGCCTGCACAATAAAAGGGGTTTTAGGATCAGGGTGCTGTAGAATTGGCTGGGTTGTGAATAACTGCTTTAGCTGGTGGAACCCTTTCTCTGCTTGTTCCGTCCAGCGGAAAGGCTGTTTCCCACGGATGCAGCTGGTGATTGGGTCCGACCAGCGAGCGAAGTCTGGGATGAATTTGCGGTAGTAGTTTGCAAACCCCAAGAAGCGCTGCACTTCCTTTTTGTTAGTTGGTGCCCGCCATTCCAATACTGCTGAAACCTTTGCCGGGTCCATGGAGAGCCCTAGTGGCGAGATGCGGTATCCCAGGAAGTCTACTTCTTGCAGATCAAAGGCGCATTTTTCTAACTTGGCATATAGTCCATGATCCCGCAATCGTTGTAGCACCATTCTGACGTGTTGCTCGTGTTCCGATTGTGATCTAGAAAACACCAAAAAATCGTCCAAATATATGATCAAGAACCGATCTAGATAATCCTGGAAGATATCGTTGACAAAATGCTGGAATGTTGCGGGAGGTCCGGATAATCCGTAATTCATGACTAGGGACTCAAATAATCCGAATTTGGTCTGGAAGGCGGTTTTCCATTCGTCCCCTTCTCTGATGCGAACTAGATTGTAAGCCCCCCGGAGATCCAGCTTGGTGTAAACCTTGGCCCCTCGGAGCCGGTCTAATAGGTCTGAGATCAAAGGCAGGGGGTAGCGATTCCGCTTCGTGATATTGTTCAATGCTCTATAGTCCACAACCAAGCATAGGTCCCCTGACTTCTTCTTCACAAACATCACTGGGGAAGCAGCTGGGGATTGAGAGGTTCTGATGAACCCCTTGCGAAGGTTTGACTCTATAAACTCCCTGAGAGCTTCTTGCTCTGGTTCAGTCAGGGAGTAGAGGTGTCCTCGCGGAATCGGGGCCCCCTCCACCAAGTCAATGGCACAGTCGTAGGGTCTATGTGGGGGTAGTTTCTCGGCTTCTTTTTCATTGAAAACATCCCAAAAGTCCGAATATTTCTTGGGCAAGGTGATGATGGGCTCAGCGTCCGTGGCATGACAGACCTTGGCTACTAGACAATGGTTTTGGCAATATCTTGAGGCAAACTGCAGTTCTCTGTTGGACCAGGAGATGTTTGGGTCGTGGAGTGTCAGCCATGGAATCCCCAAAATCACAGGGAAGTGGGGAACCTCGGTAACGAAGAAGGAAATTTCTTCCATGTGTTCCCTTATCCACATCCTAGTGGGTTCAGTCCATTGGCTTACTGGACCTGTCTTTAGGGGACGGCCATCTATGGCTTGCACCACCCGGGCATTCTTGAAATCATGATATTGTAATCCCAGAGAGTCGGCATACTCTCTATTGATGAAGTTGTTTGTTGCCCCTGAATCTATCATGGCATGGATCATGACAGGTCCTTTTTTCACTGACCACAGCATGACCACCAGGAAAAATAGGACCCCGGTTTGAGTGGGGTTTTTGACCGGGTTGGCGAGCCTCTCTACGCCCGGTCGCTGGCTTCCCCCGCCGGCTTGGCTCCAGCCGCCTCGGCCGTTTCCGGCTCCACGGAGGACGCCGCCGCCAGGTGGGTGGCGGGCTTCCTTTTGGCTGGACATTCTCTGGCGAAGTGGCCCCCATTCCCGCAGTACCAACACAAATTCAAACGTTGGCGGCGGGCCTTTTCGGCAACATCCAGTCTGGGGCGGACATTGCCCAACTGCATCGGCTCCTCCTCGCTACCCATGGGGTTTGGGGCTGGCGGTACAACTCTCCATGCTGGACGTGGCTGAACACTGGCAGAAGCGGGGGGTTTCACTCCGGCTCTCCCACTCTGGCCTCGGAGCCACTGTTTTTTGTTGGCTATCAGGGCTTCGGCATGTAGACACTGGCTGATGAGTCTCTCAAGAGTCCCTGGAGGATCCACCTTAGAGATCTCTTCCTGCATCTCGAAGTTGAGGCCCTCGCGAAACTGTCCTCTAAGGGCTATATCGTTCCAGCCGGTGTTCTGAGCCAGCACCCGGAACTCGGCTATGTACCGGGACAACGGCCTGTCCCCTTGGAAGAGACGCCGGAGTTTATGGCTGGCCGCCTCCTCGTCGTCTTCGATCCCCCAGGTCTTTCTAAGGTGGTTCAGGAAACTTTGCGCAGAGCTTAGGTGCGTGGAACCCGCATCAAACAGCGCCGTCGCCCAATTGGCCGCAGGCCCATCTAGGAGATTGTAGATCCATGCCACTTTGACATCTTCTTGGGCAAATTCGGCTTGGCGGGCTTCTAAGTACGCCTGACACTGGCGACGGAAAGCATGAACCTTGGAAGCTTCTCCGGAAAACTTGGTTGGTAGCGCTAGGGCAGGAAGACGCACTCCGCGTTCCTTCAAGCCCATTATTTCACCCTCCTGCGTTCGGAGAGTATCACGGATTCTATTGAATTCTTCTTGGGAAATGGTGTAACTGGCCGGTTGAGCCTCCTCTCCGGTTCCTGTAGACATTCTGGCCTTAGGTTGTTTGGTGCTTAAGGTGGCGGAGTCAAACTGTCAGGACCCAGGCTGCAGAGCACCAATAACCTTACACAGAGGCCAGAATCTATCTAATATCTTTATTATAGAAATATATAAAGTCAATAAAAACAAGTGAAGAATATAGTTCAGAAGCAGACCTTTCAGATGAGGTCAAATATAGTCCAGAAATGTATTGTCCAATATAAGATATTAGAGTTCAAAGTTTTAATCCACTTGACCGAAACACACACTTTGCCAAGCAAAGTGTGGGGAAATGACAGAGTCTTTAAAGTCCAATGTAGCTTGACAACAAGGCTGGAAAATAAACTTGATTCTTGGCTAGATCAAAGACTTGAACGAGGCAAACATGAAGCATGAACAAAGTCCAAGGAAGTCCGTGAAACAAGGCAAGGCTGGAAACTTGATCCGGGAAACAAGGAACTGGGGTTACGAAGTCCACACACGATCTCTCTCCTCAAGCTGAACAATTGACTCCGCAAGGTTCCCCTTGTGGCAAAACCTCTATATAGGGTCTTGTTTTCCCGCCAACAGAACACTTTCCCTGGAGAACAAGAAGCGAAACCCAACCCAAGATGCATGACTCCTTAGAATTTCCCAAGGGAAGCAGACCTAATCAGCTAGTTGTTTGGCAGCGATTCTGAGACTCCGGCGATTAGCCTCCCTGACTCCTCTATCTCTATTATAATTGTCCTTTCGGGAAAACGGGGGAGAATTCTGCCCAAGGCTTGTTTGGTTAACTTCCTGAGGACAAACATCCTCCAGGTGGAGAGGCTCCGATTCAAGCTGAACCGGTGGAAAACCCATGTTTTCCTCCTCGTCTGTCACAATAGTACTAGGAACGGGACTACAAGGCCCATGAGACATCACACACCTAGAGGACCTTTTCATCGGCCACTCCATGATTGTGGAACAACCTGCTGGTAGAGCTCAAACAGTTGGATTTAAGATATAAGTGAAGATCTATCTCTTCTGGCAGGCCTACCCAGATAGTTTTAATGATGAATTTTAAACTCTACCGTATATCTGGTTTTGTTTTGTGTATTTTGATATGTATTTTATGTTTTAATATGTGTATTTTACAAAGTGTTTGAAAGTGATTGTGTGTTTATTTATGTTTTAGTAATGCTGTAACCCACCTTGAGCTGTGAGGAGAGACAGGCAAAAATAAAACTATTATTATTATTATTATTATCGAGTATAAACCTGGCTGGCTTATACTTGAGTATATATGGTACATTTATTATTTTTCTCTATTTTTATTGGTATTATTACATTTATTATTTTACTCTATTATTATTAGTATTACATATATTTTATTATATTATTATTATTATTACATTTATTATTTCACTCTGATATTATTATTGTTATTACATTTATTATTTTACTCTATTATTATTAAAAGGATACATAAGGGCATTTACATTGAAGAAGATGAGAATAATGATTTAATCAGAGTTGGACAGTCTTATCTTAAATTAGAGTTTTATATAAATATTCAAAAACATTTAACCTACCGATGCCTCGATTAATGTAATTTTATTGGTTCATATTTTTATTTCTGGGGCCGTGGTGGAGGCTCCTTCCTTGGAGGCTTTTAAGCAGAGGCTGGATGGCCATCTGTCGGGGGTGCTTTGAATGCGATTTCCTGCTTCTTAGCAGGGGGTTGGACTAGATGGCCCATGTGGTCTCTTCCAACTCTACTATTCTATGATTCTATGATTCTATGATTCTGAAATTTACCACTCTCGGTTTATACTTGGGTCAATGTTTTCCAAATTTCCTTGTGATAAAATTAGGTGCCTCGGCTTATATTTGGGATGGGCTATTCTCAAGTATATACGGTACATGCTGGATTTCGTATTATTGTTATTGTTGTTGTTGTTGTTGTTGTTGTCGTCGTCGTCGTCGTTGTCATCTCGCATCTGCCTATCTTTTTTTCTGTCTGTTGCAAAACAACATTCATCAATTCATATAAAATACAAAATGTCAATGACAAAAATACCGTAATATCAGTGATGTAGGGACACCTAATGTAATTACACCTTTAATAATGAAAACTCTATAAAAATTATGTGTCAATAGGCAACTTGAAGTCACATAAACAAAGCAAAACAACAGTAAAAGAGAATGTCATTTGTTACTTCCTGGCTTTGTCATACAGTTAATAATTTGAACTGTATATAGTAAGATATGGTTCTGGAAAAGGTATAGATCAGATGTTAACAAGACAGTAGACCTTCTTGTGAGAACCAACATGGCGTAAACCCCATTATAGGGTCACCGTGATCAAAACTGACTTGAAGGAACATAACTAAAAGGGCTTTCTGTACTCACATTTCTTCAGAGGATCAAAGTAAAAAGAAACATTGGGAGTTACTTTGTTTTTGCATTTTGCTATCTTGGATTCCATTTTCAAAATACCCCTGTAATTAAAGCAATAGCATCCTTAAAAATGAAGACAGAAGACATTGTAAATCAGGTATTTGAAGGCTGCTGAACATAGGCAGGAGAAAGAGACTTTGTTGTTTTAAAGCCAGTTTTATGTTTCACTGTCATCCTGAATAGTAAGCTAGTAATTCATTTAACATACATTGGTTCAAACTGGGAGTTGAGATAAGTTCAAATTGTTATGATCAAGATTCTATCACATGCTATGGAATAAATATGCCACAGTTGTTACAGATAAAAACAGCATGATACGTATGAGAGAAAGCATGCATTAAGTGTTTTTTGCAACCATACACAGAAAATGTTTTTAGAAGGATGCTTAAATAAAAATAAAGGGATTGGAAATGAAAACAAACAAAGAAAGAAATACAAAGACATATCAATTCCAAAGTCAGAATTATTCAACCTATAGAATGTTCTGTTTCTATATATTGTTATGAAAGCTAGAGAATGAATAAACCTGAAATAAAGAAAATCAAGTCTTTTGAAATATGGGACTAGAGAAGCGTTCTATGGATATCATGGATTTCCAAAAAGTCAAATGATTATTAGAGGAAATCATGTCTGAACTCTTACTGGAAGCAAAAATGACTAAACTGAGGCTGTCATACTTTGGGCATATCATGACACAATGTGACTCATTAGAAATCACAATAATCCTTAGTAAAGGGGAAGGTAGAAAAGAAGGAGATCACACTACAATTCAGATCCTGTCTTTCCGAGAGCAGCTGATGACTAACCGGGGCCCTTGAAAGTCTCTTGGAACATAGTTTGCCACAAGTTGAAGTTGTTATGAAGCACATCACCACAACAAATTTTATTTTTACTAAAGGCAGCAGTTACAGGATACCATGGTAGGCAGTATAATCACAGCACACATCTGCAACTTGAACCTTAATGTGACAGACTGCAACTTTCAGAATCCTGAGGAAAGGATTTCTTTCTAAGCTCTGCTTCAGACTAATCATCATTGAAAGTGAAAGAAAGAAATTATTTACAAGATACATCTAGAGGCGTCTTAGAATGTATGGGTTGGTATTTTTTCTGATAGGAACTGTTCACTGGTTTGTGTGAAAGAAGTGGGCAATTTTAATTTCATAGTTGCCAAATGTTGTCATCATAAAACCACCACCAACTTAGCTGACAGGATTGATATCCTGGCTGGCTGGGTTTCTAGATAGAATGCAAAAGTTTCCTGGACTTGCTCTGTAATATGTTCTCTTCTCTGTGTCACATTTGACATATATTAGCAACTTTGCTTATGCTGTACACCTGACACAAGGGAGAAAGTCTGAAGTCCTTTGAAGTCAATAGTAGCACCACCACTGATTTCAAAGGTGTTTGAATCTTCAGTCCTCAACTACTCTTCAAAAACGTTACATTCATTAAAACATTTTCTTGATGGCTGCTACCAAAAGTGGTAGCAGTCACGCACACTTTCTCCCTACCACCACACTTGGGGTTTATCTAGGGCAGGCTTCAAATATAACAGTTTACGAAATCCAAAACAATGCAGCACATTGAGCTTTTGTGTCTTTTCTGGCAGAAATCCAGTAATTCGCTACGGTAATTGATTGTAAGGAAGAAAGGGCAGCTCTTACAAACATCCTTCTCCCTATTAAAGCTCTGCAGCTGGATTGCTCCTAGTATCTCACAGCTGGAATCCTCTGTTCATGCTTTCAAATATAAAAACGCAAACATCTGACTGTAACTCTCACTGGAAATCTACAAAATATATTACATACGCTGCTGCTGTTGAAGGTTTACATGATACTGTTTCACCAATTCACCTAAATGTGATAAATGTCAGGATTAATTACAATCAAACATCAGAAAAACAAAGCACCGGGGAAATATTTTTGGAAAAATGGCTTTAATGGGGAGAGTGAGTATGTAGTCTTTCTCCGAGGGAAAATATAATTGTTTTTAATTTAAGCAAGCAATATTTTTTCTCAAAAAAAAGTGAAAGGCTAGGACTTTTTCTCAGCAGGCACTGAAAGTGGTTTCTAGGAACACGGGAAATCCTGGGATGATATATGCCTGCCTATCTAATATTTCAGTAACTAGAATAATTTTATAGGAGAACAAACCAAATGTAAAGTGAACATGGTGGTCTTTTAAATATTTTTCTATGGAATTTTAGGTTTGCAAAACCTGAAATAATCCAAATGAAAATCATAGCAAGATACTTTATCTCCTACCATTTTATGCTTGCTGATTTCTCACATTTTATGAGGGTGGTTGGCATGTGTCCTGGACTTGAGATGTCTTCTACTGGTTTCTTGCAGATGTTGGGCAGGTAAGGGGTCCCTACATAAGATCCTGGGATGCGGGATGGAAGTTGTCTTTCCCAGGTTGGGGGTGAACTCCTTTTCTGCATCCCCTGGTGGCAGTGGGACCACGTTGGGATGGCCATCCAGGTGGGTCCTTCTTCTTCCAACCCAAGGGATCAAGCATTAGGCTGGAAGGTTACTGGATTGATTGATGTCTGGATCTGGACCTATATAATGTGCCAACCCTTTCAGCAAATGGAGCTAATTTATGCACACTTATTTAGAACATAATTTGGACAATGTGGAAGCTCTGAAAACCACGGGGGGTGAGAGTCAGCTTAAAAAATATTTCCCTCCAAATGAGTTGTATACCCCAATCATCTTGGGATACTAATGCCCATTTTATGATATATAGTGGCCGTTTTACACACCTACACCTTTTCTGAGCCTAGGCCAATGTTATTTCTAGTCTAGCAGTCTAGGGTCTTATCTCAAAGGGTTTGCCCAATGAGTGCTGATGGTTAGAGTGTCTTTCAGTATTCATTCTGATATCTTACAAGTCCTGTACTCTGAATGCTGATGGATAAAGTAGCTCATGGGGCATTATGAGATCAAATCTCATAGGTCCTACTATTAGGAAGAAATCCCTGTTTAGGGCTAGAAAAGGTTAACCCTTCTCAAGCCCCCCATTGATAATATTTGCTTATTAACATTTAAAGGACTATAGTTTGTGTGAGCTCTGTGGCCAAATAGGCAGTGCTATCATAGTTCATTGGTATATGCAACTTTCATGTTTGAAGAACTGAAAAGGTCTTAATCATGTGCTTAAACTGACTAAAGGAAAAAAAAACCTCATCACGACTTAAAATAAATTAAAGTCTTTAAGCACTAAATATGAGAGCACTTGATTCCTCACCCAGCTTACTATGTATTAGGCCTATGCTGTATATTTATGAGCAATCATTTTATGTTCTTAAGAATTATTTTCAGTAATACTGAAATGATCCCTAATATCCCCCCCTTGCTGAAATGTTTATTGCTTTCCATTCAGTCTCTGCTCACTGTCTGAGAGCTGTTTCTTCTGTTGAAAAATGCTCTTATTTCTGCATTTATCTGTTCTTTATTTAATGGTGCTGAACAACAGTTTGGCACCATAGCTCATTACTTCAAGATGGCTAACACAAATTGGCAAAAAAGTACCATAAAGGAAAGCTAGTTTGTTAGCTTGACAGACACAAATAATCCTAATAACCTCAATAAAAATGCAGTTGAAAATGTACTGTAACAGCCAAAAACAGACTAAATTGTCATTGCTCCAGTGCCATCACAGTAACAGCCAGGCTGGTATCCAGTATCCTGCTGTTAGGAAAGTAAGCTGGGCAGCTGTAGTGTACACTGGATTCAGACCTCTGAAATATCAAAATGATTGGAGAGCTTGTTTTTTTCCTTACAGTATAACAAATACCAAGTCTAATGAAAATAAGAAAACTGATACTTTATCGAGAGAAAAAATAAGAAATTTTGTTCGAAATAAGCTAAGACATCTTCTTAGGACTTTATTGCATGGTGCTCTTATTAGCATTTGCATGATCAGGGATAGTGACAATTTACCACCATGGTGTCCATTACTGTTGTCCAAAACACCTGGAGGTCCAAAGTTTGCCCATGCCTGGTGTAGATCCATATAATGCAGTTCAATGCAGTTCAGACTGCATTATTCAGCAATGTAGATCCAGCCTGAGATGTTCTGGAAAGCCACTGGAATATGTGCTTTTCTTTATGACAATCTTGTTTTTCCAACTATTTCTTTCTTAATCACATTCAATTTACTTCCTGAAGCTAGAGGTATTACACAATATTTTTCTCTACCCCTACATTTATTCTACAAACATTCCTGTGAAGCAGATTAGACTGAGGATCCTGGTTCAAAGCAACCACATGAGTGTTGCGTTATGTTATGATGTTATGTTGAGGCTGCGATTCAACCTGATCTATACTGTGCATTGGAAGGAGGTTTGGCAACTATTTGAGAGAAAGAAGTAACATTGAACAAGTCTGATGGAGGAATTTTGATTTCATATTATATGACACTCTAGATTATTTTAATATATTGTTTAATAGATATTAATTGTACCCAGCTAATGGTGCTCAGTGTTTTTTATCTTCTTTTTTCATTATTTTCTAAAATTAGCACATATATTTCAGAGTTTTTCTGTTTTTAAAAAAAGTAGTTTTGTGTGTTCTTCCTCATTGATGACATTGCCCTCTTGTTGACTGGCCACACCCTTTTGCCCACAACTCTGATGTTGCTTTGCCACACATGTTCTGGTTTTCATCTATGAAATGTTGGAAGATATGCACACATTTAACTTGGCAGTATATCCCGTTAACTTCAGCAGACATATATATGATTATTATTGGTTTCTTTTTAAGTATGTTTAAATAAGCAGATGAATGTATTTCATGACTTTGGTTAAAATAGTTTTGGAGATGTTTAGGTAATCGTTTATGCCCATTTCCCAACTAAAAAGTGAAGACAGGTAGGAATGAAATTGACTACCTTGATTAATTTGGGGGATTGGCTAGGCTTTAGAGGCATGTGTTTGTATGGATTTGGAATCCTGTCCATATATTTGCTTATTGTTCTGTGCTTGAGCTCATTTGTATTGAATTATGTGTTTGATCTTGCAATTTCATCTTTTTGAAATTCTGGAGTATGTTATATTTTGGTGAACAATTACAAAATAAGACAGTGTTCTCACATCTTTAATCATCATGTAGAAAAAAACATGCCAACAGATTCAACTATAAGCACTGTAGAAGGCTCTCTTTGGACTATGTTCCAAGGCTAGGGTCTGAAAAATACTTCCTTGGACTATCAGAATCGGTGGCAGAAAGGGGTGCAGAGGCAGAAAGAAGAGGAGCAGAACATATGGATATTTCAAGATTGTGGTATTTTAGCTGAAATATCGTGGTCTAGTATGATACAGGAGGAAGCTCAAGGGAGTGGGGTGACAACATGAGATTACTTCATTGGGTGTCACCAACCCTCATGATGTCACTGACCATAATTCCTCAGCCATGCTCTGACCTAGAGGCAGCAACATCAGCAGATCTCCTAGCCAATCAGGGTGCAATCCAGACCTGGATTTAATATAATCTGCAATATTATAATGATTTTAGGATACTTTGCAATGGTCCTGATTTAGCAGGGATTGACCAGATTAATTCTCTGTCATCTAATTTTTCTTGTACTTTTAAAATTTCTTCCTCCTCTCCCTTTCAGTTTGCTTCATTTGCTGCGAACTGACTTCAAAGTGCTAAAGTAGTTTGCACTCCGTTAGCAGGGAAGAGGATGCTCCCGATAGTCTACCAAAAGAAAACTGCTGTTGCCTCCTTGCTTATACATTCTATCTCATTTATAACTTTTGTTATCTTGACAATGCTAATATCCTTTGACCACACATATCCCAGTTGTCATGTATACAGGCACTTCTTAAATTACAAACATCTGACTTACACACAGCTCTTAGTTACAAATGGGTGTGAGAAAACAGGAAGTAAGAGGAAATCTACCCCTAGGAAGGGAAATTCACTCCAATAGGAGTTATCATAGGAGGGAAGATATTTGCACTAAAACTTTATCGCCTATCCTTGTTTCCACAACAACACCAAATTTTCAAAAGCCCATTGTCACAGGGACAGAAAGTGAGGTGAAATCTTCTGGACATAGGCAGAGAGGGCAAAATAAACATTACAGAGGTGTTGACCTTTTCCTATGCTATCTAAAACAGTATATAGATCTAGATCTGGATCTGGATCTAGATCTAGATGTTGCCTGGAGTTAAAATGTACCTGTTCTGACTTACATACAAATTCAGCTTAAGGACAAATTTATAGAACCTATCTTGTTCGTAATCTGGGGACTACCTGTGTGTACGTGTGTGTGTGTGTGTGTGTGTGTGTGTATATGTGTGTGTGTGTATATATATATATATATATAGAGAGAGAGAGAGAGAGAGAGAGAGAGAGAGAGAGAGCACAAGTGCATGGTATGTTCTAGTTGTGCAGAAATGTGCATGCACACATGTATAGTCTATCTCAAAGCAGCCAGAGGTTGTATTGAATTTTATTATTACAACATAGCAAAATTGAATTTAAGGCAACAGTATGCAGTAATATGATCTAATAATTTTCCCTGTGAGACAGAGCTCAAAGTATCAAACTGTGAAATATTTAGTTGAGTGACAAGGCATGCATAAAATACAATTACCTGGGACTAAATAATCTGAGTGGTATTTACGTCTAATTAGACATGCATAGTTTTGTATTGTTGAGGCTTCAATTGACTGATCAACTTAGATAAAACAGGGTATGGGTCCACCATTGATTATACCAAAATAAGAAAATTAAATTATGGATAATATAAACACACACGTCACTAGATCAGAGTTTGAGGAACATTGCACCAGACACTTGAAGCACCGTAGTCAGATAAATAATTTGCATTAGGTAAAATCAATCAAGGAGCCCTGGTGGCCAAGTGCGTTAAAGCACTGAGCTGGAGACCGAAAGGTCCCAGGTTCAAACCCAGGGAGCGGCGGGAGCAGCTGCTGTTAACTCCAGCTCCTGCCAACCTACCAGTTCAAAAACATGCCAATGTGAGTAGATCAATAGGTACCGCTTTGGCAGGAAGGTAACGGCACTCCATGCAGTCATGCCGGCCACATGACCTTGGAGGTGTCTACGGACAACGGCGGCTCTTCAGCTTAGAAATGGAGATGAGCACCAACCCCCAGAGTCAGACATGACTGGACTTAACGTCAGGGGGAAACTTTACCTTTACTTTTAAAATCAATCAAGTACACCTTATGAGCTAGGCCAGTTTCAGAATTCTGGCTGATTTCTCTGGATTATAAAAGAGTCTTCATAGGTAACAGTAGTCTTGCTAACATATATTCCCCATGTAAGAACATGGCATTTGTAACCCAATTCCAGACTGGGATAGCATCTGTACTGCCAGCATCTGTACGGCTAGAAATTAGAACTGACTGGAGCACAGCCAGTTGAGCTGGGGAATTTGGGAATATTGAATGACATTGGAAATGAAACTGTTTTGATGTCAGTTCCAACTCTGCAGGAATTAGGTCCACTTCTTGCTATAAAAATACCACAAGCACCATCCTTTTACAGTAGCAAAAAAGAAAATGTAGCCTGATATGCTTCAGAAACTGAACAAGAGGGGTGAAATATATAGGCAGTTAGGCCTAAAGAAATGCCTTTGGCAGATTTTTGGAATAATTTTATTTTTAAAATATTTTTAAATGTGTAATTATGCCTTTTTGCCTTCTCTACAAACCTCTTTACAGATGCTGAAGAAATTCTCCAAGAAGATAAGTAGCTTAAAACTCATGAAGTGGATAACTAGGACTGTGGATGAAATGATCTGTGCCTGGTGAGCATAAGCTAAACCAAATGAGCCAGGACAGAGAAACACTCAGCAGGTTGAAGATAACCCACAGAGTTTTAGTCAATTCATCCAAAAGGGATGCAAGTACAAGCAGATGCTTCAAAGTGTATAAGTATAAACATATGGAGATGGCACAGTGTCTTATAAAATTTGACAGCTATTCCAAATTTCTGCTCTTTTCCCTGATTGATCAAAAGAGGGGTCGGCCTGGATCGTGCCCTGATTGGCTGGGAGGTCTGCTGACGTCACTGATTCCAGGTGTGGATTCCCTTTTACAGGGAACTGACAGCTATGGATTGAAAAGGATTACTGTTTGTTTGTTACAGAGTTCCTTTACTAAATTTACATTTATATACAATTTCCTCCCCACTGTGGCCCTCATTTTACAATTGAAAATAACATTCAAACATATAAAATTAAAATATTGTAAATAGCAATCAGCATCAAAGGCCTGAGTCTCATCTAGAAACTGATCTCTCATTCTCCCCATGTATGTGTGTGAAACTTATGGTTTAAAATGTGTATTTCTACAGAGAAAGTAGCACAATGTACAAATTATTAAGGATACAGCATTAGCAGAACATGATGTAGGAGTGAAAAACTATTCATCAGCCAACACAAGATGACAAGTAAATGGAGTTTAATGCCATGGCAAATACAGAAGCTTGTCACTCATCACCTTTCATTGAGATCTTGCTTTTAATGTAAGAAGTTTCCCTTCTTCAGATTCTCTGTTGCAATGGTTCCAAAAGATACATCAGCAGAGGAAGAATCAAGGGCCACTAGGACTAGAGAGGTGAACATTCAAGGAGTCTGGCCAAGCCAAATGTCACAGCTCCCGGTTTCCAGCACTTTAGCAAAATAGACTGATAGAATCATAGAGTTTTGTTTTGTTTTTTTTTTCGTGTCAGGAGCAACCGGAGTTGCTTCTGGAGTGAGAGAATTGGCCGTCTGCAAGGACGTTGCCCAGGGGACGCCCGGATGTTTTGATTTTTTTTTACCATCCTTGTGGGAGGCTTCTCTCATGTCCCCGCATGGAGCTGGAGCTGATAGAGGGAGCTCATCCACACTCTCCCCAGGTGGGATTCGAACCTGGCAGCTTTCAGGTCAGCAACCCAACCTTCAAGTCACTTAGTCCACTACGCCATCTGGGGGCTCATCATAGAGTTGGAAGAGACCTCATGGGCCATCCAGTTCAACCCCCTGCCAAGAAGCAGGAAAGTCACATTTAAAGCACCCCTGACAGATGGCCATCCAGCCTCTGTTTAAAAGACTCCAAAGAAGGAACCTCCACCAAATAGGATGCAGGATCAACAACTCTGCTAAATCAAAGTCCAAAGTTTTATTGCATACAGTCATAGGCCTCTGCAAACACATATAGCAAAATACAATATAAAGAAGTAACAAGTAACATGGGCAAATACATAATATATTACCGTATATTCCATGTTTCTGTGTGCTTTAAGGCTGTTTCTGACGTAATGTCAAACAATCATGGAGTTTTCTGGTAAGATTTGTTCAGGGACTTGCCTTTGCCTTCCTCTGAAGCTAAGGGAGTGTAACTTGCCTAAAGCTACCAAAAGATTGTCATGGCTGATTCAAAACCTAGTCTCCAGAGTCATAGTCCAATGTTCAAAACACTACACCACAAGAATTATATTACATGATACAATATAAATCTTAATTTGGAACATATAAAAGATTTAAAGAGAAATGTGTCTGAGGACTATAAAGCAAGTTAAACTATATTTTAGCATTCTGTGACTAATCTCTTTTTTTCTTCAAAAGTAGCACCATAAAATGACTGTAGCTTATTTGGGAACAGGGTTTGTTGCTTTGGGTGACTCCTATAAAATATGAGCTAAAACCAAAAGTGAATTTACCCACTACACTGACACATCATCATCTTCCTTGGGTAAAGGTAAATGTTCCATAAACAACTTCTAAGGGCAAAAGACCTGGACATGTACAATCAGTACTACACACGCCAAGCAAGAGATCAAGTTCTAAAAGCAGAAACTGAATTTCTTATGGAGCCAGAACAAGACAATGAATCCACAACAGGGAAGTCAAATGGCCGGAGAATGGAGAATAGGTAGGACTTGTGCAGGAGAAGGCAGCAGTTGTGTGGGAGAAGGGAGCTATGATGGATAGAGTTATGTCCAGGAAGACCATCTCCTCAGATTGCTTTGCATGGTATGCTTGACAACCACGATTTAATCCTTGATATCACTGGACTATTTATTTATTTATTTCTATCCATTTTAAAAATCCTCAGAAGACAATGGACAACAAAAAATTTACAAACTAAATACTTGATCAAGTATTACATTATTTAATTGATTGAATGAAAGCATTAAAATCATTAAATAATTAATTTAATTGAGCATTACATTATATTATTTAATTTATTTAATTAAATTGTTAAACTTAATTAAATTAATTAATAATCTCACATTTAATTAATTATTTTATTTGAGTAATTTAATTGATCAAGCATAACATGGTAGTAATGGAAAAAAAACCTGTGGTTATTCTGTCAAGTGGCAGAGCTAGTGTGTAGTTTTGAAGAATAGAACTTGCAAGACAGGTGGCAGAAACATTTCCATCACTTTAGAATGCCTCATCCATAAAAAGCCATCAGTTGAAAGCTTTTTTTTACAACTCTGGGTCCAGGATATTGTGCACTTGTAAGACTGATTGTGGAACGCATGCCTTACATATTATGCTTTCATATTATATTGGGGAATGGGGAGCTCATTGCAAAATGTGGGCTAATTTGAACTAGAATAAAGTATGTGTGAATGATTATTTGTTAGAAACTCTGTTTGGGAAAACTGGTGTAGTTCCCACAAGTGAATAATTCAGCTTTTTAATTATGTACTTAACGTGCAACACTTTTCTTCTTCAAAAGCTCTTTGCTAACATTGACTAATTAATCTAGGGCACTAAGTGCCTGTCATCAGGCAGTTAACTGACATTTCCTAGCTTTGGATTTCCGCAATTACAGCATGCCTTACCCTGCCAATCTTCTCCTTACTGTTGCTAGACTTCAATTAAATAGAAGATCATCTCTCTTCCGAGCTTTCATTCTTGCCCATCCCCACAGAGCTAGAGGGCATGGATTGAGAAGCAGAAGCAGGAACATCCTGACAGGGAGCCAACAAATGAAGTTATTTCCATTTAGCCTCAAGTACAAAAAATTATCAGGGACTTATAAAAAGACTTCAGAGGGAACTACTTTCACTTCCACAGAGTAATGGTAAAACCTTAAGGCAGACAATATGGCACTTTAGTTGGTTAATCATACTACCCAAGTATTTATTTCAGGATCACTTGCTCCAGAAGAAGTATCACTAGTGCTGGGCTTCTCCACATATTACAGCTGTAACCAGTGTCATTTGCAAGTAGAGAATACACAGTGACGATGCCACATATGAATGATACCATCATATAACATTTGCAACTTTCTCTTTTTTATATACAGAAGAGGTGGAGAGGCAGAATCAAACTCTTACTTTGAAAAAGGAAAGTGGGACAACCATGGGTGCTCAAGGAGAAAAGAAGCTAGCACTTAAATATCAACTTAGTTTAAGCCTAAGATTTTTCTCCTTGCAAGGCAATCAATCTAGTTTTAGATGATCAGATCAGACATCAATTAATGCAGTGGTCTCAATCCTGTGGGTCCCCAGGTGTTTTGGTTTACAACTCCCAGAAATCCCAGCCAGTTTACGAGCTGTTAGGATTTTTGGGAGTTGAAGGTCAAAACATTTCGGGACCCACAAGTTGAGAACTACTGAATTAATGGTTCAGTATGGAGATTTCTGTCATAGGACTTTATTGCACAAACTCGCTATTCTACTGTAGTTGCACTATCATTGATAGTTGATACATACTACATCTTTCTTCAACCACACCATTGCAATGATTTGAACTTTTTAGTCCCACAATTGTAATTTTGCATACCTTCATAACTCTGCCTTTCTGTTGTACTGCTGTTCTGCAATTATTATTTTTTTCTGATCAATTTCACACATCCAGTTTTGAAAAAAAAGGGGCAAATATGCCTATAAAATAGAAAATAAATTGAAATTAATAGTTTGGAATAATGGGGGGAGGGGGAAGAGGAGGAGAAGCCGCGCTCTGACAGCGCTTACTGCCGATAGGTTTCTGGTCCCAATTCAAAGTGAAGGTTATCATCTACAAAGCCCTAAATGGTTTGGGTCCTGCCTATCTTTGTGACCACATCTTCCCCTATGAACTGGCACAGGTTCTCTGATCTGCCAGGGAGGCCCTCCTCTCACTCCCGCCACTATCCCAAGCTCTGTCCCAAGAGAGAGGGCCTTCTCGATGGTGGCCCCCCAGCCCTGGAACCCCCTCTCCAGGAAGATTAGGCTAGTTTCCACTCTGTCCACCTTTCTCAGGGAATTGAAAACCTGGATGTTCCAGTGTACATTTGATGGTTAGTCCCTGTTCATGAATGCCCAGCCCTAGTTTACCAATAAGGTTCTACTCAGCATTTTACCCCCTTATCCTGGCCCTACAGTCTGCTTTTTGCATAAGTCCATGCCTCTCTAGGCAGATTATGCCCATCGCTCTCCTGCTTGCTGTTTTGCTGAATTTTGCTTGATATAGTTTAAAAGTGGTTTTGTATTGTGCTGTTTAAATTGTGTTTTAATTGGAATGCTATGCCATTGTTTTTAACTGCGTTTTAGTTGTGTATTTTGTTGTATGTCCCGGGCCTGGTCCCACTTGTAAGCCGACCTGAGTCCCCTTGGGGAGATGGTGGTGGGATATAAAAATAAAGTTATTATTATTGTATGACACAGCAAACAGAATAGATATGCTGGATTTTGTATCACAAAATCACAAGTCGAACACTTCCCAAGTGTCTAGGACTGTGTGATGTGTTTTCGGATGATGCATGCAGATCCCAGTAGGGTGGCTTTTTGCAGTTGGCAGATAGTAATTTTGTCAATGTCTATTGTTTCCAAATGCCAGCTGAGATCTTTTGGCACAGCACCCATTGTTGTTGTTGTTGTTGTGTTATTACTATTATTGTCAACATGTTGGCATAGAAGAAAAACAGACCCATTGCACCAAAGTAGGTGATTGGGAATGTTTCAGGTTCAGGTTTAGGAGCGATTGATGGTTTTACCCATTAGTAGAGAGATATGAAATAATTACAGGGAGGAGACATGGCATTGTGCAATAGGTGACTGCAATACCATTTGCCTTCCTCATGTGATAAAGTCCATAGACTTCAAAATGATTTCCAAAAATCTAATAATATAAATCATATTACTTGGCTACATTGTTAAATACTATTAGGTGAAACTATCTTGAACAATCAAGAAATTAAGAAGTATTATCCACTGGCATATTTTAAAAGCACCTTGTCTGTAAAAGAGAACATACCTGTAAAATAAATGCCTCTTGTGTCCCAGCTTTTGCATGGAATATGTCTTACTGTTGAATATATTTAATAATTTTTCTGGCTAAAACTAAGATCAGTTTATTAAGATATTAAGTAAATGGGCATAGATTATTCTGAGGAAATTCTATCCTAGCAGAAGGCGTTACTGGAATGAGTTATTTGTTTTAACAAGTTTTAACAAGGCCTGAATGTTTACTTAATTTCCAGTTGTGTCCTAAAGCATAAAGAAAAACCAGATCTACTTAGATGTGAAAGGTAAATTAATGGTTTCATTCTGTTTTACTTTACAATAACAAAGACTTGAACATGAGTAGAACATATCTGCAGACGTGACATTCATTATGCTTGTAATATTCCAGAATTTTGTGAATTTATGTGAATGTGTGCACAGATAGGCATGCAATGCATCAGCCCTTTTAAAGCACATTAATTAAAACAACTAATCTTTCTATTTCTTTAAAGAAAAATTAACTCCAGACTTGCGATCATACCGTTTTACAGCAATTACACAAAATAATTTATGGTTTATGAACATAACAGTTTATGTTTATGAACATAACAATTTCAGAAGCAGGAAACCAGGCAGAGAGTAGGCAAATCTTCCAAGATGTGAGAGGAGCATTTAAGGAAGATTTAGATAATGATAATGACAAAGTCATATCTAAGCTTCAAGAAGGCATATCCATATACATTAGATTATGGATTAAATATAACCATAAAACACCCATTCCAAATTTGCAAAAAACTTCATATCATCTTCTATTTAGAGTTGTAAACACATTTTATCTGAAGTGAATACCTGTATTTGTGCCTCTGTGCATGTAGGGTAATGAAGAACAACCTCAAATTTTTGTACCCCCAGCTGGTTGGAAATGAGCATTTTCAGTTGTTATTGTGCATCTTCAAGTTATTTCTGATTTATGGGGACCCTAAGGCAAATCTATCATAGGTTTTCTGGGCATGCTTTGTTCAGAGAAGGTTTTCCATTTACCTTGCTCTGAGTCTGAGAGATTTATCCTAGGCCACATAATAGGTTTCCATTCCCAAATAAGGATTTGAACTCTCAGGCACATTTGTACTGATCACTTCACGCAAAAGGTGCAGTCAAATACAACATGGTAGTCTTGTGTATTTGCCTAGAATCACTTTCAATTTCTCCTTCATTTGAAAGGCCCTGTTTTAGTTTTTGAGTGCCTCTCTTGAAAACGGGCACCTTTCCAAAGGAGCTTTTTTGTTCCACATCCAAAAAATTGAATATTTTCGTCCCATTAGCAGCAATGGGTGGGCTTCCTACATTCCCCTTCCCCTCAGTTTTAGGGCTAGAGAGGTGAAACTAGCCAGCTCCACTGCCATTTCTCACTGCCATTTCCTTCTTCAATCAGGAAACCTACCTTGCGCCACTGCTGAGGTCTCTTATCGGAGCTAGGTGCGGACCCACGGTAGGATCCTTGGAGCAGGGCTGGAACGCACCATGTTTGCTGGTGGCTTGCCAGGGCTTGCCTTTCATTGCATTTGCCAGAGGCCTTGCTCTGTAACTATGCAGTCCCAGAAAGGCACTGGCAGGCGCTTTGGGCCTGCAAACCACACACGCACTCTCTTTCCAAAGTGTGTGTATGTGGCATGCAGCTCCAAAGCACCTGGCAGTGTCTTTCTGGGCCTGCACAGTCACAGAGCAAGGGCGTCAGCAAACGCAATGGAGGGCAAGCCCCAGCAAGTCACCAATGAACGCGACATGTCCCAGCCTTGTGGGATACTTGACAAGTATCCCACCATGGGTTTGTCCCTAGCTCCGATTCTCCTCTATAACTGTGATGCTGAAAAGCAGGCTTGGAGCTGGTACAAGCTCCCACCTGCTTTCATGTGAAGTTTGTTTTCGTACCAGGAGGGACCTTCCCGTTCCATGCCAAAGGAACAAAAGGAAAAAAATGAATGAAACAGAAGAAACTAATTTTGTGCACATGACTACTGCATGGAGCTTGCTCTAAGTTAACCAAAGTCGGGGTATAGTCCAAGTTCTAGCCCAAAATTTGGAATAATCCCCAACTTTGACCTTGTGTAAATAGTTGGATTGGTTCAAAGACAGAATCCTCTGCAACTATTTTCAGTGTTTCCTAGCCTCAGCCAGCCCAGGGACATGGGATAGCATTTACCATCACCTCCCATTCTCTGTGTTGCAAAGGTCTCTTGGCGCAACATGGTCCTATAATTAAGCTGTCACCCTCAGTGATGTTGACCAGGACAATCGAGGAAGGAAGGATGAGAGGAAGGAATGATCTCCCTGGAACCAATTTGGTGCTTGCCACCCTTACTTTGCCTTCTTTGATCTGCCATTTATGATGCCCATGGCATGAAAATTGTCATGAGCCTTGACCTTGAATTTCTGACAGAATAGTCATACCATCCAAGGTCAAGCCAATTAGTTCACCATAGCAAAATAACTCAAAAGAAAAAGTAGAAGGGAAATCAAATCACAGTCCTGGGTCAATCCAATTAATGGAATCCCAAACAACAAAGTTGTGTTCATGAATTCAAGGTCAAAGTCATGAAACAGTCCAAATTTCCAGTTAACTCTTCCTCTGCCTGCTCTTCAGATGCATTTTGAGTTTGGCCAGCAGGATGAGTAGTTGTTACTTCTAGGTGTGGTTGAAGGTGTTGCTGTTCCAGATTGGGCTCAGTCAAATCCTCATCCATGTTATTCGTAACATAAATGAAACTATACTGCTCGGTGCCTGGAGTGTCACATGGGGGGGGGGGGGGAATCATTCTCCTTTCTCCAATTGTCTTGGCACTTTGAGTATTGTCACTCCAGGCACCACAGCATAGTTGATTACATGTACCCAAAGTTGCATGCTAATTTGGAGTTTTTGGGAAAGCCCCTGAGTTTTCTGTGACTTCTGTTAATGCATTTCAAGACTACGTTACTCCAATTCAGCTCTGTGCATTATGCTAACTATTAAAACCCTGTAAAAATAATGAGCAAACAAGTGTAAAATTAAAAATAACATTAAATGTTAAACCACCAAGTGATGGAATGCCAATTATTTTCTCATTTTCTTGGCTTTGTTGTTTTAAAGGATAATGTGATAGAAAGTCTAAGGGAATGGGCATGCAATGTGGAGTCTTTGCTATGTATGTGGTTCTCAAAATAGCAAAAAAGAGGTTTTCATAGAAATATTTCACAAAAATGGTCTCAAAATGTGAAACATTATTGTGCAAAATTTGAGTAAGATTAATAAAAAATTTACAAACATCCCTGCACATGTCCAACAGGTGCCATGAAAAGATGCCATTTTGCAACTTGTGTTAACTGATTTCTTGGATTGACATTCTTGCAATCCCATACATTTGAAGATGACAACGAAAGATGAAAGATTTCTATCCCACTGTAAAGATTGGGGATATACATCTTCTCCTCTAATGAAAATCACTCCAACAGAGTTACTCCACCATTAGTATTGAACCTAAATATATTTCCATGATGGTGAGCAGTTTTGTTGCGATCCGGCAAACATCATCAATGCTAACATTTCTATGTTAACTACTCAATTCTTTGTGCTTGAGATATTTTTTTCATATGGGAAATTTTCTGGATCATTGCCAACCTCTGCAAAACCCGATAAGGAAATTAATTGCTCTATTCCATTAATAATTAAAATAAATAAACAAGGAGAAAGCCATTAATGGTGCCTTTTTAATATGAATAACTTCTGATGCAAATAGAGGCAAAATCCTGCCATTCACAGATATTGAGGCTCAGAATATTCACAGTCTAATCAGGTATAAAAAAGTGAGCCAGATATTTTTAAAGTGTGAATGGCAGGATTTTAAGGGGGAAAAAAATCTCACAACTACCACCCACAAAGACCCAGATTAACTTCACAGTATGACTTTGGGAACTGGCTTATAGGTTATTTACAAAGAGAAAATCCCACTGTGTTATTTAAACTTCATATCGCAAGTCTCAGGACTTTGTAATAGGGTCACACTGTCATGAGATTTAACACTACCTCTTTACAATCACTGCGCCATGAATCAGAAATGTTAGCACTTTAGGAATGAAACATTAAAGATATGATAGTTTTGACAGCTACCTTGCCCCATATGTTTTAGGAAGCCACTGCTGAATTGAGTTATTATTGTTTGATTTGCTACAAACTAAGTTTTACTAAAGAAACTTTCTAAAGTGATCTTGAATGCATGGCACTTTGTATAAGCCCTCTGGTTTGAGCATGTTTAGCAGCAGTATAGTATTACAGTATAACTGAGTTAACTGGCATTGAAGATTAACTGTTCAGATCTACAGAAAGAAGCACAAATTTCTATGGAATGATGAATCATTTCTGCCTTCGAAAGGAAAACAAATGCTTCTATTAACATTTGACTGAATTCTTAAACAGCATAAAGTTCAACTTGAATTTTGCATGGCCTATTTATTTCCAGGGCTTTCTAGGAATCAGAAGACGAGTGCTTCTGTTTTTAATCTGTGCAGACACATGATATGTTGTCCTAAAGTAGCAAGAATAATTCAAACCGGTAAAATTCTTGTACTGATCTGCCATAATTTCACTAGATCTTTGGCAAAGTGAAAGAAATGTATCTTCCGTGCTAAGAAATATTCAAGAGAATAATGCCCAAGCAACTTAATTCCGCATATGATATAGTAATTAACAACTCAAATAAGAAGGGGGAATGTAGATTTTTAAAGAAAATGTTTCTTATGAACTGATTGAGATTATACTACATTGTCATTTTAAGAGATAGATTACAGGGCAAAAGTATTCATATTAGCTGTGCCAAAAGGGCAGTCGGATGAATGAAGCTAGGCTTGTTGGCACTATGTTTGCATCAGGTCACATT
The DNA here is from genome assembly GCF_035594765.1 of Anolis carolinensis. Classification (NCBI taxonomy): domain Eukaryota; kingdom Metazoa; phylum Chordata; class Lepidosauria; order Squamata; family Anolidae; genus Anolis; species Anolis carolinensis. The sequence continues at coordinate 259,011,352 of NC_085842.1, read as the reverse complement.
TTGCTGAAAATAGTGCAGTGAGCTAATGCATTTTGTACCTCGCCATGTGTCCTGTCCCCGATTAGTGTTTCACATAGTGTGTGACTCTTGGTACCTCATTAAAGGGTCACCAGACTTCCTGGCTGGGGCCAGCCTTGTGATAAAGTGGAATGAAAGCCTTGCTTTCAGTGGCAGATTTACTATCAGCAACAATAAAACTGCACATAATAGGTTGCCAAAAAGCTGCCCGTAGTTTGCAGCATAATAGTATCCAAACTGTCTTGCCACAATAGTAAGTCATGGAAGCAAAGTGATTGGTGAGTTGGATTTAGCATGATAAATGCTTCAGCTCTGTTGGAAGAACACAAGCAAAAGATGGTGGGTGGGACTCAGGCTTTGCCAGATTTAAAGGAGACACACTGGATTAAAAGAGACATAAGTTGGTCATGAATAATTTACAAAGCACTGAGTTTGGTATTTCTACACTAAATGTAGCTCAATCTGAATAAAACTCTTTTGGTATGTCAAAAATCAGTAGCCAACAATTTATCCTGCATTAATGGTGGTCTATGTGGCATCACACTGTCCCCGGGAAGACGGCCTAAATTCTGTTTCACATACAGTACTCAGGGCAGATTTTTATTTAAGTATTTAAAACATCCTTGGGATTTCAAGGCAACTTACAGATAGAATTAAAACTGTAAAGAAATGGAAATGTTTAATCATAACAATATCAAGGAAAATCACTTCATACAATAAAATATCAGAGTTAGACACCTTAAAATCCAACAATTATTAGCTATAAGCTTTCTGATGAAGTAGCCTGAAGTTCACAAAAGCTTATGCCAAAAAAACCCCCTTGCCCGTCTTTAAAGTACCACAAGACTGCCTATTAAAAAGAACATGGAATCAGACTATTAAAATATGTGCACAAACAATTCAGTATATTTATTCCCAATGTGTCGAGAAATTGATAAGAGCATTTAAAATATTAAAAACATAATGACATTACTAAAAACAAGATAGATTTCTCTTTAAACATACTTTTAAAATGTTAAAACTGTTAAAAACATCTAAAAATGCACCAAGTTGTATTTCTAATTTGAAGAACCGAAGGCCAACCTAAATAGCATTTTGCTGCCTTTCAGAAACTCAAGAAAGCTCTTCCTATAGAAACGGGTGTGTCATGTGTTGCCATCAGCTAAGCCTCAGAGGGTACAATGCCAGCTGAAACGGTGACCTGAAGATCTGGAGGCTGGCAGTTCGAACGTGCAAGATGGGGTGAGCTCCCGTCTGTCAGCCACAACTTCCATGTGGGGACATGAGAGAAGCCTCCTACAGGATGGCAACACATCCGAGCATCCCCTGGGCAACGTCTCTGTAGATGGCCGATTCTCTCACACCAGAAGCGATTTGAAGTATATTCTCAATTCGCTTTTGACACAATAAAAAAAGCCTCAAAGGGTGAGGAGACATGAAGTAGGGCCTCTGTGGAGGATCTTTAATTTTAAGCAGGCTTTTTTTTGGAAGAGATAATCTTTTGGATATCCTGGCCCTAAGCCATTTAAGGATTTATAAGTCTAAGGGCTTCATCACACTTAAGCATTTGTCCACTGGATTAGTTTAAATGCTGTAACTGCCTCCTGGAGAATTCTGGCATTTGTAGTTTAGGGAGGAGCCTGCTCATCCAGAGAAACCCTGGCCCTCCCTAAACTACAAACTTCAGAATTCTGTAGGAGGCAGTCACAGCATTTTAACTGGATTAAAGTGGATAAATGCTCAAGTGTGGTGAGACTCATAGCAAGCTAAAAGTCATTGCAGTTCGTTTAAGACTGGTGTATAGTCAGCCAGCAAAGATGTTTCAGAATCAGTTAACATTGTTCTATATTCATTACAGTTTTCTCCTGAAAGATTAGTCACTTCTGGCTGAAGGGTTGTAACAACTGGGTTCAGGATTCTGGATGCCTTACCCCAGGAAAAGCAGTTGTCTAAATTTCCAAGAAAGCAGATAGCTAAATTTCTTGTTATGGACAATGTGTTCATGGCATATCTTCTATTAATCCCCTCAATACTTTAATGTAGAAATTTACCAGGAATCAATTTCCTCCAAGGTATGAATCAATTAAGCCAAAGTCTAAGCTTGACATTGTCTGCAGTAAATTCTATAATGACTGCTGTTGTAAAGCCACCTGATGACATCTGCTTTCCCTGGCTGTGGAAGGAAAGCATATAGAGTAATGGGAGGGATTTGGGCTACCTGGAGGAGCAATAGGCAGTTTGCTGGAATGGGAGGCCCATATGTCATGCTGACATCTACATATCAGTGCTTTTCTGTGCACCCTAAAAACTTGCTAGGAGGAAGTTCATAACCCTCTGGAGCTGGTTTCGTGGATGCACCAGACATATAAAGAGGAAGGAGTATCCAGGTTCTGCTGACAAAAGTAGCCCTATCCGTGGAATTACCCCACTGGACTATGGCTTATATTCAGGATCTTTCTTTTGGCTTCAAAATGCAGATTTGCTTTATACACATAGTCTTACAATGTCATCACAGGGCTTGTATTGAATCAGTGTGCTAATTCCCACTCATACCTTTTCTTTTTTCTTTTTTTTTTACAAATACAGAATTACACTATCTTGCTATCTCTTTTAGGAAATATTAAGATAACCTTTTTTGGTGAATCTATATATTATGAGTAAGCATGTCTTTTTTCTTTAACCAAAGGTTTTATTTTAAGTGCCTCAAACGCACTGTTTGGAAAGGAATAAGTAGTGCCCTGTGATAGTGCTCTAGTTGTGGATGGTCCTCCATCTGGATATGTGAGTTACACTGACTTCATAATTTTTTGATGCCCAGCCAAATTGTATTTTTTTGCCAGAGCAATTTAAATTGGTTCATGGAGCTAGATGAAATGGCTATTTTATGTTGCTGTGATGTTATTTTCTTAGGATAACAATAATTTAATAATATATTGTAAACTGTTCTTGAACTATACAATGATCAATAGAAATGCATGCTCTAAATTAAAGACTCCCAACGGTCAGTTAGCATTATGCATTAAAAATAATTATAAGAGATTCTTATTGTCTGCATGGAATAATCATAATAAAGAACTGCTGTGGATCCTTTCCATCTGTATTCCCCTCCCCAGCAGCTTAAAGCATACAGATCGCATAGTGGCAACTGTCAGCATGCGGTAAGCCATCCACTGGTAATAACCTATGACCAGCCTCTTTGTTAAAACTAATGAAGTCAGTAGGAGTGCTGTTTAATAACATTTGCTTGCCAGAAATAAACTTAAAGAGTCTTAAAGAGCACTTCCTTTATAGTTTTATATCTGCCATTAAAACAACAAAATCAAAAACATCAAATAAATTCAGTAAATTAATCCAAGGTTTCTTTGTTTCTTTTAAAGCTTAACTACCTTGGCTTTGAAAGTAGATAAACCACCCTTCTTACATTCAGAGTTTACCATAATCTTAGTAAAGAAATTCTCTTAGACTTAGTAATACCTTAGGAAAAACTAACCTTGGTAGACCAGCAAGCTGCTTCAAATGTGCATGCCCATCGACATGGTGGAGAAACAATGAAACAAATAGAACAAGTAAGCAAATAAGTAACCAAGCACCTGTTTATATAGATACCTGTACTGACATACAAAAAGCCAGGATTCTTGGTTTACTAAAAAGAAAATAGGTGCAGATGCTTGCATTTATTCATTGCTTGTTTGTTTGCCTTTCTTCCTCTTTTCTTTTTCCTTTTTGCAAAAATAGGACAGAGTATCAAGGACAGAGAGGAGTGATACAATTTTTTGTATTATTTTTTTCTGCAGTTGTTAGGAATCATAGAATCATAGAGTTGGAAGAGATTTCATGGGCCATCAGGTCCTGGCCATCCAGCCTCTGCTTAAAAGCTTCAAAAGAAGGAGCCTCCACCCACTGGGGCAGAGAGTTCCACTGCAGAACAACTCTCACAGTGAGGAAGTTCTTCCTAATGTTCTGGTGGAATCTCCTTTCCTGTAGTTTGAAGCCATTGTTCTGCATCCTAGTCTCCAGGGCAGCAGAAAACCTCACTATGACTTTACCTCCTCACTATGGCAACAGAAAACAAGCTTGCTCCCTTCTCCCTATGACTTCCCTTCAAATATTTGTACATGGCTATCATGTCTCCTCTCAGCCTTCTCTTCTGCAGGCTAAACATGCCCAGCTCTTTAAGCCGCTCCTCATAGGGCTTGTTCTCCAGATCCTTAATCATTTTAGTTGCCCTCCTCTGGACGCTTTCCAGCTTGTCAACATCTCACTTCAACTGCGGTGCCCAGAATTGGACACAGTATTCCAGGTATGGTCTGACCAAGGCAGAATAGAGGGGGAGCATGACTTCCCTGGATCTAGACACCATACTCCTATTTATGCAAGCCAAAATCCCATTGGCTTTTTTGCCACCATATCACATTGTTGGTTCATGTTTAACTTGTTGTCCACAAGAACTCCAAGATATTTTTCACACATACTGCCATTCAAACCTAAGAATAGGCAAGTTATGTCAGATAAAATGCCTGGAAAGTCCAACATTCTGTTCATAGTGTCAGACCTCTTTCTTGTCTGTAGGAAACTCACCAGAAGAACATAAGTGTAACTTTCACCTTGCTCTTCACATCCTCTGATATTAAAAAAACACACTATCTCAGGGTCCTTGTAAAGTCATCCTGTTTGAGAGCCATCATAATAGTGTGTGTCAATGAGTTCTACAGACTAGTAAAGTACTTCCTATTAAGTGGTTGAAGTACTTTATTTTATCTGTCCTAAATTTGCTACCATTTAGCTTCCATGGATGACTTTGGATTTGGTATATGAGACAGAGAAAAGCTTGTCCTTACCTACTTACTCCATGTTTTGCATGAGTTTATGCACCTATATGTTTCCCCTTACTCATCTTTTTTCAAAGTTATACAGCCCCAAACATTCTAATATTTCTTTGTTGTGTGTGTGCAGTAAAAAAGTGGTTGCCCTTTTCCTACTATTTCAAAATCTACAACAAGGCTTTCTGGGTATGGTGACCAGAACAGTGGACACACCATAGATTTGTATAAAGCCAGTGTGTTGGCAGTTTTATTTTCATTTTCCTAATTATGCCCAACATGGTATTTGCAATTTTTACAACACCCCAACATTGGATCAACAGTTGAATTGAGCTACTCACTAGTAGCTCAATACCCCTCTTTTTATCAGTTATTATAATCTCAGAGCCCATCAGTATATCCTGTATGTCACTGGAATTTTTTTGTGCCATTGCACATCACTTTAAATTGTTTATACTGGAATCTCATTGGCCATTTTACTGCCCATTCTTCCAGTGTTGTGAATTCCATTTGAAGCTCTTTCCAATTCATTTTATTTTTATCACACTGAATAATTTGTTATCAACAAACCACTACTTGACCCTAACTCCCCACTGTGTGAAAACAAGCCAAAAAGCACTGGTCCCAGCAGAAATGCCCGAGGGACACTGCTATTCACATTCCTCCCCTGCAAGAATTTACTGTTTACTCCTACCTTTGCTTCCTGTTCTTTTATCGATTTTCAGTCCATTAGGAGACTTCTCATCACTCATGACTGCTAACTTTTGCTGAAGAGTTTTTGGTATGAGGCTTTTAAAAAAGCCTTTTGGAAACCCAAGTAGGCAATCTAAGGAGCACATGGGGTAGACAACTGAAGTACTATGAAACTTTTCTTTTAAAGCCAAAGTAAACAAGCAACAATATTTTCTTGGACCAGGTCATCTATATTTAATGACATTTATCTCATTGTCTGTTAAAGATAGAGGTTTTCTGCTTCTTTTATATATGTTTTAATTTTTAATTTATTTATATCCCACTTTCCTCTCTTATATAAAACTCAAAACCACTCACAACAATTTAAATCCTACTACAAAGAACTGAACATAGAATTGTTAGAACAAATCATTTAAAATCACATAAATAATTCTCCTCCTCCTCCATCTCTGCCTTCTTCTAGTAGTGTTTATCAGAAGACATGACATGACAGGAAACAACAAACTATTTAAAACATTTTTAAAACACAATTGCATCTCTTCACTGAACTTCAGATCAATATGTTTTTTGTCTTTAACATTACAATTTAAAAAATCTTTCTGTGTATTTTTAGAAATCAATGTGTAGTTGTTGAATAAACTATAATGCTACACACATATAACAGTGCATGCACCATATTGCCATTTTGAACCCTTTCTACAAATCTACAAACTGTAAGGATTTAAAATTATTTTCACTATTCCCATAGTAAAGGTAAAGGTTTTCCCCTGACATTAAGTCTAGTCATGTTTGATTCTGGTGGTTGGTGCTCATCTCCATTTCTAAGCCGAAGAGTCAGCATTGTCCGTACACACCTCCAAGGTCATGTGGCCGGCATGACTGTATGGAGCACTGTTACCTTCCTGCCAGAGCAGTACCTATTGATCTACTCGCATTTGCATGTTTTAGGACCGCTAGGTTGGCAGAAGCTGGGGCTAACAGTGGGAGCTCACCCTGCTCCATGGATTTGAACCACCGACCTTTTGGTCAACAAGTTCAGCAGCTCATCAGTTTAACCCACTGTGCCATTGGGGGCTTCCATAGCAGTTTAAATTTCACTACCTTGCTAATTACAGTGCAATGGCATCTCCATTTCGGACTAAGGATGGCTGAACACAGCGAGACTTGCTTTTGAGTAAATGTGCATATGATTGTTCTATAGTGCCACTATGAATATTGCTTAAAATCTAAACAATATGTTATACACTGTAGATAGCTGGGCTTAAATCTCTGTGAAGCTCCTTGCCTAACTTTGAGCCAGTCATCATGTTTTTTCTCCTAATTTTCTTCACAGAGTTCTTGCAAAAAAAAAAAGTATGCCACTTAGAGTCTTGGCAAAGAGAAATAAAGGGATTCAAATGCAACAGATTAATAATAAAATTAAACACCATTCTTCTACAGCTCTTAAGGGAACAAATGCCTCCTTATTTTAAATTCTGCTCTGATTTTTGAAAGCGTATCTGACAATGTGCCTAATTTGAGAGCTGGTAATATTCAATTCTACTAAGGAAATCCATTATGGTAATTTTTTTCATTAACACACCCTTGTATATTTTAAATGTTTATTGAAATGGAGATCAGTCTATAGCCTTAAGCAACATTTTCCTTCTTTGGTGTCTAAACATGCTTTTGGGTGGTTGTTGTTAAATTCAGAGCAAGGTTTGGTGGTTAGTCTTGTATTTACATTGACAATGCTTTCAGATCTTTTAAGATATTTTTTGTAACCATTAATTACTGAGGAAATGCCTTCTTTTCTTTTTGGGAACCAGCTAGCTATGTCTATCACTGAAAACATAATAATCCCTTTAATATATCAAAACTTTTTTAAAAAGAAATATCGGTTTTCTTAAAAAAGAAAAACAAAACCTGACTCCTAGGTGGGAACATTTATCTTGCTGATGTTCACAGTTTAAAGAAAAATCATGCTATATATTTAATGGCTCATTTTGCGGCAGATTTTAAAAAAATGCCATGTGGTATCTTTAAGACTGAGATATTTATTTTTGCCAGAGTTTGCGTGGATTATGGAATATGTACATGATAACAAAGTGCGTCCTTAAATGCACCAAGTACATGCAGGCTTTTCTGGCATACATGGCAACCTTCCCATTTTGTGTGCCAGTTCATTTTGCACTGAAACATAAGTGTGCAGCATGCATAGGAGCAATCTTGCCTCTTTGGCTGAATCTACACTGCCATATAATCCAGTTTCAGAATGCAAATTAATTGCATTGAACTGGATTATATGAGATGACGCTGCTATACAGTCCAGTTCAATGTGCTTAATCTGCATTCTGAACCTGAATTATGTGGCAGTATAGATCCAGCCTAAATCATAAATTGCTATTTACAGTTTCTGATGTGTAATCCAATTCATGCTTATTTATTGAGAACTAGATCCACTTCTGTATGTGCAAAATTAATGTGACACAAATATGTAAGTACTGTATGTACATAATAAATATGCATGAGTAAAATCAGTGTGAACAAAATGTTGTATTTCTTGGATTTTAAGATGCACTTTCCCTTATACAAATATCTCTAAAATGGGGTGCCTCTATAATAATAATAATAATAATAATAATAATAATAATAATAATAATAATAATAATAATAATTTTATTCTTATATCCCGCCCCATCTCCCCGGAGGGACTCGGGGCGGCTTACATGGAACAATGCAAAGAACAATGCTTTTATATACACGGTATTTCAAAATGATGAATCCAATTTCAAAGTAATGTATTTTACAATGGCAACATGTTACAATTACAGAAAAGGTTACAAACAATTTAATGAGTTACCACATTATCAAGTTTAGTAACCATTTTGAAGCAGAAACAAACCTAAAAAAATTACCCAACAAATGGAGCATATCTCATTATGCCTTACATTATGGGACTGGCATCTTGTGAATGACTGAGGCTAGGGGCAGCTTATGTGCTGGGAGAGGCATCTAGCGGCAATCATTTGAAACTCTATGCCCCGCCCTTTCAAGTAGTAAGTTTCATTCATGTGTGGCTTGTGGTTGCAGGGACAAAGCAATTTCAAATTTTGAAACACCATATACCGTTTGGGTATGTGTACGATTTTTTCTGTTGGTAGTACTTAAATTAGTGTATAGTGGAATCTTGACATAAGAGCATCTGAAGTTAACAGCATTTTGAGTTAAGAGCCATCACTCAGCCCAGGTTTTGCTTTAACATACAAGCAGACTTTTGAGTTAAGAGCTAGCACCAGAGGGAGCACTAGCACCAGAGAAAATGCTAGCACCAGAGTACAGGTCTTTAGGGCTTTAAGGGGGCAGCCTCCGACCTCCTGCCTCTATGCCTCATGCCCTTGTCTGCTTTGGGAGATTGTTATCTGCTTTGCTCTTGTCTGTTTTGAGGAAATTTGGGTGAGTTGATTTCTTGTGGTTTTTATTCCTGGTATGTTTGGCTTCATGAAGAGAGAGAGGGGGAAAGAGAGCAAGAGAGGAAGGGAGGCTGGAATTAGTACAATATGAAGAAAATTGTGCTTCTGTCTCTCCAGTTTGTGCTTTGTGCTTCTTTGCCACAACTGCATACTTCTACCATTGTGACACAACTTTGTGTTTCTACCATTTTAAAGTTGATCTTTTATTATTGTTACATGTGAATATGCATTAATACATTATTTGTTATTATTTGTTTGGTCATGGAATGAATTCAACTCGTAACTCAAGGTATTACTGCATGTATTTCAATGAAGGGCGTCTTAGAATTGAAGTAATATGATATATGTATCCACATTTGTATGTATGTAAGTTGACCCTGGGTAGCCAATGCTGGGTGTGAATTCTGTTGATTTTCCCCACGCCATGGAAGTTCACTCCTTCCCTTGATGCCTCTTTAATCTTTGTAAGGAGTGAAAACAGACATGATATGGGAGCAGGTCCATGTCGGTGACCCCATGAGTTGGTAAACCAAGGTCTTTCATTGTCACAAAGCATAACAGGTATAGCCCTGAAGTACAAAGGTAGCTTTCCAGATGGCCAAGAAAACTCTACCACTCCACTAGAAGAACCTTGAGTTTTGGATCAACCTTCAGCTTTCCTGCTGGAAAAATTCTGCGGACATATTAGAATTGAGAAAAATGCATCTCATGGTTCTGTTTTTGGCGGGTTAATCTGTGTGATTTGTTTGGGAAAACAGCAGCTAAGGAAGAAGGAAAAGAGCTCTTTTGGAGCAGAAGTACTGGATTTGTAGGAAAGAACAACTGCTGGAGATGGCAAAGAAAAAAGGAAAAAAATGGAAAAGAACTGAAAAATGAATATTGGAATGGAAGCTGTGGACATCTATCTGAACTTCAAGTTGTGTATGAAGAGAATTGGAAAAGAATGCAATGCATCGCTCTGCTTTTAGGCAGGTGAATCTGTGTGATTTATTTGGGAGGACAGCAGGCAAGGAGGAAAGAAAAGAGAATTCTTTTGGAGCAGAAGGGCTAGATTTGTGGAAAAGAACAGCTGGGTATGGAAAAGGAAAGGAAAAAGAATGAGAAAGAGGTGAAATGTTAGTATTGAAATGTAATTCTGCAGACATCTAGTGCCTCAAGCTGTGTCTCTATTAGGTATGGGTGCAAAATTTTTACTGTTTCTACCATTTCTTTTGTGTCTTCCATTTCTTCAGAAACACCAAACGAGAAGCGCTCTCCCCACACAAAAATCTGCTCGAGATGAAAGTCTAATGTGCATCCAAACTTGCCTCCTTGTGTGTGTTGGGGCGTGCAGGCAGGCAGGTCCAGAGCTTAGCTGTAGGTGTGCTCTGGGCCTGCCTGCACACCCCACAACACATGCACTCTCAGAGAGTGTGGCGGGGAGTGTGTGGCAGGGTGTGCAGGCAGGCCGGCCCGAAGCGCGCCTGCAGCTGGGCACCTCTTACTCTGGAGTAAGAGGTACTTGGCTGTTGGTACTAGCAGGCGTGCACACTTTCCAGGCCTGTCTGCACGCTCTGCCACACACACACACACACACACACACTAAGGAGAGTGCATGTGTGGTGGGGTGTGCAAGCAGAACTGGAAAGCGCACACACCTGCCAGTGCCTGCAGTCAAGTACCTCTTACTCTAGAGTAGAAACAGCAGTTGCCAGGTAAGAAGAACGCATGCTGGGAAGAGGAGCCAGTGGGTGGGAAGCCTCCCCCCCCCCCCCAATAATGGTCCGATTTTCAGGGCCCCAAAGCAAAGGGACAGAAAACCACCCTCTCAACTTTGGGAAGCTTACAAAAAAATGGATCGGGGCCCCCAATGAAAGCCGGGACACGAAACGGGGCAAGGTTTCCCCTGAATGCACATCCCTAATCTCTATCTACAAGGCTGTATATGAAGAGATTTGGAAAAAAACTGCATCTCATAGCTCTGCTTTGAGGCAGGCTAATCTATGTGATTTGTTTGGGAAGAGAACTGAGATAGGAAAAGGAAAAGGAATCTCTTTTGGAGCAGAAGGACCAGAACTGTGGAAAAGAACAACAGCTTTGGAAAAGGAAAGGAAAAAGAATGGGAACGAGGTGCAAAGTGAGTATTGGAATGCAATTCTGTGGACATCTACCTGCGCCTCTAACTATAGGACCCTGAAAAAAAATTGTATCTCATGGCTCTGCTTTCAAGCAGGCTAATCTGTGTATATTATTTGAGAAGACAGCAGCAAAAGGAGAAGGAAATGAGAGCAGAAGTATGGATTTGTGGGAAAGAACATCAGCTGGGTATGGCAAAAGGAAAAAGAGAGAAAAAGAATGGAAAAGAGGTGGCAACTAACTTCCTGCTGTGAGTTTTCTGGGCTGTATGTCCAAGTTCCAGGAGCATTCTCTTCTGATGTTTCATCCATATCTATGGGAGGCATCCTCAGAGGTTGGAAACTAGGCAAGGGAGGTTTATATAATATCTGTGGAATAATGTCCAGGATGGGAGAAAGAACTCTTGTCTGTCGGAGGCAAGTGGAATGTTGCAATTAATCACCTTGATTAGCATTAAAAAGCCTTGCAGCTTCAAGGCCTGGCTGATTCCTGCCTGGGGGATTCCTTTGTTGGGAGGTATTAGCTGGCCCTGATTGTTTCCTGTCTGGAATTCCCCTGTTTTCAGAGCATTGCTCTTTATTTACTGTCCTGAATTTAGAGGTTTTTAAACACTATAGCCAGATTTTGTTCATTTTCATGGTCTCCTCCTTTCTGTCGAAATTGTCCACATGTTTGTGGATTTCAATGGCTTCTCTGTGTAGTCTGACATGGTGGTTGTGAGAGTGGTGCAGCATTTCTGTGTTCTCAAATAATATACTGTGTCCAGGTTGATTCCTCAAGTGCTCTGCTATGGCTGACTTCTTTGGCTGAGTTGGTCAGCAGTGCCTTTCATGTTCCTTGATTTGTGTTTTGCCAGCACTGCCTGTGGTGGTCCCTATGCAGACTTGTCCACAGCTGCATGGTCTACGGTAGACTCCTGCAGAGGTGAGAGGATCCCTCTTGTCCTTTGATGAAGGGAGCATTTGTTGTATTTTCTTAGTGGGTCTTTAGTTTGTTGTCCGAATGCCCGATCACCATCTCCCAAAGCAGCTACTCCACTCCGAACTCAAGAACAGGAAACGGGATGTTGGTGGGCAGGAAAAGAAATTTAAAGATGGGCTTAAAGCCAACCTTAAAAACTGTGGCATAGACACTGAGAACTGTGAAGCCCTGGCCCTTGAGCGCTCTAATTGGAGGTCAGCTGTGATCAGCAGTGCTGCGGAGTTCGAAGAGGCACGAATGGAGGGCTTAAGGGAGAAACGTGCCAACCCTGACTGAGACCGCCTTCCACCTGGAAACAGATGTCCTCACTGCGGGAGAACATGCAGATTAAGAATAGGTCTCTTCAGCCATCTACGGATCCATCCTCAAGATAGTGAAGACGGAGGACCATCATCCTCGAACTACGAGGGATCGCCTAAGTAAGTACTGTAGTTTGTAAGTTGTTTCTTCCTGACAGTAAGAGTTGTGGGACAGTGGAATCTGTTCCCTGGGAGTGTGGTGGAGTCTCTTCCTCTTGAGGTTTCTAAGCAAACGCTAGGAGCCCTTCCACACAGCCCTATGTCCCAGAATATCAAGGCAGAAAATCCCCCAATATCTGCTTTGAACTGGGTTATGTGATAATCAGATAATGTGGGATTTTCTGCCTTGATATTCTGGGACATAGGGCCGTGTGGAAGGGCCCTAGATGTGTCGGGAGTGCTTTGAGCGGGTGTTCCCGCGTGGGCTGGATGGCCCTTCTGGTCTTTTCCAAGCCGAGGGTTTGGTGGTGTGATTCTTTGATCTACCTGCCCCTCGGGCTGTGCCTGTGTGTGTCTCTCTCTCTTTCTGTCTCTCGGCAGGGCTGCGCCTGAGGAGCGTCGGGGGCCGGGTGCGAGGGGAGGGAGGGCGAGCCAGGCCCCGAGAAAGAGCAGGATTCAAATGGAAACGTCACGGGCAGCCAATCCGGAGGCGGCGGCCGGAGTTTGGGGCGCCCGCCCGCGCGCTCCCTTTTAGCCCTCCTCCGCCCCTTTCCCACCCAGGGAGAGCGCGCGGCGGGAGCGGCGGCGGGTTGGGGAGGCGCTGGAGTGGCCACCCTCTCTTTCTCTCTCTCTCGCTCTTTCTCTCTCTAACTCCCTCTCCTCTGCCGGGACCTGCTCCTGCTGCGCCCACTTCCAGAGCCCTTCCTGCCGGCCTCGCTTCCTCCCCTTTCCTCCCTTGCTCTGCAGCAGGTCACGCGTCGTGTTCATTCAGGGCGAGAGGCGAGGAGAGGAGAGGCACCGGGCTTCCCTGCGCGCCTCTTCCCTCGACTGAGCTTCTGCTTCCAATCCTCCTCCGCCTCCGCCTCCTTCTCCCTGAGGTGCTTTCCTTCCCTCGCTCTTCTCCCAGCGCCCGCTTTTGCCGTGCTTTCCCCCCTTCGCTTTCCTCCCCAGTGGCTTGGCAAACTCCACGTCGGGGCGGGCAGGCTGGCTCTGCCCGAGAAGCCTTGAAAAGTGTATAAATATAGGGGACATACATCCTCAGCAAAGCCACCAGAAGACCAAGAGGAGGAGAAGGGGGAGAAAGGGGTCGATCCTGCCGTTTCTCCTCCTCAGAATTGGATGGAGGCGAGAAGGGGAATGCGGCTGAGCCATCTTTGCTTCCTCTTCTCTCAGCTGTGCTTCCTGTCAAATGGGATCACTTCAGGTAATGTCCTCTTCGCGCCTTCTTGGCCTCTCCTCATCCATCCTTCTTCCCTTTTTTAGGGTGCTCTGTGTTCGTAGGGAGCACTGCTGCACATGAAGGCAAGTGGTGGGACACTTCTGTGTCACCTGAAACCTTAGGGTGTATCGACACCATGCATGGGCAAACTTTGGCCCTCCAGGCGTTTTGGACCTCCAGCTCTCACAATTCCTAACATTGTGAGAGTTGAAGTCCAAAGTGCCTGGAGAGCCAAAGTTTGCCTAAGCCTGGTCTACACTGTAGACTTTTTATTGTGTCAGAAGTGACTTGAGAACATATTGCAAGTTGTTTCCCGTGTTAAGAGTATAGGCCAGGCATGGTGTAGGTTGTCTACAGAGATGTTGCCCAGGGGACGCCCTTATATATTACCATCCTGCTGAGAGGCTTCTCTCATGTCCCCACAAACTAAAGCTGACAGACGGGAGCTCACCCCGTCCCATGGAATCAAACCGGCAACCTTCAGGTCAGCACCCAACCTTCAGGCCAGCAGTCCAGCTGGCACACAAGGGTTTAACCCATTGCGCCACTGCGGTTCCTACTGTAGCCTTAATGCAATGTGACAGTACAGTACTTTAACTGCAATTACTCACTGCTGTGGAATCCTGGGAGCCGTAGGTTTTTTACCTTCTCTGACCAAGAGTGCTGAGGTCTCAGCAAACTACAGGATTTCTCAGCATTTAGCTAAGGAGTTGAAGTGATGTGGAACTGAAAGTGTAGATCAGGGGTCCTCAAACTCTTTAAGTGGAGGGCCGATTGACAGTCCCTCAGACTGTTAGGGGGGCAGACTATGATGAAATAGTCCAGAATTAAGATTGTTGTTGTTGTGTGCCTTCAAGTCATTTCAGACTTAAGTCAACCCTAAGTCTAAAATTTAGGACAGAGGCCAGGTCAATGACCTTGGAGGGCCGCATCAGGCCCATGGGCCTTAGTTTGGGGACCCCTGATCTAGACGATCTCATAAGACCATAGGTAAGTAAAGAGACTTCCAAAGACCATCTAGATGGTCTCATAAGACCATAGGTAAGGAAAGGGACCCTCAAAGGCCATCTAGATGATCTCATAAGGCCATCAGAAGACCATAGATAAGGAAAGAGACCTCAAAGACCATCATGCTTTCCATGAAATAGAGGAAAGCATAGATTCCCTCTGAGCACCACACTTCGGTTCCTGCCATTTCACAGATCCAGTTGCTCATAAAACCATAGGTAAGGAAAAGGACCCTCAAAGGCCATCTAGACAGTCTCATAGGACCATAGGCAAGGAAAGTGACCTCCAAAAGCCATCTAGATGGTCTCATAAGGCCGTAGCTAAGCAAAGAGACCTTCAAAGACCATCGAGACAATCTCATAAGACCATAGGTAAGCAAAAAGACCTCCTAAGACCAGGTAGACTGAGGTCAACCCTAAGTCTAAAGTTTAGGACAGGGGCCAGGTCAATGACCTTGGAGGGCCGCATCCGGCCCCCGGGCCTTAGTTTGGGGACCCTTGGTGTAGATGCACCCAAGGAAGCTGCTATACAAGGGTGCCAGTTGGGAATCCCAGGCCTATGTGACCTCCAATCCACCAGGCTGTATAGATAATATAACAATGCTCTGAACATGTAACTGGATATAACCACACAGAGCATCATATTTCTGAAAATTAAGCTCCCTGGGTTTCTGTGAGTTTTCCGGGCTGTATGGCCATGCTCCAGGAGCATTTTCTCCTGATGTTTCACCCACATCGATGGCAGGCATCCTCAAAGGTCAAGAGGTCTGTTAGAAACTAGACATATATTTGTAGAAAGTCCAGGGTAGGAGAAAGAACTCTTCTCTGAGGCAAGTGTGAATATCATCATGAGTAGCATTTAATGGGCTTTCAGTTTCAAAGACTGACTGCTCCCTGCCTGAGGGAATCCTTTGTTGGGAGGTGTTAGCTGGCCCTGGTTGTTTCCTGTCTGGAATTCCTTTGTTTTCTGAGTGCTGTCCTTTATTCACTGTCGTGATTTTAGAGTTTTTATATTCAGGTAGCCAGCTTTTGTTCATTTTCATGGTTTCCTCCTTTCTGTTGAAATTGTCCACATGCTTGTGGATTTCAGTGTCTTCTCTATGTAGTCTGACATGGTGGTTGTTAGAGTGGTCCAGCATTTCTGTGTTCTCAGATCATATGCTGTGTTCAGGTTGGTTCATCAAATGCTCTGCTATGGCTGACTTCTCTGGTTGAGTTAGTCTGCAGAGCCTTTCATGTTCCTTGATTCATGTTTGGGTGCTGAGTTTGGTGGTCGCTATGTAGACTTGTCCACAGCTGCATGGTCTAGGGTAGACACCTGCAGAGGCGAGAGGACCCTTCCTGTCCTTTGCTGAACCGTAGTAGGCAAACTTTCATCAAGAGAGAATGCTTCTGGAATATGGCCATACAGCCACCCAGTGATTCTGGCCGTGAAAGCTTTTGACAACTACTCCATGCTATGGAATCCTGGGAGTTGTAGATCTTTCACCTTCTCTGACCAAGAGTCCTGGAACCTCAATAAACTACAACCCCCAGGATTCCATAGCATTTAGCTATGGCAGTTGAAATGAAAGTATAGATGCACCCAAGGAAGCTGCTATACAAGGGTGCTAGTTGGAGGTATTGAAGCTCATAGCGTTTGAGAATCCCGGGCCTATGTGACCTCCAATCCACCAGGCTGTATAGATAATATAACGATACTCTGCACATGTAAATGGAAATAACCACACAGCATCATATTCCTGAAAATTAAGCTTCCGCTTAGCTGTCAGTACCCACTGGATAGTGGGTCATCTTTATTTATACAAATGAAAGTAGTCACTGCTTCCTTAATGTAATACCACAGGGCCATATCTTGTTTCATTCTACTCTTGTCTATTAGTTTCTCAAGTGTGTCTTACATTATGGTTGTATGTGTTCATACTCCCATCTGTCCTTCATCTGCATGTCTGAGACTTTCTTGAAAAGGTTTTTTTTATGAAGGACACATAAAAAAGTGGAAAGTATTGGAAGGGTGAATTGTATTTTATACATTTTGCATGTTGTGGTGGTGTGCCTTCAAGGTGAACCTAAGTGAACCTATGATAGGGTTTTCTGGGGCTGATTGTGCATGACCCACCTAAGGTCACCTACTGGGCTTCCATGGCTGAGCGGGGGAATCAGACCTGATTTCTGGAGCCATAGTCCAATCCTCAAACCACTGCATCACACTGACTTTTTATTCTTTTATTAGTCAAGTCAACTTTTCTCCCTCAGCCAGATGTTTTCTTACTATCCCATAGGCAGAAGATAACTCTTTTGAGATTTTTTTATATGGATTAAGGCCAACCTAATGTTTAATAAACTGTATTACTTGTTTAACATTGTGTTCTTCCATGGATGACATCAGACAGTGAAATATATAGACATTCTTCTTCTGTCTTCTGTATCTCTGTGCAGCAAATGACATGCTTCACCTGGGAACTGCAGAGTGATTTACAGCTTTCCTCTGCAGTAAGGGCATTGTCTTGCAACATGAGACATCATGACTTACAGAAGAATATGCAGGATGACATGTTTTCCTTTGTGTGCGGAAATCTGTACTTCAACAGCTGGGAGTGAATTCTGAATCCTGAATAAGGTGTTCAGAGTCTTGTCATATGTTGTGTGACAACAACAGTTATTTGGATGATGTACTATTTGCACCATGCCTTTTGCACTGTTTTTCATAATACAGTAGAGTCTCACTTATCCAACATAAACGGGCCGGCAGAATGTTGGATAAGCGAATATGTTGGATAATAAGGAGGCATTATGGAAAAGCCTATTAAACATCAAATTAGGTTATGATTTTACAAATTAAGCACCAAAACATCATGTTATACAATAAATTTGACAGAAAAAGTAGTTCAATACGAAGTAATGCTATGTAGCAATTATTGCATTTACGAATTTAGCACCAAAATATCACGATGTATTGAAAACATTGACTACAAAAATGCGTTGGATAATCCAGAATGTTGGATAAACGAGTGTTGGATAAGTGAGACTCTACTGTACATTAAATATAAGTGACACTAATGGTATTAATAATATTCCTTAGCATTTCTATATATCCAAAATTGTCCATATTTTCTTGTCATTCTTATGGTCTGCCCTGTTGAACAGTCTTCTTTATCCTGGTAAACTCCATTATCTCCAATTACAACTTCTCTTATTTCACACTTGGGGGAGGGCACTAGGATAGGGAATGCTAGAACATGATTATGAGTACAGGTTGAGTATCCCTTATCTGGAAATCCAAAATACTCCAGAGCCAACATTGACCACATGAGTGGCTGAGATAGTGACATCTTTGCTTTCTGATAATTCAGTGTACACAAACTTGCTTTCATGCACAAAATCCTTAACATATTTTATAAAATTACCTTCATGTTATGTTTATATTCTGATAAATAAATAAATTTCATGTTTAGACTTTGGCCCCAACTTCATGATTGGAATCTATCTCCAAGATTTGGAGTACAGGCAGTCCCTGAATTACAAACATTCAACTTACAAACAACTCAAAGTTAAGAATGAGTGTGAGACAACAAGTGAGAGAAATCGACCACTGAAAGGGAAATTCACTCCTGTAAGGGTTATTATAGGGAAAAGGTGTCTTAACTGAAGCTTTATCATCAGTCCTTGTTTCCACACTAAGCCAAATTTTCCAAAATCCAATTATTCCAGGGACAGAAAGTGAGGTGAAATCTCCTGAACAGATAGCAAAACAAACACAGGGGTATTAACCCTTCCCTAGGCTACCCAAAGCCCTTGTAGACTGCCTGTACTTGGAAAATCCAATCTGAAAAAAATCTGAAATTTAAAATACTTCCGGTCAAGCAATTTGGATAAGGGATTCTCAACCTGCATTTGTTGTTAACTACTAACTGTTAACTTTGACATATGATGACCAGATGGAAGATATCTCTCAAAGTCTATCATCATCAACAACTCTATTTAGATCTTGTGGACTCAATTGCAAGAAAATATTGCAATGTGTACTGTTATACATTGTGTACAACGTGTACTGTTACACATCCTTCATATACTCCTCTGTAGTGCAGGGAGGGGACTTTTCCTGCCTCAGTCAAATCCTTCTGCTAGTCCAGTGGTTCTCAACCTGTGGGTCCCCAGGTATTTTGGCTTACAACTCCCAGAAATCCTAGCCAGTTTACCAGCTGTTAGGATTTCTGGGAGTTGAAGGCCAAAACATCTGGGGACCCACAGGTTGAGAACCACTACGCTAGGCACTTTGGACCTTCATGCATGCTATTCCATCTATCTCTATACCTCCCATTTTCTGCTGAATCCCAAACATTTTGTGGGGTAGAAGTGGACATAATATGGCCCTCCAGGAGTTAAACTTCAGCTGCCATCAGCCCTAGCTTGTGTAGCCAGCGGTGAGGTAAGAGAGGAGTTGGATTTAAGCAACATCTGGAAGGTCATGCAACTCCCCTCCCTGTTGCATACTATATACAAACCCACATGTCCTTGACAAGCTGTGTTCTTTAAAATTAAAAATGTCTATTTTAAGTTAGAGCTTATCTACTTCTATACTTCTATTCTTTCAATCTCTAACAAACACTGCATAATTTTGTGTAGACTGTTTTTCTTCAAAACTGATAGCACTCAACTGACAGTTAAAGGGAGAAATTATCCTCAAGTTGCAGATGGAGATCTGAGACTGAGAGAAAATGGCTTTTCTAAGGTCACCTACTGAGCTCATGGTGAGATGTGAATTGAACATTAATTGAGCTCAGTGTCTTGCCCCCTCACAACAGTTTAAATGGAGAATATGTCTATCATATTGTTTTATTTTAAACAGAAACTGTGATCTATTTTTAGTTTTAAATGAATTTGTATATTGTGGCATGGCATAGGATGATTTATTATAGTTATGCAGCAGCAGTATAAACAAATGAGACATGAAAATTTAGAGAAATGTATCTATCTTGAGTTGCATTGTCTGCTGATAAGTCATTTACAGCTATCAAAACATCAGTCTTCTTAGAATATAACTTAGGGTGTGTTTAAACTCCAGTCTGTATGCATTGTTTTGTTTTTCTTGTAGGTCTACAATTGCTGGGAGACTCTGAGGAGTGGGAGATTGTCTACCCAGCACTATGGAGCAGGGACCAACAGGAACCCATAGGAGGCAGTGGTGCGGGAGGAAGCTGCAGTCCTGATGGAAACTGTGGAAATAACAGCAGCAATATTAGTGCTACCTCTGCATCCACTCAGGTGGTGGGCAGCTCTCGTGAGGTCCGCTCAGTTTCTTTCTCATCTAGCAGGCAGTTCCAGCTGGTTGGGGAGACTTCCGAGGACGAGGTCTCAGAGGATGAATATGAATCTCAGGAGTTCTATCACTGGTCTCAGGGATCTAATGCTACTTCTCAGCTACCACCTCCTCCAACTTTATCTTCTTCTCCAGAGGATGAGGTGCTGCTGAGAATACCAGCTTTCGCTCAGGAGCTCTATCTGCTGCTCAAGAGGGACAGTCGCTTCCTCGCACCAGGTTTTGCTGTGGAAGAACGACTAAAGAGTGAGAGGAGGAGTCTTCCATATTCTGCCAAGACCCACACAGAGAGATCGTGTTACTACAGTGGGTCTGTGCTACATCACCCTGGCTCCTTTGCTTCCTTCAGCACCTGCGGTGGTTTGGTAAGGATTATAGGCACCAGTATATTCTCTTCCTTGTTTCTCCCCTCTTCACTTGGATTTGACTTTCCTTCTACAAAAAATTGCTTTCTTCTTCTTGTCTCTTTGCCTGACTCCTCTTGTGCACATGTTCCTAGCTGCATTTTCCTATCCTCCTTGCTTTTTAAGTTCCATCTCTGTTCAAAGCCATCTGCACTCTTTTCATGATAATAATGTGATCCATATCCTCATTTTTTTGAATTTAAGCTGTACTTTTTAAAATTGCCAGTTTCACAATTATACAACCACATGCACACAATAAGTTTTTGACACAGGCTGAATCCACTTGAACATAGGGAAATAGTATCAAGTATGCCTACAGTTGTTATTCAAAATATATGAAAATGTTGGTAGTGATTTTGATGTACTGTTTGTAGAATTTTCATGTATAGGAATATTTTTCTAGTGACATCATGTGATGATATTTATTTGTGAGTTTACATATACTGTGAAAGCTGTCAGGTATCCTAAATATGTATGAGTTCTCCTTTCTGTGGTAGATACAATACTCCAAGATGTATTGACTGGGATTTCAGCCTAATTCTATTCTTAAGAGCAATCTTGTTCATCTGTGTAGTCTATTGTGTTTCTTTTTTATAAATAATTTTTTTATTGAAATTTACATTTTCCAAGGCCAGACAGATGTGATTTGGCCCTGCTACTAGCCACTACAGGTAGCAGATGCAAGAGGGTGGAAAACTGTGGAAAGAGAACAGAGAAGTCTAACACGTGTTCTCAAGTCAGCTGATTGGGTATGGGTTGCGGTGGTACAATGGGTTAAACCCTTGTGCAGGCTAAATTGTTGATCTGAAGGTTGAAAGTTCGAAAGGGTGAGCTCCTGTCTGTCAGCCCTAGCTTCCCATGTGGGGACATGAGAGAAGCCTTCCTGGAGGATGGTAACACATCTGAGCGTCCCCCGGTAAAGTCTTTGTAGACGGCCGATTCTCTCATACCAGAAGCAATTTGTGCCAATTCGCTTCTGACATAATAAAAAAACTGGTTTGGTTCAGGTGTTCTGGAGGGAAGATATCTTTTTATCTTTGATGGTATACTAAGACTTAATTACATGTGCAGTCAGCTTCTTTTACAATATTGCCTAGATTAGCAATATATCTTTTCAAGCCCTGCTTTAGAATCTCATAAGTGAAAGTGACGAGAAATACTTATTGGTTGCTTCTAGCTTCCGATTCTCAAGCTTTTGGCTGTTTTCAAATATAGAGGTTCTTATTTTATTAACCATGGATCATGACAGTTGATATACATCTTTTATTAGTTTGCCTAATCCTTTAAAAATCATCTAAATTGGGAGCCTCCTCATCTTCCTGTGAATTTTACAAATTAATTATTGGTTGGGTGAAGAACATTACATATCTACTTAGATATATTCAGTAGGACTTACTCCCAAAGTAAATATTTTATAATGCTGCAGTTATATTCTGGTAGGGCAGCAAGTACAATAATCTTTCCATATTTGTGGATTAAACATTCATAGACTTTATTATTTGCAGATTGCTGTTTTTTCTGCTTCCTGTACTTCTGCCCTACAGGTAACTGAGAAACATATCCTCTAAGTATTTTTACGTCTTCCAGTGCAGTTCTGTGGTCCACTTTGTGGTCTATTTCCACTTCTACTAGTAGTAATACCATCATTATTTCTATTATTAGTTAATACACTTTCATTTTGGTAGATAACAAACTGAATTGAAAATGAGGATGCTTAATTTTCCACAATCGGATGATTATCTCATTAATCCCACCCTCCTCAAACTGTTGAAAAACAGCTATGATACATTTTATAATGGGAGAAACTGTCAGGGAAAAGGTTATGCCTTCACACTCCATCTACAAAACTTGTTGGTTTTGTTATTTTTTAAAAAATAAGAGGCCAAGCAATGGTTCTCCACCTGTGCATCCCCAGATGTTTTGGCCTTCAACTCCCAGAAATCCTAACAGCTGGTAAACTGGCTGGGATTTCTGGGAGTTGTAGGCCAAACACCTTGGGGACCCACAGGTTGAGAACCACTGGGCTATAGAATGATATGTTAAATTGGCATACCTTGCATTAATTCTAAGAAGGAGTGTAGCAGAGATTAGGGTTAGGTGTGGACAGAGAGTCTGCTGCAAATGAGATTAAGGCCTGACATAGGAGAGGCAGATGAGACCAGAAGCAAGTTCAAAATAAGAGCCAGGAGGGATGTTGACTTCCAAGCCAACAACAACTAAGGGTCAAAGGAACCAAAGGCAGATCTGAAGTCAGAGACAGGTCAGTTTTACAATTCTAGACAAGAGTCAAGAAGAAGGAACAGAAAAGCAGGAAGAATGCTGGCATTCAGAGTATATCAACCAACCTGACTGCAATACACAAGCTGTTGGGAATGAATTATGGATTTTGATATGATCTGTGGATATATTAAGCATTATTCTACAGAGGGGAAAGTACCAGTTGCCCTGGCCACCACCACCATTTTTCCAGTCAGATTTTTTATAATGCCAGAAGCAGTGCCATGTGAAGTGATTACTTCTTTTAGGTTCTCCCAGGATGGACTAAGCATAATCATAATGGACCTATTGGCATACCACCTAGAAAAAAGGATGGTTCTTATTTGGTAAGAATTAAGGTGCAGTACTTACTTACCTGTGGATAAGTAAATCCTAGTTTTTTTTAGATGGATTTTTACTACAATTTCTAGACTTATACATGACTATACAAGGTGGGTATGATTTAATTGTGACAGCATGATACCCATAATCTGGAAAATTTGGACAGAGATCCCAAACAAAGTTTTGCAAGCCTAGCAGACACACTTGAGAAACTTAAATAGGAGTCTGTTAATGCATTTTCCTCCAACTCTAGATAGTTTTGCATCTAAAAAGCAAGCAGAACTCAGGTTTAAACTCAGCATTTCTATCCAGGTTTACTTTATAAGCCGTATCAAAGCTTACAAGCCCAGAAGATTTAATAGGAAAAAACTAAGAGTGGGGGAAAATAATTGTTTTGTTTTAAGTAATTCCAGGATTTTACATCATCTCAGCTGCCAATAATGTATCCACCCATCCTGAAATATCCTGGGACTTCTGTTCATTTCAGAAATCATTACTATGACCACTGGGTCAAATTCTGACTTCCATTTGCTGCAATCCTGGATTAAATCTGCCACCAATTAAGTGCCAGCACCAAAGATATGTTTATGTAGCATAATTTTGGCCCCCAAATCTATACTCAGTTTATACACAAGGCTGACTTATACACAAGTATATATGATATTCTTGAGGCATCATTTACTCTTACTCCTTAGGAACCTGATCTGATAAATAATGACACCACACAATTCTTCAGACTATAGAGATATATTAATTAAAATTAATCCATTTTAAAAGCAAAATGTGCATTATCAGGATTGCTTTAGTATAAGCACAGGTTAGTTTCAGTGGTCTTGGGGCACTTCCATACAAGATTTAAACTCAATTCAGCATGGATTTGCGTCCCTACAGAACCCCAAAAACCCAGACTTTCCCAGGGAGGGTGGCTACATGCCATCCCAATCACTATTGGGATAGCATGTAGCCACCCTAATGCTCCCCAAAAAACCCTTTTAAATAAAGTAAAACTTACCTGGTTGCAGGCCCGTAGCCAGGATTTTGATTCGAGGGGGGGGGAGTCTGAGTGAGAGAGGATCTACCCTAGCAAACCTTTTGTATTGTTATCCCAATATACCCATGCATATGGGATATATTGAGCATGGTGATCAGATCATGATATGAATAAACAACAGTTTAAGTAATACCAGTAAGGCCTTCTCACGGACCACCCTGAGAATTTTTTTTTGGGGGGGGGGGAGTGGTGGCTGAAGCTCCTCAAGCCCCCCCCCCCCCTCCCCTGGCTACATGCCTTCCTGGCTGCCATTATGTGCCTCCTCATGCCAGCAGAGTGTGAGGAAATGATGCAACGGGAAATAGGGGGAGTTCAAGGGGTTATTTTGGTGTTTGGGGGGAGAGGTGGGTGCCCTCTTGTTTATTTGGGGTTCTAGAGCCCGAAAAACTGAGGTGGCTGTGTGGATTGGGCCTGGGGATCTCGTGAAGTGGTCCCAGGCACAATCCACATAGGGCACACACCTGGTAAGATCCAGGTCTTACCTTTAGATTTGGATCTTACCAGGTGTTTAATTTGGATTAATTAATTCTGAATTGATTCGGTTTTACTGAAGGTGTCGTTTAGACACCTCTAGTAAAACCGAAGCAGGTCTCACTTTTAAGGCCTGTCTGAATGGGCCCTCAGTTTTATCCTCTCGGAAATACTGCTTATTCAGACACAGACTCATATTCTCTTTTATGAAAATTGATTTTTCTCTTTTCTTTACAATTAAACCCTTTGTCTATGCATCTATACAATACTAGAGATCATTAATAAAGTGTTTCTAAAACTCTGCTCCTCCAGATGTTTTGGACTTCAACTCCCACAATTCTCAACAGCTGATAAGCTGGCTGGGATTTCTGGGAGCTGAAGTCCAAAACATCTGGAGGAGCAG
Source organism: Anolis carolinensis (assembly GCF_035594765.1). NCBI lineage: Eukaryota > Metazoa > Chordata > Lepidosauria > Squamata > Anolidae > Anolis > Anolis carolinensis. The sequence goes on along the minus strand of NC_085842.1, from coordinate 258,986,342 downwards.
AGTTTGAGAAAGACTGATTTAATAAAATAAAATTCCCAGCATTCTCTGCCATTTGCTAGAGCTGCCAGGAATTATTGGTCCATATTTGAGTGGAATTAAGTTTCTATTCTTGTAAAAAGAAATGTAGATTGTTGCACAGCATCGCCATATGGCTTTCTTTGTACTTTTTGTGATTAAACTAAATCTCTAAGGACATGTTCATATGAACATGGTGATGAGTGGGAATATCTCCCTCACTAAAAGGTCACAGAGTTCAAAAGGCTTTTCTCTGTTTTCTTTAATTTATCACTTGTTTGAATTGTAGATAGATATGTTTTGACAGGCACTATCAGATTTACTGTCAGAAGAAAGTGTCTAGGTATGAGAACATCAATGGAAATGTCAGATGGAAACAGAAAGCAGAACTCAGAGGACATCTGAGAAGATACAGTATGGAGAGCTTACATTTAGTTACTGCCTTCTGTAAAGTTGAGTGCATTATATAGGTATACCCAGCAGAATAGTCAAAAGTATAACTAGCATTGCACAAAATCAAGGACATTTCCTTTCGTTGTTATAAACCCCTTGGTTCACATGCAATAATAAGACGAAGTTGCCTGGTTTATCATTTTCAAACAGCATGATAGTGTATGCTTCCTGATTCCTCAACTACTAGAGTGGCTAAATAAATAACACAGAGCTCTTCTGCTGATGTTTTGTTTATTGATATACATGAACCAAACTTTGTTTCAGGGGAAGGAACTGGCAAAACCACCACTAAGCATTCCTTACCTATGAAAATGCTATGAAATTCATGATGTCTCCATATGTTGACAGGTGCTCCAAAGGTGGGCATACACACACAAACCAGGAACAGGAGAGGTAGACCTTTGCCTATTCTGTTCTTGCGAGTAATTTTTTAAAATAAAAAAGTTGTTATATCTCTCTATGCTGCACAAGACTGTGAGAGTTTGCATGCAAATTTTCAACCACTGCTTGCATTTTGGGACGTTATGGAGGAAAAGAGCCATTTATTCCAAAACATAGGACACTAGTGTGTGCTTGTATCAATGATACAAATGGCAGGACTTTATATGAGAGGCAAGGAACTCTGTATTTTTCTACAACAAGCTCTGGCAAACCATGGTTTTTTTAACATTAGCTTTTTATGGAGAGATAAGCCACAGTTCCTGGATTGCAGATGATGGAAAGGTAGTGGCTTGTTTTAATTCAATCTACTTGAAAAAAGAGCTAAGCAGTTTTGATGGTGCAGTAGGCTTGTGCATTTTGTCTGAACCTCAGTCCATTTTTTTCTGGCCGAATTTTGGGAGACCCCTGGATCTGTTTTAGCTCACCTCTCAAAAATGGGTGGGTAGCTGAATAGCCGTTTTTGGTCCATAGCCGAAAAATTGTACCTAGATCCAGCCCATTGGTGGCAATGGGAGCATCTCAGGCTACCCTTCCTGTCATTTTTAGGGCTATTGAGATGAAAATGATCATACTTAAAGGGCACATTTACCACTGTTAGTCCACCAAGTTTCAAATCAAAAAAATCAAATCCCTTAAAAAAAAATTCCCCATAAGGTTTCCTGGTCCCACCATGTAACTTCTCCAGAAGCAGCAACAGGGCACCATTTATTCCTGCCAAATGCCAAAGATGCACTTCCACATCACACAGTCCACTATTACGTTTTCTTTACTAATAAAAAAACAACAGCTTTTGCATTTCCAAAGCGTTTGCATTTCTTGTTCTCACAACATACTGGAAGAGGCCAGCAACTCACCATCCACAAGCAAGCAAGCGGAAACTATTAGATATTGGTGGTAAGATTAGGTAGGTAGGTAGTTTTTCTGAGAATCAGGTTTTGCTGTTTGCTGGAATTCCTGTGATTATTAATCACAATAATCTTTTAAAAGTACTACTTTGATGAAAGAGAGGAAGGAGGAGAAATAAGAGAAGAAGCTAAAGGCTTTCGTAGAGGCTAAAGGGTGACTCAAAGCTCAGAGCCACACTAAAAGAAAAGCCACCCACAAATGCTGTGCTTCCACCCACCCGCACTTTCAAATTCCCAGTCCCACTAAATAAATAATCCAGAAAATAAAGGAAATTCAAAAGATTCAATGCTAGCGAGAGGCCAAACCATAAGCTAAAGCTGAGAGTGAGCAGCAGCAAGGCAATCGGATTGAAGCCCTTCTCTTTAGAGCCAGGATACAACTGAGCAATGGAAGCGCATGCCCCATTAATAGACAAAGCTTGCCTAAGACATGTCATGGCGTTCTTCTATTCTGATTGGCCCAACAGGCAGCGCTCACAGGGAAACTCCATGTGAGCACGCGGCAGCCTCTTTGTGAGCTGCGTGATGCCAAATAGGATAGGAGGAGCTGTAACTGGCTGCCTCATGGCCCATTTCAGCCAAAAAAATATGGTGGCTGAGCTCTTACCGTTACGGCGAGCCGAACAAGCCAGATTGGCTGAAGGGAACCAACCAAACCTAATACGTGCACAAGCCTATTGTGCAGTGCATAATAGCACAGTAGCGTCTTTACATTTGTTCTTCAGAATTTGTATCATTTCTGTTCTTCTGTTCCCTTGACGAAGAGGGAGCTCGTGCAGTGGGTCTTTCGAACGCACTGGGTTTGATTCCAGGACTCTCAATTGATATCAAAATATGTGAATGTTCAAGTCCCATTATATGCAACAGGATAGTAAAGTGGTGTCATTAGATTTTAAATATATATATTCAATCTGTTTGACTGCTAGATCTAAATCTTTCTGCGCATGCATCTTCAATGAATTGAAGGAAGATGGAGAACAAATGGAAAAAATTGTTGAAAGTTCATTTTAGTCCCAGATAACTTGATAATTATTATCACCTCCCTATCTCAATAACAGATTGTTTGTTGTCTTATCCTGGTAGAATTCAAACTCTCGTATAATTGTTAAAGTGAGTAGCCAATTTTTTATATACCCATGTTAGGATTGAATTGGAGATGTAGTAAGTGCATTCCTAAGGTTCACTGAAAAGAGATTTTTAAAAATATTAAATTATCCTGTAAGATATCCTCTGTTGTAATTCTTGATTTGTTTTTACTAAGTAATCAACAAAATGTGCTCCTTTATCTGTATGCTTTGAAAGCCATTTAAAATATTGTTCTGATTCATAAGGGGGGCATTTGCACACGCATGCCTAAAAATGTTCATACTAGAACTTCTGTTGGTCTTTTTTTTTTTAACGTTCCTGCACACACAGATGCCAGGGTTTAGCAACAGGGCTTTTAGCAGTTTAATATCTAGCTCCTCTCAGACCTTTTAATTGCACTAAATAAATATGAACTTAGAAGAAAATATTTTATAGAGCGAAATTAAAATATCAGCTATCTTGTTTCTTAACTGCACTCAGTTAAAGAATAAGACCAGCACATTTTTTTTAAGTTTAGAAAAGTGCTGGTAGAAGAAAGAACATTAAAATTGTTTCCCAAGATATTTATAGAGTTATACGTTTGTGGTACTATTTATATTTCACAACTTTTAAGTTGCTAATGCCTCATTTCTTTGCATGTACTTGAAAAAAATGAACCTTTGGACATGTTAAACAATGTTTTTCTTGGTTCTACTAATATTTAAGTCAAAATTTATTTTCTGAATGAGTTTAATATCCAAAAATGTAGAAGTGTGCCCAAGGCCAACTTGTTACGTGACTTCATTTCTTTTTAAAATGTAACTATCTTCCAGGAACTGCATGTGCTTATTTAATTACTTCAGCTGAGCTATCTTGGAATTTCACCAGATCTTCAAAGCAGAGCTGGGTCAAGTCAGACCAGTCCTGTTTGTATGGGGCACATTGGGAGAAGACAGGTACTAGAGCTATAGCTAGTCAACAAATGACAGTCTTCTTAGGGTGCGTAGAAGTAAGGCAGTTTGACACCACTTTAACTACCATGTTTTGTCTTATTTCTAATGCTAAACCATTAAAATGAAATACTTTTTAATCCAGTTTTAAGACATGAGTTTTGAATTAACATATTTATCTTAATATTAGGTTTTATTCTAAACTTGATTTTAATGCAAATATGTACTGTGGGTTATATGTGCTAAATGTGTTTGTCAAATGTTTTGATACGGCCGATAGGCTAATCAATAAAATGTACTTGACTTAACATAAAATCTCAACTTTTTTTAACAAGGGGCTTAATTCATATAATAAAACTAATAATTTTTAAATTATCATTTAAATATACATTCTGGTGCTTTTAATGGAATTACATGTTATTTGCAATATTAAATCTAATATTCTAGTGCATACTGTGAAAAGACTGAAAGAAAAGACAACTAAGAGAGTAAGAATGAACTCTGGGACTTGTAAAATAGGCAAGCAGTGCTGTTTAATACAAGAGCTGCAAGACATTGGAATACACATTGCTAAAATGAGAGTTCATAGAGATCTGCATCATAAATCTAGGAACAAGGGGATGATATACTGAACCATGCATTTATGAATATAGACTGGCTAGAGCAGATTTTGGGGCTTTTTTAGTTCTACAACAGCAGTCTAATAAATTACATCTTTCAAAGTTTTTTCTATAATAGAATTGCATAGCTAGCATGATATGAAACTTTGAAAAGAACACTGTTCTTTATATTTAATGTGGTGTTGCTTTCAGTGATGCATGGAATAAATAGTAACTAGCATGAGAAACAGAACTTTTCCAAGTAGTGATAAAAGTACATTAAAATATTGTGATATGAGTTCAGTCTTTTTGTTTTTGGTTGTTAAGTTACTGTTAAAGAGTTTGGGGGAACTGAATTTTCAGCATGTGTATGCGAAGTTATTTTCATGTTTGTATGGGGATATATGACTTATGTTTTTGTGTAAGTTGCATTCATATATAAGTCAGGGAAGGGTTTGGTGCCAAAATTATAGATTTTGATATGACCTCTGGATAAGTTGGAGGTCATTCCAGAAATACCCTCATAGTCCCAGCAGCATCTGAGGGGCAGCCATCTCTCTGGCCATTGCTACTGCCATTTTCCCATCCAGGCATTTGAAAAGGCCAGACATAGAGGGGTTAGTGCCTCTTTTAGGTTCTTCCAGTATTGGATTGAGCTCTTGCCTTTTGCCAATCAGAGATAGTTCTTTTTCCATTTGAAGTTTTGGAGCTAACTGTATGAGCAAATTCTACTGAGATGTGCTATGCTAAAGATGACATCAAAGACACATATATCTTGCATGCCATTTAAATCATTACAGAATGTACTGGAAGCAGGCAGAGCTAGTGGATGGTCTTGCAAATGGTCAAACAGTCAACTTTGCACATAAACATAAGTAAAAAAAACCACTTGGCTTAATAAGCAATGATATGTACAAACATCTCAAATGAAATATAAAAAGCCAGGATTAGAAAAGCCAGGATTAGGTACTAGACCATATGGTTTGCAGACTCAGAAATAATGTCAAGTGTTTACAAAAAGACAAGGTCACAAGCCAGCTCCGAATATGGATTTACTGAAGCCTGGATTGCTTGCAAACCCATAAAAACATTAAGCACTAAACCTTGACTCCAGGAGCAGCCCTAGGTTTTTCCAGGTGGTAAGCCAATCTAGGGCCGTGTGCCCCCTCTGCCTGAAATTGCGCCCCCCATCCCAAACTTACCGGCGGCAGCAGTGGTGGGCAGCGGCGGCGGTGACCATTGGGTCGCTCACCGCGGAGCCAGGAAGTAGCTTGTATTCTCATGAGATCTCGCAAGATTTCCATGAGGTCTCGTGAGATCTCGCAGAAATCTCGTGAGATCTCACAGAAATCTCTCAATATTTTGCGAGATCTCGCAAAATATTGCAAGAATACAAAATACTTCCTGGTTACGCGGCGAGTGACCCAGTGGTCGCCGCCGCCCGCCGTTGCTGCCGCTGCTTTGGGTGCGCCCAGGAAGGCGCTGCACCCGAAGTGGGGGCTTCAGCAGTGTTCATGAAGAACCCGGCCTGCTTGGCTCCTTTGCTCACTTGTGTGAAGAGATGACCAAAGCAGGATTCTGCTCATTAATATCTAGGACATGATTTCACATAGCAGTTTATCTGATTAACCTTGCATTCACATGTGGTGCATGGATCCTTTTCCCAGTTTCATTACTGGAATAAGATTGGCCATTTTCATCAGTACATTTGTTCTGTAAAGCCATAATTCAAGTTCCTTTATTTGTTTTCTGAAGCTTGTAATAGATCATGGTTTGATATATTAATATTTTTTGCATATTTCTATCCAATTCTTCAAAGACATTAATTATATGTCTTTTCCTGTGCTTGTCAAATATGAAGTGAAGCAATCAGAAGGTATTCTCCTGGCAAAACAGTCAAGCCATACTAAATCATTATCTTCTTGTATTTTCTTAGTGTCATTCTTTCTCTCTCAAAAGTTATGTTTTCTTCACTTCTTTTCAATCTGTAACCTAAAAAACCCCAATTAATTAATTAATTAATTAATTCACATCAAGACTTATTACACCAGTCATTATTTTTCTGGTTGTTGTTGTTGTTGTTGTTGTATTACATGCTACCAGCTAGTGAGACTGAAGTGCAGCAAAAACTGAGGGTGCTTCCAGGCTTCATAGAAATGCGTGCCAAAGTGGGTTTTAAATACCTGCTTTAGCATGCATTTCTGTCCCCACACCCACACCCCAAAACCGAGCTTTACCAATTGGGTGTTTCCATGCCCTCCCATGTGAATATTCCTACCAATTTGTTGAAGAAGTGGGATAACTCTATCAAACAATGAGTAGTGGGAGGAAACAAAAATAGAATTGCCAACTTTTTATACTATAGTAAACAATAAATGGGTGGTTGGGGAGCTCCCTCATTGGGAATATACTACGAGGCAAGCCAGTTAGCGGGGTTATTAGAATTCGAATTGAAAGGGTCAAAAAAATGGGCGCAAATAGAAAAGGAAGCAAATAATTGGCAAAGGGTAACATCATTGGGAGAGAGAATAGATAGAAAAGACTTAAAGAATTTAAAAGTGGGCCCCTGTTTTTCAATGTTGTTAATCTGGAAAAAATGGCAAAATAAATTACAAATAAATAAAATTGACCCTTTCCCACTAGAAACATTGGAAAATAAGGATAAGACATTCACAAATCTAATTAGGGCACTGAAGGAAAATGGTATCAAGAGGATTGGGGACATCATGAATCCCAAAGGAGAAATTAAAGTGGGATAAAATAAAAGACAAATGTTGTCAAGGGAACTGGATAGCATGGTTAGGGCTGTCCAGTAAAGCTCAGGCCATGAAAATAAGAGAAGTAGCTGAAACCCCACTGGATAGAATAATTAAAAGGAAAATAGAAATAGATAAAGGAATGACTGGGCTATTGTATGACTAATTAATCACCTTAACTTACAATACAAAAACAACCCTTATAGATAACTGGAAACAGGAAAAAAACTTTGCTGAGAAATTAATTGTGTCTTGGATTGATAATATTCATAAAATTAAACATATAAGGATTAAAGAAACCGAAAGGAAAATAATATCCAAATGGTACAGAACCCCAGTCCAAGTAGCACACATAACGGGAAATACTTCTTCTTTGCTTCTTGATTTTGTGTTATACTGTATATTTTATCAGTTGTTTTGGTTAATTGTATTTTGATATGTTGTTTTTATGTTGTTTTATATTGTATTGTCCTGGGCAGGGCCCCATGTAAGCCGCCCCGAGTCCCTTTGGGGAGATGGTGGTGGGGTATAAATAAAGTTTTATTATTATTATTATTATTATTATTATTACTTCAAATAAGTGTTGGCACAACTGTAGGGAAATAGGTACATTTTCCCACATGTGGTGGGACTGTAGAAAAATTCAGAACTTTTATAGAAAAATAATGGAAGAAATAATAGAGAAAGAATTAATATGGGACAAAGCTAGATACAGTAGAGTCTCACTTATCCAACATAAACGGGCCGGCAGAATGTTGGATAAGCGAATATGTTGGATAATAAGGAGGTATTAAGGAAAAGCATATTAAACATCAAATTAAGTTATGATTTTACAAATCAAAACATCATGTTAGACAACAAATTTGGCAGAAAAAGTAGTTCAATATGCAGTAATGGTATGTAGTAATTACTGTATTTATGAATTTAGCACCAAAATGTCACGATATATTGAAAACATTGACTACAAAAATGCGTTGGATAATCCAGAATGTTGGATAAGCGAGTGTTGGATAAGTGAGACTCTACTGTACATGTCTCTCACAGTAAAGGTAAAGGAAAATAACAAGAATTGGTCAGAGATCCTAAAATATATGACAGCCGCAATACAAGCCATGATAGCCCGAGGATGGAGGGATGATACAAAATGGGATGTAGAAACCAGGTGAGCTAATAATAATAATAATAATAATAATAATAATAATAATAATAATAATAATAATAATAATAACTTTATTTTTATACCCCGCCCCATCTCCCCGAAGGGACTCGGGGCGGCTTACATGGGGCCAGGCCTGATAAAACAAACAAAACAGTAACAAAGCAATAAAACAATTATCCCAGTAAAAAACATCAACATCAATAAAAACAATCATTAAAATCAACAAGCAGGATACAGTGTTAAAAACAGGAGACTAATTCGTAGATCCCAGGCGAAATGCAGAGTGATACGAAATGGGAAAAGGAAATTTCACAGTTGGACAATAAAGTGCGGTATAAAATGGCAAGACAACAACAATGGGACTATTATGGAATGGACCGATAGATCAATCCAGCAACAACTAAACATCAAAGGCCTTTTGAAACAGCCAGGTTTTTAAGCTCTTCCGGAAGGAGAGGAGGGTAGGGGCCTGCCTGATCTCTCTAGGTAGAGAGTTCCAAAGCCGGGGGGCCACGACGGAGAAGGCCCTCTCTCTCGTCCCCACCATCAGAATATATAATTAATGACTTCATTATTCAAAAGAAAAATATATATACAAATAGCCTAAAAGATCAAGACTGGTTCAGGAAATGGACTGTGCTAATTGACAAAATAGACAGAGATGAAAGATACAGCACCTTGAACCAGGCATTCCACACGGTTAAACTGTATTGACAATATTTTGAATTGCTGTTCCAGGGGGGTGGGGGGTATGGGGGGAGGGCGGGGGTAGAGGGTGATATTTATGGAATAGTTACATATGGAACAATGTATACTGAAATAAGTTATGTATGGCAAAAATAGTTAATTGTTGGGATGTATCAAAAAGAATAAAATATTAAAAAATAAAAATAAAAACTATAAAAAGAACAGTTTTAGTCATTGTCATGTTGCTGGCATTTCAATGCTATCTTCTGCATGTTTACTTACAAGTAATTAGTATTGTAAGTATTAGACACACTCTTATATAAGCTAGCAGAAGTTAGCAGCCTTTCAGAGCAATTCAAAATAGAGGTTGCTATTCCTGTGAAGAAATATTGTTAAAGTATTTGTTGTCAATAGGGCATGATGTTTCAGTACCCTGAGACAGTCTTATTAAGGGTACATTATTCCTTATGAGTTTCTAATTTTTCAGTTTGAGAACAAGATAAGTGCTTTTTTGGTTCAAGTTTCTGTATTTTGCATAAATTTCCCTGTGCAAAACTAGAGTCCTTTCTCATTGTGAAGCAAAGCTTGCATATACATGGAGCACTCATGTGTGTATGCAATTCATTCATTCATGATGGATTGATGTTAGACCACAATAAAAATGTTAAGGAGCTAACAGATTCATTGTTGTTAATGCTTTGTGGTCTAGAAACATTTTTTATTACATGCAGCTAAATTGACTCTGGCTTGTGAAAACTTTCACCACAATAAACCTTTGGCTTTTGTTGTGCTGCAAGGCTGTTTTAAGGGTCTGGTCTTGAAATAAAGTCAAGTGTTTCACTGTGCTGGATCTTGGTTTGTGGAAGAAGGGCATTTTTTCATAAAGAAAATTGATATCCAGATTAGAAGTATTACTTTCTAAAATATTGGAAATGGTACTCATTATAATTGTATCTTGCAAATCCTCTCCAAGTGGATTCGGTGTTCTCATTACATTGAATTCATTTACCTCAAAGTGAAACACACTCAGATGCATGTCTCAGAATTAAAGAAAAGAAACAAAAAGCAGAATATAATTTTTTTCATGCTTTCTGCAAGCTGGAATGCTGTATGTGGGGTAATAATTGTTTCTGAATGTTATTTTGAATAACCCAGCCAAGTTATTAGCTATGAAATTTGGTTTTGCATCATATGTAATTATATCTGTGTAGCCTTCAGGATTTTGGAATTCTCCATAGAAGTGTGCAGTAGTAGTTTGTATCTCTACCTGGTATTTGGTTTAAATGTGTTTATTTTTTATTTTTGGTGAATAACCTATCAGGGATGTTCATGGGTTCAATATGAGCTTTGTGATTTTATATGTTGGCTTTTTTCCAGTCCCTCAACATGATTTTGTTATAGCAAAATTTAAATGGCACCCTTGAGGAATTCTTGGCAAGAAAGTATACAGTTGAGCCTACTTAAAAATAAACTGTTTAAGAAATAGTCCTGTGAAAAGCATATCTTTTTCTGTAAACCAGCCTTAATGTATGTTAAAGTTAAATTTTCTAAAAGAATGATTTTTTTTAAAAAAGGAATATCTGTAGAAAGAATAAACATAGCATCAGTTTAGGAAAAAGGCAAGGGCTTGGTGTAAACCTTTTGGTAGTTTTAAACATATTTTAATTATTTAAATAAGTTTAGAGAAATGCATAAAACATATTCAGCAACTATAGTATCTAAAGGACTTGAAAATTTTGGACCCATGATTTCAATCCTCAAGCTGTTTCAGCAGTGTAATTATGGGTGCTTCTACATAGGCCATATAATGCAGTTCAAATCTTGAGGTCAGGGTTTCCACAAAACATACACTCTGAATGTGTACGGCAATGTGTATCCAGCCAGAGACAACATATTAAAAAAAACCTCACCAGAAAACTTGGTTCAAAATATAAAATCCGTTGCAACCAATCAATTTGTAGTCAATGCAGACCAAAATGTGAAGCACTTGTGAGGACAGGGCTCGTGCTGACACATTTGGAGAAAGAAAGTGGATACACAGCTTGGTGGAAGGTAAACAAGCAACTCCCTCCAGAGAGGAAACTAAAGCATTCCCATGGGAACATTTACTTTCCCATTCTTGCTTTGTTCTACTGTGGTATAATGCTGATTATCATTGGACTGCTTCTTAACACATCACATCAGAAGAGTTGGGGGGGGGGGGGGAATCCTTGAATCAGATAGATCCGTGGCAGATCTTTGTGGCTGCCATCCCAGTTTCCTGCCAGTTCCTCGGGTGCCTGTGTAGACACTCCATACCAAACCAGTTCTCTTTAATCCACATTCTGACTTGGATTAAATGACTGCTTAAAAGCAGCCTCAGTGGAAAGATGCCAGTGAAATGATTTCAGTTCCAGGTTAACAATGTAATTCTTCATGAACAAATCATAAACTGCAATGTTGGTTTCAGATGTAACAGTGATGCCAATATTTTCAGATGGACTATGCTTTACTGTTTTGTATTGATCTTGTTGCTGCCTCATGCTACTCTGTACTCCAATCTATGGTCGTGAAGTGTGATTCAAGTCAAAGAAAACAGTTCTAAGATTACACAATTTAATTGGAAATGATTTAAGAATGCTTTCTTTTGAAATTAACAGGATTTTAAAAAAAGCTTAACAATGGCCAGTGTGTGTTCGCATGTTACATACCAACTAGTGGGTATCTTGGGTAGCATTCAGAGAATATTTCTTTTTCAGCCACCTTTTTAAACTTGGTAAGCCCAGCTGTTTCCACAGTGCCATTTGAGCACAGTTCCTAGTCAAAGAGATAACTAAAATCCACTCCTCCTTACTATGGCTTACGTGTGGACCTTTCTTCACCATATTTGCATGTTTTAAGCATTTGGAGAGAAATAATATCAGATTATAATTTGATTACAAATGGTGAGTGCATCATATTATATGATAGAGATGACATTTACATAACAATAATTAATTTGCCTGTAAATACAAGAGCTCTCACTTTTGAGTAGACATGCATGTATTTGATTGCATTACTGATCTATTTTTTGGTTCAATTAAGAGAACACAAATGTGACATATTTGGTACTGTTCAATTCTATATGGCAGCAAAAAAACAAAGTAATATGCTGAACAATAATTGTGTTATTTTTTTGTTCCAGAGAACGTTTTGTAGACTGAAACCACAATGTCATAAATTCTGTATTTTAAAACATTTATTTATTTATTATCCTAATAATAATAATAATAATAATAATAATAATAATAATAATGTGTTAAATGTTTTTATTTTAAGTGATACAACACACAAAAATAGAACAAAACCAAACACAACATAAAAATAAGACAAAAAACACATATTGGGGTATAGGGAATCCAGGAAGGATGGGGGAGGGGGAACATAAGATAGATAAAGTAAATAGGGAGCGGTGGTGGTGGTGAATGAAAAAAGGAATCCAATCTCTCTCCATCAGGTTCTCTTAGATGGGAGATTTGGGTGGGAGGGAGGGGGGAATAAGGGGGAAAGAGGGAGGGAAACAGGAACGGGGTATGTATGAGGGATAAAAAATAAAATAAAATAAAAATGGTGACTTCCATTTTCTTCTTCTTCATTTTTCTTCCTCAACTTGTTTAATTCAACATTTATAATCTTTCATTGAATAGTCCTCAAAAATAGTCCAATCTGTTTCTTTCATTGCTCTGCCATTGATTTTCTTAATCAAAAAAGTTAGTTTGTCCATTTCCTTTATTTATAAAATAAAGTTTGTCAGTATTCAAATCAATCTTATAAGTAGGGTCATATAGCCCTAACAGGAGAAGCTCTGGTTTCAATTTAAAATTAATTTTGAAGATTTTGATACATTCCTCTTGGACCATTTTCCAATATTTCCTTATCTTTTTGCAGTTCCACCACATGTGGAAAAAGGATCCTATCTGTTCCTTACATCTCCAGCATTTATTATTAACATTATTGTAAATAATAATAATAATAATATCAATAATAATACTTTATTTTTATACCTCGCCTCCATCTCCCCGAAGGGACTCGGGGCGGCTTACATGGGGCCAATCCCGGATAAAACAGCAAACCAAAATAAAATAATATCAGAAAATACAGACAGAAATTAAATTAACACTCTAAACATAATAAAAATATAAAATGGCAATCATAGTAAAAACATGGATTTGGCACCCAAATAAATAGGATAAAACGAACTGGGTAAAGTGCAGTGAGTGAATATTGTAAACAAGGTAGTTGATTAACTGCTACCGTCAATGGGAGAGCAACTGAATATATATTGAGATAATGACTGTAGTATAAATAAAAAATGGCAATATAAGGGTTTGGAAGACTTATTGAAAATATACATTTTACTTAAACCTTGCCTATACTTTGTCTGTATTCTGCAGCTGTACATTAACACTTCAGAAAGCATTATTTTATAACAAATAAATATTTTTTAGTAACAAACACAATTTGAAAATGCTTTATAGATTAAAATCAGCATGCTTCTAAAATGGAGAGTGGTGGGGTGGGATCTAACAAGGATCCCTATTGTCGGTGGAAAAAATATGCCAAAAACTTGTGGTGCCATGTTTAAGACAGATTTCCACTGCTATCTGAGGAAGCCTCTTCTCTCAAGATGCCAGCTGGGGGATAGAACAGTGAGGGAGGGAATCATATCAATCTGTTTCATCTTGGAATGAAGCAGATCTGACATCCATCAAGCCCTTAGGGCAGAGGTCCTAAAACCTTTTAAGCAGAGGGTCAGTTCACGGTCCCCAAGTCTAAAGTTTAGGGCGGGATGGGTAAATTACTTTGGAAGGGTGCATCTGGCCCACGAACCTTAAGTTGGGGACCCCTGCCTTAGGGGAATATTGCAATGCAGCCCACTACCAAACATCTGGCTCAGTGTCAACCTACCAATAGTGTGATAAGCAGGGATAAAGCAAAGATATAACAGCAGCAAAGAATCACAAGAACAACCAAGTCATTACTTATATAAATCTGAAAGGTTTCTATTTACCTCAAAGTTAGATGGCTTGCTGTTTAATCCCAGACTGGAGGGATTCCTCGAGGAACAGCAAATCAAGTACATGGTTAGGTTTGGATTGGTTTAAAAATGGGCCACGTTGATTTCCTAGTTTATATGCTGCAAGCTTGGAAAGCATGCCCATTTACATAGCCATGACAGGGGGGAACTCTAAGAGCTACTTAATAGCCTTGTCAGCTATGCCTACTTGGATTCATCCAATGCATTTTAGTTATGTTTATGTTGGTTAAAATTGTTCTTCACTTTAAATATTGTATTGTTCTTTCATCCCCCCCCCCACTACAAATAAGATATTTGTATACTGGCAAATTTTATCAATTTTGAGATCATTAACTAATGTCCAACAATTTAACTTTCTTTCCAAAACAGCAGATGTATGAAGTTCTTGGAATTACGGCTTGGCTGAAGATTAGTACTGGAGGTGGGTGGGGATATATTCTAACTTGTCTTAGATTTTTTTTTTTTCTATTAAAGATCTGTACCAGAAAAAGTGCTATTGGTTTCTACTATAGATCTTGGAAGGAACGAGAACCAAGGCAAGATAGAATATATACATGTGTACAAAGAACTGGATATGAAAAAAATGAGCCAAAATTTAGTTTTGTAACGATCAATGTAAATTAATGCCTTGCTGCAAATATTTTTATGTGCCTCATTTTTCAATAGTGAGGTAACTGTGGTTGTTTATCAGATGTCTAATGACAGCACTTCAGTGTTACAATCAGATTATAAAAATGCATTTCCATTCTGCTCATTCCAAGCCCAGTTGAGCTCAGAGCTTCATAAAACTTTCAGAGAAATTTTTGTGCCCTTGGGCAAACTCAACTCCCAGAATGCGTAATGCAAAATTTCCACAAGCTTAGAAAAAGGAACAGTTAACTTTTATGTCTTTAAGCTGTTTGTCAGTGAGGTAGATAAAAGAGAGTCTGTTGGTGAAAGGAAAAAATGCAGGGAATCATGTTAACCTATTAGAACATTTCTTGGCAGAAAAATATTAATTCTATGTTGGAAAAGCTCCAGCTGCCCAGCCAATCCATGCCTCACTCATGCTTTGAGCCCCATTTCCAAGGTAATCCCTAGTAATGTTCCACCATTCACCAAGTGGAAGAAGAGCTTGGCAGCTGGAGATTTCCAGCATTTCCTAAACCTGCAGGAGTACTTTGTATACAACAATATATGAAAATATATATTAAGTATTAGATATGTTGTTATTTATTCGTTCAGTCGCTTCTGACTCTTTGTGATCTCATGGACCAGCCCATGCCAAAGCTTCCTGTCGGCCATCACCACCCCAGATCCTTCAAGGTCAAGCCAGTCACTTCAAGGATACCATCTTGCCCTTGGTCAGTCTCTCTTCCTTTTTCCTTCCATTTTCCTCAGCGTCATGATCTTCTCCAAGCTTTCCTGTCTTCTCATTATGTGGCCAAAGTACTTCATCTTTGCCTCTAATATCCTTCCCTCCAGTGAGCAGCCAGGCATTATTTCCTGGACTATGGACTGGTTGGATCTTCTTGTGGTCCAAGGCACTCTCAGAATTTTTCCTCCAACACCACAGTTCAAAAGCATCTATCTTCCTTCACTCAGCCTTCCTTATGGTCCAGCTCTCGCATCCATAGGTTACTATGGGGAATACCATTGCTTTAACTACGCATATTTTCGCTGCCGGTGTGATGTCTCTACTCTTCTCTATTTTATCAAGGTTGGCCATTACTCTCCTGCCAAGAAGGAAATGTCTTCTGATTTCCTGGCTGCAGTTTGCATCTGCAGTAATCTTCATGCCTAGAAATATAAAGTTTGTCACTGCCTCCATGTTTTCTCCCTTTATTTGCCATTTATCAATCAGTCTGATTGCCATAATCTTGGTTTTACTAATGTTTAACTGCAACCCAGCTTTTGCACTTTCTTCTTTCACCTTGGTGATAAGGCTCCTTAGCTCCTCCTCGCCATCAAAGTGGTATCATCTGCATATCTAAGGTTGTTAATATTTCTTCCACCAGTTTTAACTCCAGCCTTGGATTCATCAAGCCCCGCATGCCGCATGATGTGTTCTGCATACAAGTTGAATAGATAAGGTGAAAGTATACAGCCCTGCTGTACTCCTTTCCCTATCTTGAAACACTCTGTTGTTCCGTGATCTGTTCTTACTGTTGCTACTTAGTTGTTATACAGATTTCTCAGGAGACAGACAAGGTGACTTGGTATCCCCATACCACCAAGAACTTATATTATTTATTTATTATGATCCACACAGTCGAAGGCTTTAGAATAGTCAATAAAAAAGAAATAGATGTTTTTCTGAAACTCCCTAGCTTCCTCCATTATGCAGTGGATATTGGCAATTTGGTCTCTTGTTCCTCTGCTGGGTAGCTTGTACATCTGGCAGCTCTCACTCCATGTATTGCTGGAGTTTGTCTTGCAGGCTCTTGAGCATTACGCTACTGGCATGTGAAATAAGTGCCACTGTATGAAAGTTTGAGCATTCTTTAGTGTTTCCCTTTTTTGGTATGGAAATATAAATTGATTTCCCCCCCCCCCCCCCAATCTGATGGCTATTCTTGTATTTTCCATATTTGCTGGCATATAGGCATGCATCACCTTGACAGCATCATCTTACAAGATTTTAAACAACTCAACTGGGATCCCGTCGTCTCCTGCTGCCTTGTTATTAGCAATGCTTCTTAAGACCCATTCAACCTCGCTCCTCAGGATGTCTGGTTCTAATTCACTCACCACACCATCAAAGCTATCCTCGATATTATTATCCTTCCTATACAGATCTTCTGTTTATTCTCGCCACTTTTTCTTGATCTCTTCAGCTTCTGTTAGATCCTTGCCATCTTTGTTTTTGATCATGTCCATTTTTGCCTGAAATTTACCTCCGATGTTTCTAATTTTCTGGAAGAGGTCTCTTGTCCTTCCTATTCTATTGTCTTCTTCCATTTCCATGTATTGCTTGTTTAAAATTAGTTACTTATCTCTTCTGGATAACATCTGGAATTGTGCATTTAATTGGGCATATCTCCCCCTATCACTGTTTCCTTTCGCCTTCCTTCTTTCTTGGGCTACTTCCAGTGTCTCAGCAGACAACCATCTTGCCTTCTTGGTTTTCTTTGACTTTGGGACGTACTTTGTTGCTGCCTACTGAACAATGTTGTCAACTGTGCATAGTTCTTCTGGGACTCTATTTATTAAAGCTAACCCTTGAAATCTACTCTTCACCTCCACTGTATATTCACTAGGAATATTTGTGAGATCATATCTAACTGGTCTGTGTATTTTCCCCAATCTCCTTAGTCTGATTCTAAATTGTGAAATAAGAAGTTCATGATCTGAACTACAGTCAGCTCCAGGTCTTGTTTTCACCGACTGGATGGATGTCCACCACCTTTGGCTGCAAAGGATGTAGTCAATCCTATTTCGGTGTTGACCATCTGGTGAAGTCCATGTATAAAGCCGTCTTTTAGGTTGTTGGAAGAGAGTGTTTGTTATGCACAGTGAGTTTTCCTGGCAAAATTCTATCAGCCTATAACCCGTTTCATTTTGCTGTCCCAAACCATGCTTGCCTGTGATCCCGGTTGTCATTTGACGGCCCACCTTAGCATTCAAATCTCCTGTAATTAAAATAATGTGTCTTTTTTGTGTATTATCCAGTAGATGCTGCAGATCCTCATAGAACTGATCTACTTCTGTTTCTTCAGCGGCTGTGGTTGGGGCATATATTTTAATCACTGTGATTATAAATGGTTTACTTTGAACTTGAATTGAGATCATTCTAATTTTTTTGGGGTTGTATCCAAGCACTGCTTTAGCAACTTTATTATTAATTATGAAGGCTACTCCATTTCTTCGGTGTTCCTCTTGTCCACAGTAGTATATCTGGTGGCCATCTGTTGTGAAGTGGCCCATTCCAGTCCATTTCAGTTCACTGACTCCCAGACTGTCTATCTGTATTCTTGACATCTCACCAATAACCACGTACAATGTGCCCTGGTTCATAGATCTTACATTCCAGGTTCCTATAGTGTGTTGATCTTTAGAACATTGGATTCATCATTCACCTCCAACATCATTGGCCGTTAGCCTTCCTTTCGGCTTTGGGCTAACTGTGTCATCACATCTGGGGCTAGTTGAACCTTTCCTGTGTTCCTCCCCAGTAGCATTTTGACCATCTTCCAATGGTATACTGACATATCTCTGTTTGTTCTGATCTGACCTCTCTGCCATGACCTTCCCATCTTGGGTGCCCCTTCATGGTTTAGCTTTAGTATTAGATATATGCAAACCTTATGTTTTCAAGTGTTTTTTGGAAAGAATGCAGAAGCATAAGGAATGCACAATCTGTACTTAGAAACATGTGTATATATAGATATAGATATATTACACACACACACACACACACACACACATGTGACACTGAGGGCCCATCTACATGGGCATCCAAATGTGGGGCTGGTCTAAAGCATTGCTATTTAGCTCCAGATTCTGCAGAAATGTTTTCATGCTCCACTCTCAAACTAAAACAGTAGCAGGGACAAATTCCTGACTGTTCAGTCAGGCAGAATCTGTTTCAACCCTACTAGATGCTCACCCTTACCTTTTCCATTGTTTCTCATAGCATTCACGGAGTTCTGGAGAGTTTCTGGCCATCGCCAAGTGCCTTTGCTGATATCAGCTGGACTGATTTGAATTAGAACAGGTCCAGCTGTTCATAGAAAATCCAAAGTGCAGACCTCCAGGCTATTGGGGAAGCTCCAGAGAAGTCCCAGATTTATAACACAGGGAAAAATGAGTTAACTGGTTTTACCATGCAATAGGGACTAAAAGTCCTTGAACATCTTTTGGACATCCAGGAGTAACCTCTAGCCCAATTTGGGGTATGTTGCTAGTGTAACCAAGGATTGAGATTGTATCAGCTGTACTTATTATCAGTGTATCCCTGGACCCAACTAAAAATGCCACTAAAGCCCTAAATCAAGAGTTGGATGGGACAAAGACAGTTTTTGTGTTCCCCAAGTCATCTTTTTCTTTCAAAGTATGGTTTGAATGTGCACCAGTGCTTTCTGGTATCATTTTTTCAAAACTAGAAAGAGACTTCTGGTTTTGGCTTTGGGACTTTTTTTGGCAGAAACCCTACTGGTTTCTGGGACAGAAAACCCACCCTTTGGCCCCTGGAAGTTTCCCTCCTCGGCTCTTGAATGCATTGGGATGAGTTACTTGAAGTACTGCCCATACTTATATCAGCTTTCATGTATATTAATAATCTCTTCTGAAACCTAGTTTGCTTGTTGTTGAGTCAAAGTAATAAGGGTAGACGGACAAGGGAGGGGAACTTTAATATCTTACATTTGTAGTGCTGTCTTCTAATTGGGATTTGACCAGCTCCATCGTTTTATATCTTTAAGTGGACATTGCTACTCCTTCAGAGTGTTCAAGCGATTTTAATTTGGCTGTTTCGTATTCTGATCATTTTAAATCAAACCTGTTTCCTCTCCTTGGTAAGAGGTTGCCAGACATACTGTTTCCTTAGGGCAGTAAAAGTTATTTCTCTTTTTTCCATTAAAGACAATTATGTCAAAGCCTGGAAACATGCCCTTTATATAGAATGAGGAGGTCCTTTTTATCTCCATTATTGTTTACCATTTTAAAGCACTCCGGGTGTTATAGTTACTTTGTGAAGTTACTCTCTGCCTTAGGTTGAATTATAGTGATTTATCTAAGGCCACCCAGTGAGCTTCCTGGTTGAACTTTGCATGTAAAAGTTCAGCACTATCTAGGCCCAGTTCCATCATGCCTTGGTTCAGCAGCTAATGAAAAATCCTCCTTCCATCTGAACTGTCACTGCTGTGGCCTCAGAGGCCCCTTCTACACTGCCATATAATCCAGTTCAAAGCAGATAATTTGGATTTTATATGACCGCGTAGAGGGGACCTGAAAGAAAGAAGGACAGGCAATATCTGCTGGATGTAATTCCCTACCTCAATGTCATTCGTTTTTCCTTGTGTGCCATGTCTTATTTGGATTTCAAGTCTGGCAGAAGAGAACCAGAATTGACAGCTCTCTGGGACCCTTTTTGGTTGAAAAGTACTTTAAATACCAGGCAGAAAACAATAGTCAACTCGCTCCCTCAAGTTTAGTAAACTCCCATTATGGGAGAGAAGCGTCCAAGGATGCTCCCTCCCCTGTTGGGGCCGGTGCTTTCGCCGCAGCAGCCAAAGAATCCCACATGACATCGTGCGATGGCTGGCTGGGGCTCTGTTCCTAAAACAGGGTTGGAGCATCCTAGGATGCTAAAATTTTCCTGTCTGATGAGGCCCTGAAGCTACTTGGTCAGTTGTATGAGCCATGGATTTTTTTTCATATCAAATATCCTTTATCTTTTCCTCCAACACAGACATCATTCCTTTGTATGAAAAGCAAGCACATTTTAAATCAGTCTTTTTCTGCTATCACTATATGAATTTCAAAATACATTGTTCACATTTGCTTTACCAAATTCTGTACCTTGTTGTTGTTGTTGCTATGTGCCATCAAGTTGGCTTTGACTTGGTGTGGCCTTCTGAATGAAAGGCTTCTAAGGGTTATCCTGTTACCAGAAGCTCAGTTGCAATGCTAATTTCCAAGCTTAGGACTGTGTCTTCCTTTGTTAAGTCAGTCCAGCAGTATGTACTCTTCCTCCTTTCTGACTGCCTTCAGTTTAACTGAACTTTTTTCCAATGATTTATTAAGCTTGTTTGGTACACAGAATTTGTGTTCATGTAAGAGGAAATGTGGCATTTGAAGAACATCTAGTTCTTTACCCTTTTGTTTAATACACATGGTGCAATTCAAAACAAAACAAATGTATAGATATTAGATTGCACTCGTTGTGCAGGCTTTTAACATTTTAGATATTTCACTGTGCATCTTCTGTTGGAATGTTGCCTCCCATCCACACAGATGAAATAAAAGTAAATTACATTTATTTTAGTGCTGTGAATAAAAGGGACAAAGGAAAGCAGGATAAGCATCTTTTCCAGAAGGGTATAGCTTCTGAATTTTCTCGATCTGCACTTTTGAATCTGCCTGCATTGTGATTTGCAACATTATATTTATGTTGTAGCAGTAAGTGCAGCCCATTATTATCAGTATTACTTGCTGTTGCAGAAGTTCTTAGAACATACTAAGACTTTAATTCAATTCATTCTGTACATGGCATGATGGAGCCATGCATTAAGTAACATGCCATATCTGTTGCTTTTGTTTTCCCCTGCAGATGGGTTTTTTGCAGATGAATGACGACTTCATATTTATTGAACCACTCAATCACACATTGGCTGTGACAGGTCATGCACATCGGGTTTACAGACGTAAAAGGTCCATACATGAGAGAGCCACTGAAAATCCCACTTCTCATAGTCAGTACTGTGGTGTTCTTACTGGTAATGTAACCTCCATTAAAATATTTTGATGCAATAGGCACTCTTTTTAAATCTTCACTTTTGGCAACTGTTCGAATTGCCTGAGTCCAAGTAATTAAAGTGGCACATACCCCTGTCCTGTGTTCTTTAAGTAATCTCCATTAGAAGAGAGAGATGATAGATAGGGATGTCATTATAGGCATACATTGAAGTAAGTTTCACTGAAATTTGTCACGATTACTTCCAAGCATGTGGGATTGCTGTCTCTGTTTAAAATAAATAGTAAAAACCCTGCTACATAGAAAGGAGTTGAACTGGAAGACACTACAGCATCCAAGCAAATGTGTTTAGAATTGATGTGCCAGAATTCTTAGAAAACAAGTCACAAATGATCCTTCCAACTCCCCTTTGGATGAGATTTCTGTCTCTTCTGCTATGACAACTGATTTCTTTTTTTTTTGTTTTGTTTGTCTTTGTCTGCTTTTTTGTAGTGCTTGAATGCTATGTTTGCCAGCAAAGACAAACTGACCTGTACTTACATTTTAAAAAAAAACCAAATTAATTAGCTAGATAACTGAGGCTTATCTTGCTGATAGACCTTGCAAGCTAAATAGAATAAATATGACTACATTAAAATAAAGTTAATTATAATATTTACTGGTCAGTCTCAACCATGGAAATTGAATTATCTTTAACTGCTCTTATTGTTAGCTTTGCAGTGAAGCTGATAGGAAACTATGTACTTTATCTTCCTCATCACGACTTTCCTTATGGTTGAAGTTCTGGGATAAGAAGATGAAATATAATTTTCTCTTCCTGTTCTAGATTTTCAAACTGACAGGAATGGCCATAAACAAATTATCCTGGCTTGTCTCTGAAACCTCGCCTTAGGAAAGTTTAAGATGTTTGCCCTTTCATTATTTTATCCAAAGTAAATAGTAGTTTTACTTTTTTCCATGGGTTTAACTCATAATGACATGTGGAACACTGCAGAAAGGTATCATTAGGACCTTTTATTGTTTTTGGTTGTTTGTTTTGTAAACCTCCCCCCTTCCCCCAACATACACAAACACACCCTTTCCTCTTTTCTCTCTCATCTGTGTGGTCTGGCATGGTACTTACACTGTATGCTTTGGTTGCACTTGAAGAGTTTCTTCAGTTTGCAAGAATTCCCACTGAGAGACCATGGGGAAGTTGAGCAATTTTAAACAGAGAACGTTGCTGGAATCAATAATCTCTTGAACTGAAAGAAAACTATTAAATGTGACAGTTGTGTACATAATAGCCTTTCGTTGTAAATTATTTTTTAAAACAGCAACTACAGGGCAAAGTACTCTAGAGACACTACTCTTGGTAGAGTTGCAAAATGAATGTAGCAAAAGCATTTTCACAAACAGATATTTATTCAGTTTAATCAGCATTCCTTTATTAGAAAGCTTAACTAATAAACTGCAATTATTTTAGGCCTCCAAAATTCAGGGAATGAAAAGTGGGAAAGAATAGCATTACATTTTATTAATATCTTTTTCTTTTCATTTTGAAAAAGATTCATATTCATGTACTTTTAAATAGTTTGAAAGAAAATGTTGGTGTCTGACTGCATTTTACGTATAAAGCGAAAGTAATGGGGACTGCTTCAGAATCTGTGTGCAGATGCAGAGTATACTAACTATAGGTGCTGTGTACCTGTAACATGAGAAATACTTTTTCATGTTATTTTTTATGTTGTCCTTACATAGAGGCTATGGAAATGTAGAGAGTTGTGATTGTAATAAGCAGTTATTTTTCTATAGTTCAATGGTTCTGTTAGATTACAACTCCCAGAAACTCTTGTCAGCATAAGCAGTGGTCAGGAGCATTGAGGACTGAGATCCAGAGGCATCTGGGGAATCAAGCCTAGAAACCACTGTTCTAGTATGTGTTCAATGACAAGTAAATGATGCTTTCTTTCTTTTAAAAAAATAGTAAAAACTTGTATATGTTAAATCTGTAATGTATTCATGTTTCTACTGAAAATGAGTGAAGGAACACCTAAGATATTTTAAGCTGTATGCACCTCACTGACTCTTTGTTTTAAATACATGTTGATTAGGATGAACAGGGAAGCTAATTATATTATAAAGGTGTACAATATAGTGGTGAATAACCTCTTAGAGATCAGAGAGGAGTGTTTGCAGTGGCTCTCATAGAACTCTTCCTGAACTGTAATTCCTATTCAAATTCAGTGGCTCTCTTGGTGTGGACAATGACAGCATTTCCTCTAACACCATAGAGCACTAGGAGAGCACATAATGAGGCATATCACAGGGTTCTACTGGAGACAAAGGAAGGACATTATGGTGAAAGCAACTAATGAATAGTTACACTATGTGGGTAGGAGGTGGAAGTTCAGGAGTAGAAGACTCAGGACTAACAATTTGTGACAGTTTTGGCTGGAAATTCTTTTTGTGTTGAGCTGATCATTACTAATGCTAATACTGCACTAAGTTTATTCTCAAAGGAACAATAGGCAATTTTAACAACTATTTTCTAGTTCTTAGAAGGTTTTAAAAGAACACATAACTTTTGAAACCTAATCAAAATTTTGGACATACTGTGTGTAAAATCTGGTTCCCTTTGAACAGGAAACAGTAGCTTCAGTACATAAAACAATATTTTTATATAGATATATGTGTTAAAATATTTTCTATGCAGATATGTGTTTTCTCTGCACAAAATACTGTTTTCTATAAAAATATCTGAAATTTTTTGCATTTGAAATTTGCACAGAATAAGCGTGCAGATTTCACCAATCCAGAACTTTGCAGACATTTGAATATTCTTTTCCTTACTATTGTTATGGCAGTAGTAAATTCTGCAAATAATTTGGTGGTGGGAGAATAGGCTAGGGGGCTGTGGAAATTAAATGTATGGGATTCATGTGGTTTCTGGAACATATTGTATCCTTTCTGGATATATTATAAAATTGGGACATATGCACTAACAGTTACTAGGGATTTGAATAAAAGCTCTCCAAAGTCTATGCATTCTTAGTCAGAGAAGAAGAACAAACAGGGAGGAGTAAATTATCTTTTCCTTGGGAAGGAGGTCTAAAAGAAAAGTCAAGGGAGTTGTCACACTTTGGCTTGATCCTCCAAGGACATAATTAAGCCAGGGCTCCTAAACTGACTTTGTAGTATTTAGATGTTTGGCAGTTTACTTCTATTCCTTTGTATTTTATTGTCCCCTTTCATTATTCCTTAGTCCAGGAGTGACATGGTTTTGTTCTTAATTTGAATAGGTTAAGTCAGGAGCTTTTAACTGCCCCTTCCCTGTCACAGTGGTTCAACAATCCTCCCCTTCTAAGGAACTGGTGAGTGTTTCCCAGGACCTATCGGCTCTTGGGGAAGGTGCTATGTCCCAATCACTGGATTCTTTTACTGTCTTATCAACTGAGGGACCGTGTTTTCTCTCTCTTAATAATGGTCACATAAAAGGAGAAGAGCAAGGGAATAATCTTTCTTCAGCAGTTCTCCATCCTTTCTCGTTCTCAATCTTTTGTCCTTCTTGTTTCATTCTCCCAATGAAACAGCAAGCGATAGTGGTACCATTCCAAACAGAAGGGAAGGCATGAAAAAGAAGCTAAATGTTGCATCTTCTGCCCCTTTACTTCTTTGTCTGAACACATTGACTTGGCACTTTCAGCATGTTGAAGGGAAAGTTTGGAGAGTAACTGTCCTTGTTACTTCATCAAAGAAGGCCTCCTTGAAAGCCTCTGATTTTCAGTTTGTGAGAGGGTGTGATTAGATTTTAGAGGAGGAGCATTTCCTAAAGAGGATGATCATAAATTACTACATTAATATCAAATTTCATTCCCTTTCATTGTGAATTAGGTGACTAAGATGTTCCTAGATATATCAACTCTAAGCACTAGTGATAATGAAGATGAGGATTGATAATTTCTAGGGTCCCTTGTGAGGTATGCCTTCTCCTTCTATTGTTCCTTTTCAAATACAGTTTTTTGAGGTTCTGTACATTTAGTGGAGATCCCTAGTTGAATCAAAGATATATATGTAAATTATATGTTCATCATTACCAAAGCTCTGAATCAAACCCTTAAAAAACAACACTCCCCAAAAGAGTTTCTTGCCTAAAACAATGGGGAACTGCTGACTGTCTGCATAGATAACGCTAATCTATATGAAACAATTATTGGTATAAGACAGCTTCATAGTTTTAGACCAAAAAGCAGAGTGGGCAGATCAAAAGACAACTTGGCAAGGTGGCACTACCTCGCGGAATCCTCCACCTTGTGTGACTGTGGAGCAGAACAAACAACTCCGCATATGTATGTTTGCCCACAATGCCCTGCCTCATGCACGGAGGAGGAGTTGTTCAAAGCCACGGACAATGCGGTCGCTGTTGCCCACTTTTGGTCTAAATCTATTTAGCTGCTTGTGATTTCCTTTATTTTATCACTTTTAAACTTATTTATTATGCAATGCTTTTGACACGAAATAAATAAGCTTCATATGTTCAAATGTTTGTCTTCTGGTTCTGTTGCAGAGAAAAGAAGAGCCAAAGGTCAAAAGGGAACAGAGAGTGGAAGGGGAAAGAGATATTCCTATAAATTACCTCAAGAATATAATGTGGAGACTGTAGTAGTTGCGGATCCAGCTATGGTTTCATATCATGGAGCAGATGCAGCAAGAAGATTTATTCTAACAATTCTAAACATGGTAGGGAAGTTTGGAACTTGGCAGCAAAGGAATACATTGATACTAACAACCATGCATTATTATTCTGAGATCTCAGTGTGTCTTTCTCACAGAGATCTCTGTCAGCGGGGATGATGGGTAGCAGAGTGAAATCCAAAAAATTCACCATCCCGGTCTGCCTCCTTCTCTCCAGACTGTTTCCCCGTGTGGAAAACAGCACTGGATAAACTCACTCCAGCAGACGAAGTCCAACTGTTGATTAAACTTTATTTACATGAACTATTTACAAATAGAGTCAATACAGTCCTTTCCTCCATGAGTGCTTGCTGAAAGCACCCATGCACACACACGCAGCTCATTGCTCATCGCTGTTCTCCGCTCTACACAGGAAAAACTCCTCACTCCCTCGCATTCCACAGGAACCAAGATAGTAAGTCCCGGTCAAAACACACTTGACCCCATTGGTCCTGTGATACATCAATCATAGCAGACTCTCATTAACTCCATGATTGCTGAATCCAGATTGATTTTAACATTTCACAATACACAATACCCTGACAATCTCTTCCTAAAACCCTATTAGTGATATTTGTAAATTTTCAACTATATTGACCTATCTTTTGCCCATTATTGTTTCATGGTATTACTTTGTTCTGAGATCCCCTGTGTGTTCAGTAAAACAAAACAGAGGTCAACAGTTTGTGGCATTACCAAGGATAATAAAGTTATCTGTGTGCTCTAATCTGAACAGGATCAAATTGTACCTTATCAAACACAAAATTATAAGTTTCTGTTCCCATCAGCATATGATTTTAATTTTTAAAGATATATTTTAACTCTTTTGTTCCTTCTTGGTTTTAGGTGTTTAATCTTTTTCAACATAAGAGCCTTGGAGTTCAAGTGAGCCTTCGAGTCACTAAGCTTGTTCTGCTTCATGAGACTCCAGTAAGAAAGTACTGCATTTGTCTTTTCCATGTAAAGATTTTAGAGTAAACAATATATATAAGGGATGTGGAATAATCAATAAACAATAAAGCATATACAGTACCTGTCAATACAATTTAGGGCAGGGCTGAAAGGGGAAGTTGTGTTAAACAGTGTAATGCACCCCTCTACCATGAGTGATTATAACATTCTCTTTCGTCACCATCCAGAATTTGGAATGTAATCTTTGAAAATTAATTGCGGTCAAACATCTCTGTAAACAATGTGATTCTATGTGTTGTTGAAGGCTTTCATGGCTTGAATCAATGTGATTCTATTTGCACCAATTGTCTGAAGCAACTAAAATACATCAGTAATCAAACATTTATATAAATAGGATTTTTGTTTTAATGAAAAGTATGAAGGGTAATATTTTCATTTACCAGGGTGGTAGTATATAGCAACTGGGTTTTTTTTTTTTTACAATACAGTAGAGTCTCACTTATCCAACATAAACGGGCTGGCAGAACGTTGGATAAGCGAATATGTTGGATAATAAGGAGAGATTAAGAAAAAGCCTTTTAAAAATCAAAATAGGTTATGATTTTACAAATTAAGCACCAAAACATCATGTTATACAACAAATTTGACAGAAAAAGTAGTTCATTACACATTAATGCTATGTAGTAATTACTGTATTTACGAATTTAGCACCAAAATATCACAATGCATTGAAAACATTGACTACAAAAATGCGTTGGATAATCCAGAACGTTGGATAAGTGAGACTCTACTGTAGATATAGATATGGCTTCTCTGTTAACATTTTTTGAAATGCTTTGTTATATGTTATGCAGGTGCTTTCATTTAAACTAAATACTATATTTTTTCAGGCAGATATGTATATTGGACATCATGGTGAAAAAATGCTTGAGAGTTTTTGTAAATGGCAGCATGAAGAATTTGGTAAGAAAAATGATATCCATTTAGAGATGTCAACAAGCTGGGGTGAAGATGTGTCACCAGTCGATGCAGCCATATTAATTACCAGGTAATGTACATAGTGAGCGTGATACAAACATTCTCTCAAACTAAACAAATAAAAGAAAGAAGATATGAAAGGGAATGAGACTAAAAAAAGATGTATGGAAGATAACTTTAATGTTTCATAAATTTTCTTCAGTGGTGAATCTTCAAGAAAGTAGTCATAATGTTCCATATAACACTTTTTCAATTTATATCTAAAGCTATAAAGTAGTCAGTTCCATAATTTAAGAATTGCTTCTTAAAGTAAAAGTTAATTTAATGTAAGTACTTTTAAATTCTTTAACTAAGTTAACATTCAAAATATAAATATGATCTTCAGATTTATAATAATACTAGCTGTGCCCGGCCACGCATTGCTGTGGCGAAGTATGGTGGTATGGGAAATAAAGTATTGAGGAATTGGTGGTAGTTAAGGTCAAGGGTAAAGGTTTTCCCCAGACATTAAGTCCAGTCGTGTCTTACACTGGAGGTTGGTGCTCATCTCCATTTCTAAGCGGAAGAGCCAGCGTTGTCCGTAGACTCCTCCAAGGTCATGTGGGATGACTACATGGAGCGGCGTTACCTTCCCGCCGGAGCAGTACCTATTGATGCACTCACATTTGCTGTTTTCGAACTTCTGGGTTGGCAGAAGCTGGAGCTAACAGTGGGGGCTCTCTCCGCTCCCCCAATTCAAACCTGTGGCCTTTCGGTCCAGAAGTTCAGCAGCTCAGCGCTTTAACACGCTGCACCATCAGGGGATATTATTTCCTAAAGGTTGTGAATATACAATATTTCTGATTGGTTTTTTTTGTTTGTTGGAGGCAAGTATGAATGCTGCAATTAGGAAAAATGATTAGGATGTAATGGCCTTGCAGCTTTAAAGCCTGGCTGTTTCCTCCCTGAGTGAATTTTTTGTTGGGAGGTGTTAGCTGGCCCTGATTGTTTCCTGTCTGGAATTCCCTTGTTTTCAGAGTGGTGTTGTTTGCTATATTTTATGTGCTTCTACTGTCTGTGGCCCTGAGAAAACAGAGGATTTTCCAGACTTTGATGATGGGAATACTTTGTTGGGAGGTGTTAGCTGGCCCTGATTGTTTCCTGTCTGGAATACCCTTGTTTTCAGAGTGATGTTTTTTGCGATATTTTATGTGCTTCTACTGTCTGTGGCCCTGAGAAAACAGGATTTGCCAGACTTTGATGATGGGAATACTTTGTTGGGAGGTGTTAGCTGGCCCTGATTGTTTCCTGTGTGGAATTCCCCTGTTTATTTACTGTCCTGGTTTTAGAGATTATATTGTTCTGCATTATTCTATCCCAGTAATTATTTCATATTAAAGAAGAATCTCACTTATCCAACATTCGCTTATACAATGTTCTGGATTATCCAACGCAGTCTGCCTT
Source organism: Anolis carolinensis (assembly GCF_035594765.1). Taxonomy (NCBI): domain Eukaryota; kingdom Metazoa; phylum Chordata; class Lepidosauria; order Squamata; family Anolidae; genus Anolis; species Anolis carolinensis. The sequence continues at coordinate 258,956,814 of NC_085842.1, read as the reverse complement.
TTCATAATCAATGCTTTTGTAGTCAGTGTTTTAAATTCATTGTGATATTTTAGTGGTAAATTTGTAAATACAGTACAGTAGAGTCTCACTTATCCAACATAAACGGGCCGGCAGAACGTTGGATAAGCAAATATGTTGGATAATGAGGAATTAAGGATAACCCTATTAAACATCAAATTAAGTTATGATTTTACAAATTAAGCACCAAAACATCATGTTAGACAACAAATTTGTCAGAAAAAGTAGTTCAGTACACAGTAATGCTATATAGTAATTACAGTATTTATGAATTTAGCACCAAAATATCACGATATATTGAAAGCACTGACTACAAAAATGCGTTGGATAATCCAGAATGTTGGATAAGCGAGTGTTGGATAAGTGAGACTCTACTGTAAATACTACATAGCATTACTGCGCATGGAACTACTTTTTCTGTCAAATTTGTTGTATAATATGATGTTTTGGTGCTTAATTTGTATAACGATTACCTAATTTGATGTTTAATTGGCTTTTCCTGAATCCCTTCTTATTATCCAACATATTCAGTTATCCTGCCGGCCTGTTTACGTTGGATAAGTGAGACTCTACTGTATATTTCTAATCTTATATTATCTGCTCAGAACTGGATTATCTGAGGCCCCTTCTTCACAGCTGTATAAAATGCACACTGAAGTGGATTATATGGTAGTGTGGAGTCAAGATAATCCAGTGCAAAGCAGATAATATAAGATTATAAATGGGTTATATAGCTGTGTGGAAGGGCCTTGAGTCTACACTGCCATATAATCCAGTGCAAATTAGATAATCTGTGGAAGAAGTCTAAGTGAGGCCTAAATCGGCCTGTCCCCTAACTGAAACCTGGCTGTCCCTTGGTTGCTAGGCAACCAAGTGGGCAGATATTAGCCCTCTAAACTGGCAGCAATTGGATAAAAAAAATTATTGCTCTCCCTCTAATTAGGACTTTATTTTTCTTTTCTTTTTGTTGTATGAACCTTGAGGCGTGGATGATGGGTTGTGTTGTCAAATTTTGAGGTTGGGGGGCCTGTACTTTTGTTGTTTTGTGAATTGCCGTGATGCCATCACTCTTTTATATATATAGATTACTAATATGAACAATGATTTTTTTAAAAAAGTGTTTTAAATAATAAATCCAGAACTGGGCAAACAATCTTTCAAATATTTGAAAGCACAGAAGCTGTTACAAAATAAAAGGTTTTGCTGGCATGTTGTGGAAACATGTCATCAAGCAGCAAGAAATGAAATGGGAGCTAATAAAGTCTATGTTGTTTTGAAAGTATGTGAAGAATTTTCACTCATAAATTCTTCACTGAAATTCATTGAAATTCTAATACCTACAAAACTTAGGTATTGTCTACACTGGCCCCAAATGCCACATGGAACCAGAAGTCATCCCTGGATGTCAAAATCATGTCCAGGAATGGTTACTGGAGCAGCTCACACTTTGGGATGAGGGTGGATGGTTGGTCTGGCTCTAAGCCAAACTGGTTTGCTGTCCACATAGGCCGGAGCTGCCATCCCCTTTTTTCATATGCTTGGTGGCAAAGGGGAAATGCCACCCTCCAGTCACTGTAGCAGATGGCTATGGAAATCCTTGGGATTGCCAGATGCGTTTTCCAGCATCAACAAAGATGCCTGCACAACCATGGAAATGGGAGGGGGATCCTTTATTTTTAATTTTCATTAATGTTGTGCTTCTGAGCTAATCTTCAATTAGTAGCATAGGGATAATATCTGATTAATTTAAAATATTTTAATCAGTTACTTTAATGTTGGGTTTGTTACTGTTATGTTAAATTCTAATAGCATCTTGCTTTAGAAATGAAGGCTAATAGAAGTAAACTATAAAATATAGTTGAAATAACTAGCTTAAATTCTATAAAAACTTTCTGAATAGAATTACTGTGCAGAGTTTCCCCCTAAATAATTCTCATCTGATGTATTTTTTATCATTTGTTATGTATACCCTCTTTACATGCCTTAACTGCCTGTTTTATTTGTTTCTTTGAAGAGATTCCTGTATAATAGTAAGCTTTATCTTGAGTAGCTGGATGTTTAAGCTTTGCATTGCCCCAAGGATCTCTACTAGTGCTGCATTTAATAGGTTTAAAAATTTATGAGTAAAGTATAATTTATGGAAATGACAGAATCAAAGTTGCCCATTCTTGCTGCAGATTCTTTTCTGTCATTAGTCACTTTGTTTAAGGTTTGGAAATCAGTCATAAATCTCTTAAACATTATACTGCACTCCCATTTCAATAAAGGTCTCTTATTCCCTCTATAAGCTTCGTCAATCACTTGTAAAAAAAACACATGATTTTTCCTATAGTAGGAAAAAACCCTGTGTAAACTCCCTATTGTAGATTTCAGATTTCATAGGTGATATTATTTTAGACATACATGATAGACCATTAAGTGGGATGAAAGAGCAGAATGATTGAGAAATCAAGCTCCAATCCAGAAATATTTTGAGTTTTCAAAATCTTTTAAGGAAATTTGATATAAGCTTGTGTATACAATCAGAGAGAGTGAGGGAGGATTTGTGAGACAATAGGCTAAAGCTGGGATGGGAATCATTAGGGCTTCAACTGTATTTGGTACTCTTGGTTTACTAAGGCTTTAAGGCAGTTGAAAGTGATGCCAGTAAATTTCAGACAATACAAAATCCACTCAAAGATTTCAGGAACAGTTATTTTACTAGTGACGCAATATATGTTTAAAATTCAAATGCTACATAATGATCCTCCTACATTCCTCTGAAAAGGACAAATAAATAATGAAACATTTTATAGATTTATCTAGAGTATAACAAATTTTATTGGGTAGTCTACTCCCAAAGGAATACATCTTTATTCTTGGAACTTAGGGAATGTTTTACATTTGTTTCAATGCAAACAGGATGCAAGTACATTTCACTCTTGCCAAAACATAACTGTTGTATTTCCCTAAACTCTCGTAATTAAACATTTGGAAGTATATCTCAACCATGATAGAATTCAGCCAAAACAAAAGCCTGCATGTAATCTAACTCAGTGAATTTTATTACTATAAATCTTGAAGCTTTGACAAACTACATTTTTTGTGATTTTATATTGAACGTTTTAATCTTATTTTTGTAATATGGGTTGATGTTAATATCAATGATAAAATGTAAATGTATTCCTGACACTCTTAGACTAGGAATGTGAAGAATACTTAATATTTGAATCTTTAATGAAAGCAAGATGTCATAACACTTGTTATACTTCATAGAGGAGAAGGGAAATAGCCTCAAGAATCTTCATATTTCAGGACATATAAAATCCATTTGTGCAAATATATTCATGGTTTTCCTGTTGGAGAAAAACATATTTATGAAAAAAACCCATGAATTTGGTGCCAAGTACATTGATTCCTGCAGAAAAATACACTGATTTTTGGGTTTCGCACAGAAAATACATGCAGGAAAACTACGTGTAGGTTATTGTACAAAGGTCTGTATGCTGAGGCAGGCTATGTAACTTCTATGCAAATAGCGTAAACATATGCAGCCAAGATCCTGCACCATCATCTTGGAGCTCCATCATCCGAGATATGACAGATGATGCCCCTCAAGTGTGGCAGTGCCTCGACCAAAATATTTTCAAGGCTTTGGAGATTAGGAAAGCTCCCTCGCTCATGTCTTTCAGGAAGCAGCTGAAAACCTGGCTGTGGGATCAATCATTTGGCCCATCCTAAGATATGAGCTGATATGACCTGATGGATTAATATTAATTTGAACACAGACTGGCTCTGACTTTGGCTTGAAACTTCCCCTTTGTAATGGTCACATGGTTTTAATTGTTTTAATTTGATTAGGATACTGGCTTTTATTTGTGTTTTATGTTTGATTTCCCAGAACCCCAATCTCAATTGCCTTGGAAATGTTTCAGTATTTGTTTTTGTTTTTTTTAAATAATCTTTATTAGGTCTTTTTTCATACATATTAAAACAGATAGTGGAGGAGAAAAAATAGAAAAAAGAAGAAAAAAGAAGAAGAAAAATTAAAATGTTTCAGTATTTGTGCTTTCCATTTTTTGGCATTACAATAATTTGTTCATGGCTTTAAATGTATTTTCCTAAATGGCATGGAGTTGAATTGGATGACTCTTATGGTCTCTTCCAACTCTGATTCTGTAAATCTGCTACAATTATATTATATTAAGTCTAGCTTAAAATATTGTAACTGATGAACAGGATGTAACTGCTAAACAGTCATGTGTTCCTGCAAAGAAAAAAATATGTAGTTTTCCTACTTTCTGTGCTCAAACCACTATTTTAACTGAAATGTCATTGTACTTGGTTTAACATGTTTTGGATCCGGGTTGCCTAAGGATCACCTTCTGCACAATCCACCCTTTAGGACACTCAGGTACTCCAACCTGCCAGAACCCAATTAGCAAGCATCACCCAGAGGACCTTTTCGTCTGTATCTGTGTTTAGTGGAAGTTTTATATATATATATATATATAAAATTTATTGTTGGAGCCCCTGGTGGTGCAGTGGGTTAAACCACTGAGCTGCTAAATTTGCTGACTCAAAGATCGGTGGTTGGAATCTGGGAAGCGGGGTGAGCTCTAGTTATTAGCTTCAGCTTCTGCCAACCTAGCAGCTTGAAAACATGCAAATGTGAGTAGATCAATAGGTACCGCTCCAGTGGGAAGGTAACAGTGCTCCATGCAGGCATGCCATCCACATGATCTTGGCGGTGTCTACAGACAATGCCGTCTCTTAGACTTAGAAATGGAGATGTGCACCAACCCCCAGAGTTGGACACAACTAGACTTAATGTCAGAGGAAAACCTTTTTATGTAATTTATTGTATATTTGATGTTCATAAGTTTTTGAATTTGTTGCACCCCATCAGGAGAGACAGTATAAAAAGAATTACAACAACAATAATAACAACAGCAGCAGCAGCAACAACAACAAATGTTTTCAACTTGTTCCTTTAGTGTATGCAGGCATAGTGACTAAATAGGGCTTCAGTGTCAACAAATAGGATATATGAAGTAATGGTACAATCTAATGGAAAGCAGAAATATTGTGTTAAAATGTCATCTCATGACGAGTCCTAAAATAGAATTCAAATGTCATGAACGTTTTAGGGTTGCAAATTTTCCACTGATGTAGAACAAATATCCACATAATATCTTATTTCAATCAGTTTTATTATACCTGAGTGCATCATCAATTCATTATTCAAGGAATTACTATACCTATTGCTTTTTCTGTTGTTATTAGCTTATTTATCCAGATCTATAAATGTGGAAAACATTCTAAGCAAGAAACTACAGTCCAGAATTTTCTGAAGCTCTGTAGGGTTTCTATTTATTCAGATAATTTCATTGCTTTGATTTTTCATTTTCTTGAAACTATATCTATATGACTGGAACTTAATTTTTAGCCCTAGAATATCAGGATCAATGTATCTAGAAAGTGATAAAGAGGAAAAGGAGGCTTCAGTGAGGAAGTCAAGCAAAAACAGTGAAGTTCAGCTAGCTAGAACGAATTGTAAAGCTGACATTACATATACAGCAAATAAAAGGTAATAGTGCAAGGCTTTTTGTACATAGTGAGCTCTAAGCCACAAGATTTAAGCTCTTTGTAATCTTTTTTTTAATGGAAGATTTTTCTAAAAGCTGTTAAACTATTAAATTATGTGCAAATGGACCTCACAGCTATTAGTACTCTGACAGATTTTTTTCTCTTTTTTTCCTTCTGATTTTAGGAAGGATTTCTGTGTACATAAAGATGAACCATGTGATACTGTTGGTAAGTGATCATAAAAATTAATTACCTCCAAAAGTCTATAAAATGTAGCACTGTAAAAAGATGTGTGAAGTTGTTCACAATATATTTGGTGAATTTTTTAGTCAGTTTAAAAGTAAAACTGTAATGAGCTGATGAGCTGCTTTATGATTTAACTGTGTGTGTGTGTTTGGGGGGATACATGCAAGGTTGATCATGAGGATGGATATTTTAAACTAGTTTAAAAGCAGAACTAAAAAAATGCAAAGTGATAACATGGTGCTCTGCCAAATCTATAATGGCTGAGTGTTGTTGAAATTCATGGAACTCATTGCCTTCCTTTCAGAAAATAGTAGGAACTAGGCAAGAGTTGCTGTTCTGTGTGAGTTCTTCTTGCACTACACCCATTCACATATACAGTAGAGTTCCGGTTATCCGATTTAAATGGGCGGACCGAATCTTGGATACCTGAATCTGTTGGATAACCAGATCTGTGGGCAAGCGCCCCGGCATAGGGAAGTTTTCTGGAAACTGTGCATCTTCTCTTCAAAACCATACAGACTTCCCTAAAATTGTAGTGTTTGGCATAGAAAATAAATGGTATAAAATTCAAATTGTGGAGTTTGTGCAAACAATAATTTGTGTTTTCAGGCAGCCATGTGTATGTTTCTTGTAGGATTGCTGAAAACAACAATTCCGTATGAGTAAAAATCTTCACAAAAAAAGAATCTCATACAAGCTACAAAACTCTATGCCCATTTTTGTGCAAAATTGCTGAATTTTGTACATTTTTGTGTTAGATTTTTGTTTTTTTGCTCTTTTTATGTCAAAAGCAGCAATTGTGTATCAAAAAACAAAAGTAAAATTTTTCATGTGGCTGCAGTTTCCATCGATTTCAATTTCTTTTCCTTCTATGTAACATTTGGGTCATTCAATAGTAAAACCAATGAATATTGAAATATATTAAACCTTTTAGCTTGGATCCTACTCACCCACCCTCATTGCTGTGTTTGACTCGCTCATCTCTGTTTTATGTTTGTCATAATGTTGGGGTGGGTTGGCATGGGTCCTAGATCTGGAATTATTTAGGAAAATTTCCCCCTAGTATTAGCATTTAATTAGAGGGGTCCCCTACTGGGGACTTGTGGTGGGTGAGAGGTGGATCTGGAATGGCTGCAGGATGGATGCCTCTGCATCACCCCTAAATGGTGTGCAGTGAAGCCACCTGGAAGCGTCTCCGTGTGCTATCTCCCATTGTCATTCCATGGATTTTTAGCTCTTGTCCGGAGTAACAAGTTCATTGATCAACAGGCAGGTTTTTATTTGTGTGTGTGTGTGTGTGTGTGTGTCAGGAGCAACCGGAGTTGCTTCTGGAGTGAGAGAATTGGCGTCTGCAAGGATGTTGCCCAGGGCACGCTCGGATATTTTGATGTTTTACCATCCTTGTGGGAGGCTTCTCTCATGTCCCCGCATGTAGCTGGAGCTGATAGAGGGAGCTCATCCACGCTCTCCCCGGGTGGGATTCGAACCTGGCAGCCTTCAGGTCACAAACCCAACCTTCAAGTCCCAAGGCTTTTATCCTCTAGGCCACCGGAGGCAGGTTGATAGATGCCAATATTCAGGTCTCATGAGTGGGTCACCAAACCTATTGTCTGCTGTAACCAATGTAAGTTGTTGCCTTTTTAAATCTACAATGTTCTTCTGAGTTCATGTGATTTTTTGGACAGAGTTGGACTCACGCAACTTCCACTGTTCTAAACACTAATTTGTAGAAAATTTTGATGTGCCATTTTTCCTGCATAAGTTTCTCATGGGGTCTGGAACGAACTCAAAATTTTACCTCAGTCAGAAAATTGATGAATTTCCATTCCATTTCAATAATAATAATGGTTGATAACAAACTTTTAAAATAAACAAGATTAATCTAAAATAGCCCAGTGCTGAAATAAGATGAGTCTTTGTTGGTAAAGCCACCAACAAGGTGAATACAACTAAAGATAAATCTTCAGTTAATATATCACAATGCTTATCAATAAATATAATGATAATGAGAAGACAGGAAAGTTTGGAGAAGATAATGATGCTAGGGAACTATAATATATATGATAAGACGATATATTATGACAATGAGAAGATAATGATGCTGGGGAAAATGGAAGGAAAAAGGAAGAGGGGCCAACCAAGGGCAAGATGGATGAATGGTATCCTTGAAGTGACTGGTTTGACCTTGAAGGATCTGGGGGTGGTGACAGCTGACAGGGAGCTTTGGCGTGGGCTGGTCCATGAGGTCACGAAGAGTCAGAAGCGACTGAACGAATAAACAAAACATATCTAATACTTAACATATATTTTCATATATTATTGGCAATTTAGAAAGAGATAATATAATCAGATTAAGAAAAAAATGTTAAGGATACTCTGGCTAAATTTACCAAGCTTAAACTGTCTTGGTTAGGTAGAATTGCATTAATAAAAATGAAAAAATTACATAAAATAATTTTTTTGTTTAGAATGCTACCTATTAAAATTTCAACTGGTGAACTTACAAATTGGCAGAATATGATAAATACCTTTTGTAATGGGAATAAAAGGGCTAGAATAAATAAAGAAAAATGGTATAAAATACAAAAGAAGTGAGGTCTGGGAATACCAAACTTAAAACTATACTATATGGCAAACAAATTAAGGTATATTATTCAAGGGATTATAGGACAAGAGGAGGTTAGAAGAGAGTAAAGATTTAGATATGAAATTAGAGAATATTTTCTTCATAGGAAAAACCAGGAATTCGGAGAGGAAATGGTATAATATAATAGGGAACCCCTTTTGAAAAATATATTAGAAATCTGGACCAAGTATGAAGAAAAACTAATACCATCAATCTCGCCATTAACACCAGTGTTAATTACAAAAAAAATTCCCAATGAATCTCAAAAGGGAATTAGAAAGAGAATTTAAAGAAAAAGGAATAATGAAATTAAAGAATTGAGAATCAAAAATGAAAAATCTAATGGAGATAAGGAATCAACTATCAGGAGGGAGTATTGGGTGGTATAAAGTTCTACAATTGGAAAGATGGGCAAGGGAAATAAGAAAGAAATATAAGGTAAATAGAGAACTTACAAAATTTGAGAAGATGAATAGTCAAAGGGGGGGGGAGGAAAGGAAAAGAAAGAAGTAAAGGTATAACAAGTGATATTTACAAATTGCTAATAGATGAAGAACAGGAGCAGGATCACCTTAAAGAAATGTGGGAGTTAGATTGCAATAAGGAAATACACCCTCAAATCTGGAAAGAAATGTGGAACATGCGTATATAAAAAAACATGTCTGTAAGAATAAAAGAGAATTATTATAAAGTAGTTTGGAGATGGTACCTCACACCAATTAGATTAAATCAAATTGATAAGAAATACTCTAAGCAGTGCTGGAGGGACTGTCAGGAAATTGGTACATATATACATATGTGGTGGTCCTGTAAATATGTTCAAAAATTTTGGGAGAACGTTTTAAAGAAATAAAGGGAATCACCAAAACAGAAATAATAGGAACACCTGAAAGAGCACTGTTGTCATTTATGGATAATATTCAAATATCAAAAGAGTTAAAGGAACTAATCACCAAGTTGGTAACAGCAGCAAGATTGTTAATAGCCAAAAAATGGAAAGGAGGAGGAGGTAGTGCCAATTGGAAGAATGGTATAAGGAGATTTGGGATATTGTGATAAATGATAAATTGACATGTAATATTAAGATTAAAAGGGGTTTATTAAAAAAGGATGATTTTGGGAAGATATGGGGAAAATTGATAGTGTTTGTATATGTAGAAGGTAAGGGGAACAAACCTGTAAAAGAAACAATGGAATTTTGGAAATAAATATTATAATTGGCTGGTCTGGGGTGAAGGGATAGCACTAGGTGAAGGCTAACAAAAGGTAAATAATATGAGTATGTAATATAGTTAGAGAAAAAAATTAAAAATATTTAAAAAAGGAAATAAGAATACTTCTTAAAAGTAATGTTAAACCAAACCATTAAAAGGGATAGAGCAGTTTGATAGAGTAAAGGCTCTGCAGAACAACACTATTTTAGCTGCCTGTTAGAAGCTCAAGGGTGATGGACACAGCCTTTCTTCCTTTAGCAGTCAGGTTGCTGCTAGAGAGAAATCTGTATATATGTATATACATAAACATCTTTCTTCTTCGTTCACTCAGTCGTTTCCGACCCTTTGTGACCTCATGGACCAGTCAGAGTTCCCTATCGGCCGTCGCCGCCCCCAGCACCTTCAAGGTCAAGCCAGTCACTTCAAGGATACACTAAACATGCACACAAACAATGTAGCCTCACAAAATGTTAGAACACACAACAAGGGCTATCTCAAGATTTTCAAACTCCAGGCAATCTTACTTAGGAGGCAATTTTTCAGACCTGGGCCATTTAAACGTCCATTTGGAAGTCAATGCTATTACAATTACAATTTAGTAAACTGATATGGTTTCTAAAATACCCAACTGAGAACAGTTTGGCTGCCAAATTTTGCACTAGCTGCAGCTTTAAATTCAACCCCAATTAGTTCATATTTTTGAAACACTTCTATCTTGTCAAGATTAAGTTTCAGCTTGTTTTGTCTTACAGTCACTGACAATGATTTAGTAGTTTCACCTCGTTCCTAGGATTACAAACAGAGCTGGGAACCATTCCCATACTGATGATTTTGCCATTAACATCTCCAGCTGACCTCATTCAGCACTTTCATGTAGTTGTTAAACAGCGTGAGGAACAAGATACAGCTCTCCGGGAACTCATAGGAAAAGGAAAAGAGCAATGGCCTCAGGACTACAATCTCCGGGATGAACAAAACCCTGTATTGTTTCAGGGTGTGGGATCAGACTATACTTAAAATAATGTTGTTTTACAGCCTTTCAGAGGGACACCTAATTAATTATTTCTAACTAGACTCAAATTATCTAAAGGCATTGGGTTGGATCAGACTTGCACTCAGTGAAGTTCTGTTTATGTTGGAGATAGATTGAGTAGTTCCTTTAAATAGTTCCTTCTTTCTTGCCTATATTCTATCAACACCTAATTCCAACTGGTGGTGGGTGTGTTGTTGAGCCTTATGAGGGATGGTATAGAAGACTGAACAGAGAATTGGTGAAATTCTTCAGGACCTTCTGTTGGATTTCAGACTCTTCTATAAACAGTAGAAATATATATGAGTGATCTAACACAGCGCTCATCTGTATTGGCAAGTCGTCTGTGATTTGGTGGACATTGTGCTTGCTTGGATCAGGTGTTCTTTTTGAAATATGAAAACAATGTATCTTCAAATGCTCCTCATTTCCCATGCATTTTCAACACTTTCAATCCCAAGGCAAGACCCCCCCCCCCCTTTCCTTTTATGTTCCCCTTCCTGGGAATTACTAAAACATACAATTTCACATGTAGGTTTGCAAAGGATAGAGAAGGAAAGAAATCCTGCCTCCACCATAGTTAACTAAACCTCAAGCAGAAAAATAATAGTTGTGAAACCTCCATATACTCACAGCCTTTCTGATTGCTGGGATGAGAACAATGGGATGTAATCAACAAAATTGCCTGATGTTTACCAAGATTATTGACTATCTGGAAGAGTGTGTTCATTGGTTTCCCCAACATTTTAAATAACCCTTTTCAAGGTTTTAAAAACTCTTTCAAACGTAGAATTATTTTCATATAACTTTGAAAAATAAAAATATAAATATCCTATGGATTCATGAGTTTTTCAAGAAGCAATGTAACATAAATTGTGGATTCAATAGATGCGATTGTCTCATAAAGATAATGCAGATAGAGCCTGATTCCAGACGTGATTCTAGAATTCATGTTCCACTAAATAGCCATGCTTCTTGATTCTAAGATTAGCTAGCCCATCAGTGTAAATGGATCCTTGAAGTAGGTACAAGACCTACTTCATACTGAATATTTTAAATCAGATAGTAACCACTATATTTTGAGCTAAGCTCTTCCTTTATTTATGAATCTGTATGTAGGACTGAAGTCACAACCCAATTTCCCAATTGAAACATGGAGCTGGAAGATAAGCAAACAACAAATAATAACATTGGCTAAATCATAAAGCCCCAGCACCACATTCAGTCCAATTTACTCACAGCAAAGGTCGAGAAAAATAAAATTCATTCTAATACCCAGTATTTTATTCAGAGTTAGCAAATAATCTCAAAGTGTCCATGAGCAATATCTAATGCATACAAAGTAATTGCTATCCGAGGTCTATGTAACCAGCACAGAATGTAGTTAGAGCTTGTTTGTTGTTTAAGAGGATGCTCTCAGTCTGGCACTGCATGTAACCATAACTTATCGTTGCTGGCCCTGGGCATACAATATTGCAGTTGCAGCGTTTTTAGCATAGCACATATGATAGAGCTCAACAAACAATACATGCCACAGGAAGATGTTAGCTATTGTCAAAATTGAGTTAAGCAGGTTTACTAAAACTAATCAGTACAGTATACAGACGAGCTCTTCCACAGTGGAAGCAATTACCAAGACAGATGGAGTCTTACTCCTTTTAAAAAGAGTCTAGACAACTATAGCTGGTGATGTTCTTGCTGGATTTCCTGCACTGAGCAGGGACAGTGTATGTGTGTTGGACATGATGGTTTATGGGAGTTCATCCAACTATGTGATTCTGAGAGTCTATGAATACTGCTACTTGTTTTCAGAAAGAAGATAGTGCTTATAATCATTCTATGTAACCTCTATACAGTGACATGTCAAATTTTCCAATCTAATTCCAGAAAAATAAAAAAACAAATGTTTTTGTATTCAAATCTTAAGTGCACATGACATGTCCTTTGACTCAGCCTCCCTTGAAAAGGAGTTTAAGTAACTAAAAACCAAAAGTCAAAGGAATTGTTTTTTTAGCAAGAGAATGGGAAGACTGAAGAGAACAGACTGAAATAACATAGACCAGAACAAGATAAGCTAGTTGTAAACTGTTCTCTGGAAGAACAAATAGCAGTGTTCACAATAACTGGGATTTCTCATGAATAATTTCCAGCTGGAGATTTTGGACAACAAAATGATAACCATTTATGTTTTCTCTACTTTGTTAAGTGGTCTATTTCCCTTCATTGTTGCTGAAAACATGAGCACTTGAGACTGAGGAAGGAGGTCACAAGTATTCCTTCATGCAATTGAATAATTTAAATTATCAATGGTCACAGAAGTGTCAATTTGTATGAATCTTTGTCATAATGTTCAAGTTTTTAAAATTTAGAGTGGATATACATTGCCATAGCTCAATGCTAAGGACTAAAAAGAGTTGTAGTTTTACAAGGTCTTTAGTGCTTTTTTTGCCAGATGTTTCCGATGCATCACCAAATTCCAAATTACAAGACTCAGTGGCAGTTAAAAGTTTTTTTTTTCAAGTCTGAATCCAAAGATGCTTAATTTTGACATTAATACTAAAGTTTGTGTTTCAGCACTATTTGGTTTTCCAAATGTTCTTGTGTGTGTGTGTGTGTGTGTTTTTTTTAAATACATTTGATTGTGTAGTTCATGTAAAATCATGGGTCAATCTAAAAGAAGTATGTGTGTCTATAGCCTATATAAATATCTGTCACTGTTATAGCAAATAGAAATACAGTGGGCCCTTGATATATCTGCTTGGTTCAAGGATTTTCCATGGGTACCATCTTCTGTAGATGCTCATGTCCCATTGTGTACAATGGCATAGTAAAATGTTGCTCATTATAGAAATGGCATGCTTTCTGGATTAAAAAATACTTTCAAGTTGTGGAGGGTTGACTGTCAACTATTGGAGAGTCAACTATATTGAACAATTACTCAAAATTTACACCATAAAAACATGAGAGGTAAGGGATACGATTTGGCCTAAGTTGGAAGAAAGCATGATAATGCAGTTACATTCTATTACCCGGATTAACGGGTAGATGCCAATTCTAAAATCAGTTGGGTTTAGATTCTATTCTTCTTGTGACCTCACATAAACTTTCAACTTTCCCCTTATCTATCCCTGTTGTTGTTTTATTTCTATCTTTCCTTTTGGAATGTGTGTTTTTATCCAATTCCCTGGAAGCAATATACAGAATACTGCCCTTCTGAAGTTATCTGGAAAGTGGGGGGACATTTATGGATGATGGTAGCCAAACAAATTGTGCCTGTTTTTTTCATCTATCCCCTAAAACTGAGGAAGTTGGATCCTCAGAGCAGCCCTTCTGATTGTTGTTGAAAGAGAGAAGAACCAGCACTGAGAGATGCATAATAGCTGCTCACTCAATTGTGTGCACTTCTCCTCCCATTACCATATATTAGGAAAGAAATGAGATCAGTATGTCATCCTAAAATGGAACATGATGTTCTCTCACGTGGTTATTTGCCTCAGCAAGAAAAATATAATCCCATTAATGACCCCAATATTTGGAGTTGTAGCACTATTTCTGGTGTAATAGTTTCCTTCTGCAGCAGCCCTGGAATAACTGTAGTAATGTGTAGAGATGGGCATGATCCTCCTCCAGGGTGCAATCTCTTGACACTGCCATGCAGGTGCTGAGTAAATGGAACACAGGAAAGGATGAGGGTCCAGTGAGGCTGTGTGCTAGACTTGTCATGGGAGCTAGAATTAACAAAGCAACAAGATGTGAGATGGCGGCAAAAGTGTTAAAGTGTTTGTTTCAAATCTGCTATGTTTCCAATTGTTTAAATAACATGATTGCAACAAGATCTCACGCTGGTGATAAGGTCCTCCATTGTTGAATCGTAATTCAATACTAATATGAATCACATAAAATTGTTCTATTTAGGTCTAGCAGTCAAATTACAATAACAAAAATAATTTCATTATATCACTAGAAATGCACTGTGATTATACTTGCCCTATAGCTTTGTTTCCTGTTTCTTTTTCCGGATTTGGCTATTCTTTCTTCTCATGGCTCTTGATTAACTTGTTTGAAAGTTGCAGCCTATATCAGTATATTTTGGAGTAAATCTTCTTCAACTCAGTAGAACTCTAAATTAGATATGTATATAGCTGTGCTGTAAGTGACAAATTAGTCATCTTTTTCCCTCTAGTCTATGTTGTAGCATGGAACACTTTCCAAGTAGCATATTTTTTATACCTCTTAAATAATAGTGGTGAAAAAAGCTCTTTGCCCTCCTCCTCCTCCTCCTCCTCCTCCTCCTCCTCCTCCTCCTCCTCCTCCTCCTCCTCCTCCTCCTCCTCTCCATCCCCTTTTCCCTAATAGGAAACACTCGGTATTCTGAAAGAAAATGAATATTAGTTTCTTAGAAACAGAGCTGCAAGTCAAAGTTAATTTCCCCCGTCATGCTCAGAAGTATGTGCATCTCAGAAACACTTGTGTTTGTTTTTTTAAAAAGAAGACAAAAACACATGAATATAATATG
Source organism: Anolis carolinensis (assembly GCF_035594765.1). Lineage (NCBI taxonomy): Eukaryota > Metazoa > Chordata > Lepidosauria > Squamata > Anolidae > Anolis > Anolis carolinensis. Next base: position 258,941,596 of record NC_085842.1, on the reverse strand, counting down.
TATCACATTTGCTATTTCTATTATTTAATGTATTTCAAATGTTTGACAACTGAAGACTCTTGAGTGGTTTGAGATCTGATGGTTCAGGGTATTGCAGTCTATATTCAAAGATCTTGTACCATTATAATATTTTTATTTTGTGTCAAAAGGCATTGCATAAATATGTATAAAACTGATAAAATTGAGGGAGCACAAGCAGCTAAATAATTTTAGACCAAAAACGGGCAACAGTGTCTGCATTGTCTTTAGTTTTAAAGACTTTTTCCTCTGTGCATGAGTCAGGGCATTGTGGGCAAGCATACAGATGCAGAATTGTTTGTTCTGCTCCACAGTCACACAAGGTGGAGGATTCTTCTAGGTAGTGCCATTTTGCCACTATTATTGTGAGAAATATACATGTTAAATTCTAAAAAATATTTAACAGTAATAGTTACTATGATTCATTCTAAAATGAGAAAATCTTGTTTTAAATATGGCATGTGTTTACAATTTTTATGTAAAAATAAAAATATACATTCAGACTTAGTTCTTTGACTGGTATGGCAGTTTCTGTTTTTGGCATGAAGATAATCCTCCCATATTCTTTCCACAGTTTTTTAATACAAGGCAGGAGATTGCACTGATTAGCTCTTGTGGTCTCTTCCAATTCTATATGAATCTGTGATTCTTTATTCTCTCTCCTTTTAGCCTCCTTCCACCGACAACTTTCTTTGTATTTTACGGTGCACTCAAAGACCTAGATCCAGTATGATGTTCACATATTCATTTCAGATTTTGGCCATTCTCTTCTATCTCATACCCCTTAGAGCTGCTTAAAAGCCAGTAGTGCAGTCTTCTGAAACAAGTTTTTGGGTTAGCAGTTGCTTGTCCTTCTCCTTCCACCTAAAGTAGATTCTGTTCTTGGATGAACAGTCCAGCATTGAAATTCAGACGAAATTCTCCATGTATGTATTAACAAAACGTACCTTTGTCTTTTGTTTTCTTTGCTCCAAACTCTGGTACATGGTTGTCTTCCTAATATATGCTGCAAGCTTATTTACTTTCCAATCCATCATACTTCAGTAGCCCCACAAATTTAACTTTCCCCTTTCAACAATTGAGGATGTTTGTACCAGCATGTTTTCTGATCCCCACTGGAAGTTCTTCATGATCTTAACTCTCATAAACCTGTCTGATTCTTCTTTATATTATACTCTGGCTTTCTCCTCTTTTTTTGATATTCAGAGCAAAATTTTCTTCAGGTTTGTTTAGCATCTCCATATTGTCCTGGCTCAATGGGGTGAATTTAATACAAGTGGGTTTGGGTTTTTATCTCAAAGCATTTTTTTCTGGGTATGGTGCAATACTAGGATTCCATCTAGCAGAAGCAGAGAATCAAATCTACATGTTAGTCAAAATTTGAAAGGAACTGACCAAAATGATGAACCTATTTTAGGGATAGAGTTCTGATAAGGTTTAAAATCTGGGTGTTTCCAGTATGACAACTGTGCCAATAATATCTATTTTTTCACGTTGTGTCCAGTTGTGTACACAGCAGTTTGCCTGGGTTACCAGAAGCAAATATTGTGTTAAACCTGCAGGAGTAGGGGACTGCTTCAAGAACAGTAGTCAAATTTTGCCTCTTCAATTCCTTTGGGCTGCCATATTGCATTTGTGGCGATCTTGAAGAGATATGATGCCATTCTTGGTCAGTTTTTTTTTTAAAAAAAGATGTTGAGTAGGTATGGGATTTGATATAAGATGAATGGTCACATTCTAAAGCAATTTGGAGGTATGTTTTGTGGATTTTTGTGTGTGTAAAAAATCAGCTCTAAAAAGAAATATGGAGATTTGAAGGCTTTGTAGAGGAATTGGGAAGTCATTAAAATGATGCCCTCCAGTCACACTTTTTCCATCCCTGCATGAAACCGAATGTTAGAGAGGTCAGTATCTCAGCAGAAAAGATCTCAAGTATCATGGAAGCTTAACATCGAAGACAGTTTTTGCATATGGCTGCTATGTCTTTTCTACTGCTCAAAACCAAATAATAATGTGTATTTTATAACAGCTGAATCTGAATGTCATAGGCTGACCAAACAGTTTATCCTTGTACTTATACACAATCTTCAATTGTATACTTCATATACTAAGGCTGTAGTTCATATGCACACATCTGGGTTCAATGAAAGTTACTTTTGAGTAAATGTACATATCTGATTATGTCTTTAGGCCTGTTTTGTGTTCTAGCACACAGAAACCATCAGCTCTTTCAACCTCCCCTTCCATCCATTTTTTGGTAAAAAATTATCAGATGCTCCTACTGGTTTCAAGCAAAGATGTTTCAGGAGAAGGTGTTAATTTTCAGTTTTGTAAAAATCCATGGGATTAACTGGAGAAAGATCATTACAAAAGATCAATTGTTCACACACACCCCCTTTACTTTTAGTGGATTTAACCTTGGAACCATTCCAGCTGTGTTAATAAGCCACAGGAAGAAGCAGAGAACATATATGTATATTTAAAGAAAATCTTTCTTTTACCTAATGCTGTGATTGCTAAGTAGGAGCAGCTGCTCATTTGAAGCCAGTTTCTGTTTCTTAACACGTGACATTAATAACAAAAGACAAGACTTGAACTTAGTTCACAACTGGTAGTTGGCTGATTTACATTCAGTAGCAAGCGTTTGATGTGGGTTTCAAACACAAGGTCAACTTTGCTTAATAAGAAATAAAATAATACTACATTGTTTGTCTTTGATATTTTGCAATCATCTAGATTCCAGAAATATAACTTTTTTTTTCCAAAAGAGCAAATCAGGAAATTTGGAAATAACAGAAGTCTCTCTTTTTTTTTTACCAGACTTTTTGGTGTTTAGTAATGAGCAGCAATGTATTCAATTTTTCTTCATTCTTCTATAAATGTAAAACAAAAAGAACAAAACACCTAAATGACTGATACTTTTAAAATAATAAAAGTGTCAGATAAAAAGCATTAAAGTGAAAAGAATTTTCATCCTGGTGAGTCAAAAAATATTAACGTTGCAGCTGAGAACTTCCAAAGTGTATATCATGCCCTCTTTGGATGAAAAAGTGGAGTGTAATTCCCCCTAAATTGTCCTAGTAAAATAGTGTAGATGATGTTCTGCAAATTACTGTTATTTCTGTCACCATGTCCATAATGAATTAGAAACTTACTCTTTATGCTTTTTTCTCCTTGCATTTCTTTTAATAGCTGTGTGGGGAGGCAGGTAACAAATTATTGTTGTTGTTATATTGAGAATTGCTATGGTAATAAACCTTGTCTTTAAAGTTGTTCAGATTTTAAACTTTAAACTTTAAAGATAAGATTTCTTACCGCATCAGTTCACATGGGAAGGAGTAATAATCTTCTTTCAATATAATCATCTTCCATTAGCTTTGTTTAAATTTTAAACAAAGCTATTGGTAGATGATTATTCTGAAACTGGAAATGCAGGACCATAGATATGCATTTGCCATCTAGCTTTTAAAAATTAATTTTGGCTTGAGCCATGTGTTTGGAGGATGCTGTAAATTGTACAAAGCTAGAGATATAAAATTACCAGAAATTCTGAAGCGATGGGTACAATAAACATAAAAGTGTAATATAAAGTCTTTTACAGATCTAACACATTCTGAATACCATTGTTTGACTGAAAAGCATTATTTTTGATGCATTAAAGTACCGTTTTCCAGAAAATATTTAGAAATTGAATTTACTTTTTAAATTATTGTTGCTTTCTCCAGAGGCTGCATTAAAGGTGAGCTTTGGTTTTGTGTTTGTTGGTACTGTGGCTGAGTTTATCTATGTCAACTCTAATTTAAGGTCTTTGGGGGGGAAAGAAAATACAGTATATGCATATTCTGGGTTTATTAAGATAGATTGTGTGTCCACATACCAACAATGAATCCCTGCAATGAAATGGTATCCCACAGTGAAGTCAGGCATTAGGTGAGGAAAAAAGATTCCTCATTCTAGTACATATAGTTCCAGAAGCATATGCTTTAAAGAATTATCTGCCTTGTAACCCAGCTAAAGGAAAAGCTAAAGTAATTTAATATTGGTTTTGTGTATTATTGGTAGATTTTTCAAATACAGGTCACTGAGAACCTTGCTTGGTTAATTCTGCACCATGTTTCCTTTACCATTTCTATTATGTTTGCATAAGAAATCAGACAGAACTCCTGTTAATTAGCAAAATTAAAAGCACCAGTGTAAATCTGATGTGTATGTTTTCTATCAGTGTATCAGCTTATCCAGCCCAGAACTACTGTGATTGAAATGGATTCATTGTGGAAGAGTTTACAGTCCACTGATAGGTACACTAAAGCATTTGGACTGTATTAAGTGTTAAATTTTCTGAGATGAAGTGTAAATGGAGGTTGTCATTGAAGATGTGGAATCTCTGTCTCACTTTTGTCTGCCTACTGTGATTCACAAAGTAATAGCAAATCTATAATCAGGAATTCTCTCATTTGCTCAAGACTTCTGATATCCCTACTGTTTTATTTTAAGCAGAACCTTTCCAGCCTGTTTAGCATATTCACTCAAGCTGCTAAGAAGTGGATGCATTTGTTTCTTTCCTTGTAGAGGCAAAATACATTCTCTTGTAGCTCTCCTATTTTGCTTTCCTCCCTCCTTTCTTTTTTGTGAATACTAGATTCTTAGGGGAAAACACAGAAAGAGAGTTATATTCAGCCAGTTGTTCAGTCTCAGAGTCTTGCTACATCAAACAGTAATAGCAACTTGATACCACTTAACTATAACAGTTTCATTCTGTTCAGTTCTGGGATTTGTATTTCGCTGGTGTGATTGAAATTCTGTGATGGAGAGCTCTTACTCCTGGCTGGAATCAAGATCAGCAAAATGCTAACCATTATAACTTCCCCCAAGAAAACGAAGTCATTTCACAGGATGCTAAAAAGATACACTTTATTTACTAAAGTCATATTCTCACATCCTAGTGAAGAGCACATTCAAGAAATACAGACAAACATTGTGTAAAATACTCTGGTTATAATCAGACCTACAGAACACAAGTCCTGTGACAAATTATTGTTATAGACATCTTCTAAAGTTGGAGACAATGTTTCAGAGCTTAAATAAAGAAACTAACTTGCTGAACATTTCACTCTTAACAAAATCTCTTAATTTTCACATACTTCCCATTGCGCACATACTTCTACATACAGTAGAGTCTCACTTATCCAAGCTAAACGGGCCGGCAGAAGCTTGGATAAGCGAATATCTTGGATAATAAGGAGGGATTAAGGAAAAGCCTATTAAACATCAAATTAGGTTATGATTTTACAAATTAAGCACCAAAACTTCATGTTATACAACAAATTTGACAGAAAAAGTAGTTCAATACGCAGTAATGTTATGTTGTAATTACTGTATTTACGAATTTAGCACCAAAATATCACGATATATTGAAAGCATTGACGACAAAAATGGCTTGGATTATCCAGAGGCTTGGATAAGCGAGGCTTGGATAAGTGAGACTCTACTGTACTTCCTTGAATGTTATCTTTGTTTTTTTCTGACATCTACTTACAAGATATATATATATATATATACACACACAGTAGAGTCTCACTTATCCAACATAAACGGGCCGGCAGAATGTTGGATAAGCGAATATGTTGGATAATGAAGGATTAAGGAAAAGCCTATTAAACATCAAATTAGGTTATGATTTTACAAATTAAGCACCAAAACATCATGTTATACAACAAATTTGACAGAAAAAGTAGTTCAATATGTAGTAATGCTATGTAGTAATTACTGTATTTACGAATTTAGCACCAAAATATCATGATGTATTGAAAACATTGACTACAGAAATGCGTTGGATAATCCAGAATGTTGGATAAGTGAGACTCTACTGTATATGCTTTCATTATTTCACTAAATAGTTTTGGATTTCCTGGCTGAGAACTTTCTACAGCTTTGATTTGAAGTAGCTATGTATTGGCTATAAAATAATATACAAAGATGTAGTAATGTTCTTTTGTGATTTTTATATAGCCTACTGAAAATGACCTAAAGAGTATTTACAGGCTCAAACATGTCAGATGTTTTAACAAATGAAAACCTGGGTTTCATAGAATCATAGAATCATAGAATAGTAGAGTTGGAAGAGACCACATGGGCCATCTAGTCCAACCCCCTGCTAAGAAGCAGGAAATCGCATTCAAAGCACCCCCGACAGATGGCCATCCAGCCTCTGCTTAAAAGCCTCCAAGGAAGGAGCCTCCACCACAGCCCCGGGGAGAGAGTTCCACTGTCGAACAGCTCTCACAGTGAGGAAGTTCTTCCTGATGTTCAGGTGGAATCTCCTTTCCTGTAGTTTGAAGCCATTGTTCCGTGTCCTAGTCTGCAGGGCAGCAGAAAACAAGCTTGCTCCCTCTTCCCTATGACTTCCCTTCACATATTTGTACATGGCTATCATGTCTCCTCTCAGCCTTCTCTTCTGCAGGCTAAACATGCCCAGCTCTTTAAGCCGCTCCTCATAGGGCTTGTTCTCCAGACCCTTAATAATTTTAGTCGCCCTCCTCTGGACGCTTTCCAGCTTGTCAACATCTCCCTTCAACTGTGGTGCCCAAAATTGGACACAGTATTCCAGGTGTGGTCTGACCAAGGCAGAATAGAGGGGGAGCATAACTTCCCTGGATCTAGACGCTATTCCCCTATTGATGCAGGCCAGAATCCCATTGGCTTTTTTAGCAGCCGCATCACATTGTTGGCTCATGTTTAACTTGTTGTCCACGAGGACTCCAAGGTCTTTTTCGCACACACTGCTGTCAAGCCAGGCGTCCCCCATTCTGTATCTTTGATTTCCATTTTTTCTGCCGAAGTGAAGTATCTTGCATTTGTCCCTGTTGAACTTCATTTTGTTAGTTTTGGCCCATCTCTCTAGTCTGTCAAGATCGTTTTGAATTCTGCTCCTGTCTTCTGGAGTGTTAGCTATCCCTCCCAGTTTTGTGTCGTCTGCAAACTTGATGATCGTGCCTTCTAACCCTTCGTCTAAGTCGTTAATAAAGATGTTGAACAGAACCAGGCCCAGGACGGAGCCCTGCGGCACTCCACTTGTCACTTCTTTCCATGATGAAGACGACGCATTGGTGAGCACCCTTTGGGTTCGTTCGCTTAGCCAATTACAGATCCACCTAACCGTAGTTTTGTCTAGCCCACATTTTACTAGTTTGTTTGCCAGAAGGTCGTGGGGGACTTTGTCGAAGGCCTTACTGAAATCCAGGTACGCTACATCCACAGCATTCCCTGTATCGACCCAACTCGTAACTCTATCGAAAAAAGAGATCAGATTAGTCTGGCATGACTTGTTTTTGGTAAATCCGTGTTGACTATTAGCAATGACCACATTTGTTTCTAAGTGTTCGCAGACCACTTCCTTAATGATCTTTTCCAGAATTTTGCCTGGTATTGATGTGAGGCTGACCGGACGGTAATTGTTTGGGTCGTTCTTTTTTCCCTTCTTGAAGATAGGGACCACATTCGCCCTCCTCCAATCTGCTGGGACTTCTCCCGTTCTCCAAGAACTCTCGAAGATAATTGCCAGTGGTTCTGAAATAACTTCCGCTAGTTCCTTCAGTACTCTTGGGTGTAGCTGATCTGGCCCTGGGGACTTGAATTCGTTTAGAGAGGCCAAGTGTTCCTGGACAACTTGTTTCCCTATTTGGGGTTGGATTTCCCCCAATCCTTCGTCCATTCCGTGTTGCTGAGGTTGAAGATGGCTTTCTTTTTCTGAGAAGACCGAGGCAAAGAAGGCATTAAGAAGGTTTCCAGGCTCAAGGCTCACTCCAGGATCACACTTAAGTTGCAGACTTGCATTTTCAGGGGCAGTGTAGGCCCATTCAGCAAAGGTTGATCTGCTCTTTGATTGACCAGGAGTACCTCTGTCTTCTCTGGGTTAAGTTTCAGTTTATTCTCCTTTATCCAGACCATGCTAGATAGTGTTTGTATGTTCCTGTTTTTTTAAAGTCCAGGAATACTCAGTGGCGGTTTTGCCAGTTTCTTTCTCTGAAACGTGGCTTATAGTGTGCGGTCTTTATTGGCATTTATCCAAGGATTAACCAGGGCTGACTCCCTATATACAAAAAATACTGTATACAGCTCTTTGGCTTATAAACACTTAAAGAGTGACCACCCACTTTCGGTTCTGCACTTAAATATCTCAAATCAAGTTACTTATGAACTGTTGTTAAATTTGGAGCCCAAAGTAATGTTCAGTTACTTTCTACAAGATAAAAAGAAGGAAGACGGGGGAGCCTGAAAAAGAAATGAAGGATTACTTTTAAAACTGACTGGTTTTTATTTTATTGTTTTTGCATGAACATTCATTGATGTAAACTCACTTCTTTGGATGCAGTGCAGAGTAAGTGACCCAGTTGTAGTCACAACTAACTAAAGTTGGGGAAGGCCCAACTTCTGCTCCAGAATTTGGGCTTTACTCCAGTTTTGGATAACCCAGGACAAGGTTGCGTTAACATGGCCTTGGCTTGGTTATCCAGGATAGTCTCCATGAGACATGTAGTTTCTACACATCTGATCCACATCTACACTGATGTCATTAGTCAATGTACATGTGCTCTCATTCTTTAATCTAGGGGCCCATCTGCACTGCAGAAAATGCACAGAAAATCAGAATTTAAACTCTATCCTGAGGTATCATCAGGATAATGCGCCCCCTACACCATTTTAAACAAGTGTGTAGATAGGGCCTAGGTTTCAACAAAAATAAATTGAGGACTTTTCTTCAAAGATATTTACTGTCATCTTAGAACTGTCAGCATTATTTTTTTTCTTACTGTACTCTGCCTGGATGCAGCCAACAGCCAGACTGCCTTTGCATCTGTATTAAAGTTATTTTTAATTTATTCACAGTTTACTTGTTCATCATATCATCACAACTTTCCCATTTCATTTGATTCAGAGCAGTTATGGAAGAATAGATTGGTGCCATGATATCAAATCAAGGCACAATTTTCTCACCTGCATTGTGTATTTCTCTTTATAAAGTCACAAGCTGCTGTGTTTCTTGTTGAAAATAGATTGCATTTTAATAAATTGGATATCGGAACATAATAAAATTGTAATGATGATGGTGGCAGTAGTGGTACGCAGTATAATATTTGTGATTGTTTTTTCCCAGGCATTGCTTATCTGAATGGGATGTGCAGTGAAAAACGAAAATGTATTATTGCAGAGGATAATGGACTGAATCTTGCATTTACTATTGCTCATGAAATGGGTCACAAGTAAGTAGATGAAATTTTCTCCATGTATGGCATAAACCTTACTGGTAGTCCTAACTAGAGTAGGCTCATTGAATTAATGGAATTTATCTATGTGTTAACTAGCCATTTAGCAATTATTGAACAGTCCGGTCTAGTTGGAAGTTACCAACACAATGCCAACTTCTGTGTGTGTAAACCTTATATTGCTGTTCCAAAGGATAGCACCTGAACTAATGATCTCAGGGTTTTTTTTAAAAAAAGGAGATCTATTTTATGGGGTGTTGTATACTGATGGCTGGTGTGTTGGCGGGGATGATGGGTAGCAGAGTTGAAATCCAAAAACTTCACCATCCCGGTCTGCCTCCTTCTCTCCAGACTGTTTCCCCGTGTGGAAAACAGCACTGGACAAACTCACTCCAGCAGATGAGGGTTCAGTTGGTAGTCCAACGGCAAACAACTTTATTTACATGTTCTATTTACAGACAGAGCAAATTCAGTCCTTTCTACTCCATGAGTGCTTGCCGAAACACTCATGCACACACACGCTGCTCATTGCTCATCGCTGTTCTCCGTTCTACACAGGAAAACTAACTCCCTCGCATTCCACAGGAAATAGATAGTAAGTCCCGGTCAAAACACACTTGACCCCATTGGTCCTGTGATACATCAATCATAGCAGACTCTCATTAACTCCATAATTGTTGAATCCAGATTAATTTTAACATTTCACAATACACAATACCCTGACATGGTGGTCCATGGGGCACCTTCAAATTTATTCTATGCTGTAAAAGAACAACTTCCACCATTCCTCACCATTGGCTGTTGTCAAGAGTCAGACGCCAGTTAACAAACAAAACAGAGTTTATTCAAAAGATAAGCCAGAAATAACATAAACACAAAAGGTATCTTTGAAACACTTCACTTATCAGTGTTTCAAGAGTAGTTTGGACAAAAATAACTCAAAAACAAGCCACGCTATTTTCCCACGCTGGCATTCAATAAAAACTAAAAGATACTTCAATTCAGCTTTGGAGAACAAATTGAGTTGACTGCTAGAAAATATGCAAAATAAATGAAGGCTTGAAACCTTCCAGAAGCTGCAGAGTATAACTGAAAGTGCAAAAGCCTCTTTTGGCTCCAAACCGTTTCTGAAAACAGACAGCCGGCTCTGCGGATTTAAAGGGACAGTTTCCAAAAGAAAAACAGCAAACTGGCTTGAAAACAAACAACTAGAAGAGCAGTAAACTGCTTCCACGGTGCAGATAAAGCCGAGAGCTTCAAAGGGATGATGAATAGCCGTCGTCAGGAGAATCCAAGGTCAGGTCAGGAGGCAGCAGCAAATTCCGAAAGGCAAACCAGTAGTCAGAAGCCGGGAGTAGTCGTCAGTCAGAGGGCGTAGACAGAAGCCAGGTCAAATTCAATCCAAAGTCCGAAGAGGGTGCAGTCATCCAAACCAGGTCCACGATAAGACACAGCGAGAGCCAAGCCAGATGGTATCAGCAGATCCGAATCACAGTCCAAGTCCAGTCTTCACGGAAACACAGAGATCCCAATGGCGCCTCAGCAACACCTTGCCACACGCAAAGTGCAGTGGCCAAACATTCCCATTTTATTCCCCTTCCTCCTGGGTGACCAAACACTCACACCCAAACACCAGGTGTCCCAAATCTACTCAGAGTCCGAACTCCACACAGCTAGAGCTCGTGGATCCGGAGTACCTAGCAATTCGTCGGAGTCCCAATCATCCTGCCCACACTTAGCCCCATGAACACTTAAAGAACCATCCTCCCTTCTCCAAGCATCCCAAGTGGGATCAGCTCCTGCAGAAACCCCAGGTTCAGTAGTATCCATAGGCCTCAAATCCCCAGACATCTCCGGTGGCTGTGCCCATTCAGTGCCCGCTTCCCCAGCCACCACCTGTTCCTCAGCATCCATTTCCCCAAACTCCCCATCTGAATCTTCCTCAGAAGATCCTCCATATAGCTCTCTAAGTCGCTTCCTGCGCAACTCCTCCAGTGAACCCTCATCACGAGGGTTTTTTCTTCCTCTTCGAATCCCATCACCATCAACCATAATCCCCGAAGGCGCAGTCACAACAGCTATGCTGGCCAAATGTACTCCAACCTTTTTCGAGAAACTATCACTAATGTAAGAATTGCAAAGTAAATATAATATGCAGAATCGCCCAATTTACAGAAAAATAAATCAGGCAATTATTTTGTTGAATTTCATAGCAAAAGTATAATTCATATCACAAATATAATACATTTTAATTTATTATGTGTCTGTTGAAAAAAAATGAATAGTCTACTTTTCACACTTCAGTGTCCAACACACTCATGATTGAGTAGTGATACCTGCAATTGAGATGCACTACTGAGAAAGCCCTCCACCAGCTATTCTCAGCCTGAGCGTCAAGTAAACAATCTTCAAAGGGAACTACTGAAAATATTAATAATCAGAAGAATTGATTTTGGATTTCATCTTAAAATAAGTTTGGGAGCATTGTGGAAGCCTAAGCCGCTTGGTGCGGATTAAAATAGTATGAGTCCTAAAACATTTACTGCAAATGATTAGTAATAAAGGCAGCTGTTCTGAACAAGATGAATTTTCCATACTGTTTTAAAGGACATACTCATGTCATGGCTAATCTGTTATGTTACCAAGAAATAAATTTCTCTGCATTCCTGGAAGGATATAACTGACTAATAAAATGTGAATATTGCAACTTAACTGTTTCAAGAACAACTCCAGATCAAACTGCACATTCAGCCCTGGTTTTGTAGGCGTGTTTAGCTTTGCCTAGAACATGTAAATTGCTGGTGTAAAAATACAATATCAAAACAATTTGAATTACTTGGAATTATACAGAGAGTGGTTGTGGAGTCATTACATGTAAAATTTATCTACAAATCTTCAATTAGTTATGTAGTCCTCTCAAGTTAGCTTCAAGTATTCACACATTTGGTTCTGACAAATGACACTATGAAATACAAGACAACTGGGATTCACTAGCATTTTCCACTTTCGTTGACCTTTTGAACAGATGTTTTAACTCTGGCCCAGTTTCAGTCTTCTCTGTTTAACAGCTAAATTGCTCTTCCAAATTATTCTTGCATTTCACCTCCTGCTTTCTTTTCTTTTCTTTTTTTACATTTAATTACAACTTTGTACAGGTAATAGTTGAATCTCTGTCCAAGCCTATTCCTGTTTTAATATTTGTGTGGGCATATGCTGCAATCTTATGCATGTCTATGTAAAAGCAAATTCTATTAAGTTAAGTGGCTCTTTATCTCTGGCAAGTATAGGATAATTTGCAAATTTTAACAAAACCTGACTTATTTCACATTTTCTCAATAATATTCAAATCCTTCCAATTTTCTTATTTTCTAAATTTTATGATAAGCACATTTTCTCACAAATCATATAGATTTAAAGTGAATCTTCTGATAGAAATTGTTTTAGAAATCTATGTTTCAGAAAATATGCATTCAGTAATATCTAAATGCATGATTAAAATCAACATTTAAAAAATAGCAGCTGATAATGCAAAGAGGACATAACAAAATGGGAAATGAAAAACTATATATAACAGTCTCGAAATGTATGACCGTAGCTTTCCTCTTTGTTTTAATGGTGTTTCCTATAGGTAAAATCTCTTATATTGCTAATCTTTCCTTTCATATTTCTACAAATATTTCCAGAGTACCCATCTCTAAGGATTGTTGTCCCCATTTAAGAAGATAAGCACCAAGCTCCTAAGCAGTAATCTAATTATACCAAGATACTTAATTGTCAGCAACTTTCCCCCTGCTATTTTGTAAATATGTCAGGCAGAGATATCAGGAAATGGAAAAGCTTTAATTCCTGCACTGTTTTTCAACTGGAGTGGTTCATATGTTATCTTTTCAGTGAATAAATCATTTTTCTGCCTCTACCAACATCCATTTCAAACTTATGCTAGAAGCATTTGGAAGCTGGGAATACTTACAGTTCCCCCTTACCAATTCCTCCATGTTTGTCACTGCTATTCAACTCATTCTCAGAAATAGCATCCACCCATTCCTTTCATTTATACAATGCATTTCTACAGAAATGTATCCAAAACATATTAAAACATGGGGTCAGTAATACAAAAATGAACATAGATTTTAGTACATTGTTACAATAAATTATTTGGTACCAACCATTTCAAAAATATAATGTTGTTGTTAGCTACCTTCAAATCAACTTCAGCTTATGGTGACTTTGAGAATGGGAGACCTCTAATCCATTCTGTCCTCAGCAACTCTGCAGACTCCAGGCTCTTGCTTCCCTAATTGAGTCTCTCCGTCTGGAATGTGGTCTTCCTCTTTTCCTGCTGTCTTTCACCAGAGCCGGTCCAACAATGAGGCGAATTAAGCGGTCGCTTGGGGCGCAAAACATACGGGGGCGCAGTCGAGACTGGTTTTTCTGTTGATTTGTTGTAAAACATGATGTTTTGGTGCTTAATTTGTAAAATCTTAATGTAATTTGATGTTTAATAGGCTTTTCCTTAATCGCTCCTTATTATCCAACATTTTAGCTTATCCAACGCTTTTATTTTTCAGTGATTGGTTGGGGGGGGGGGGCGCCAAAATTCTGTTCTCCTACACTTGAAAAATACCTAGGGCCGGCTCTGACTTTACTAAGCATTATTTGTCTTAATTTATTTCAGGACCCACCTAAATATCCTAAAGGTACCAGATCCTGTATGACCTTGAAAGCTAAATAGGACCAGCTTTGGTTAATATTTGAATGGGAGACTTCCAAATAAACCAGGTGTTATGGACTGTTGTTTCAGAGGAAGGAACTGGCAAAGCTCTATGAGTTTTCTCCTTGCTTAAAAAAACACTATGACAGTGGTTCTCAACCTGGGGTCCACAGATGTTTTTGGCCTACAACTCTCAGAAGTCCCAACCAGTTTACCAGCTGTTAGGGTTTCTGGGAGTTGAAGGCCAAAAATACCTGGGGACCCCAGGTTGAGAACCACTGCCCTATGAAATTGATTGGGGTTGTCATAGGTCACAAGGCCATCAATTCACACTTTGAAAGCTGGCATCTCTACATATAAGGTTCATTTACAATGCAGACTCAATTAAGTTTTATACCACTTTAGTTGTGATGGCTCAGTTGACTCCTCTCTCGAATCTTGTTTTCAATGGTATGCAAAGACCTTGTTATTTAAACAGGCTGTCACCTGGTGGAAGTACAAGGAAATAAAATAGGTACTTTGTTTTTTAATATGTAATATATGCTTTGTGTTGTTTTTAGTCATTTTAATTAATTTCTTAACAATAATGCTTCAAATTGAATTTCCTGTTTAACACTTTTTTACCACACATTGTTTAAACTGTTTCATTTTGAATTATTGCAAGCCACTTTCAGTCCATTTTGAGGGAAAGGCAGCATTTAAAGAAAAGAAGTTAAACAAATAATTGTTCAGTTGAGATGGTCCTAATTCCATTGATTAATAACTGCCATTGGGGGAGAAAGCTGTAGTCCTTCTATTGCCTTTAGATCTTGCTCCACAATCTGCTAAACTGCTTACAGAAGTTTGTAAATCAGGACTAACATTCAGTCCTCCCACAATGGATTCCTTTTCCATTTATGCTATGCTTTTAAATTGCAGAGGACAAATACTGTGCTATTTTTTAAATCTGTATAAGCCACTATGGGAGTTTTTTTGGATAAAGTGTGGTGTGAAATGCTTTAAACAAAGAAATAAACCACCTGCATTACCCTGACATTACTAGTTCTGTTTTAGTATCAGGCCAGATTCCTGGCTAAGAGGAAATTATTGGGTTGTCAGCTGAGGAAATTTTAAAGTAAAGATGGGCCCAAAGAGCCTTTCAGGAAGATTTCTTTGACATATGGAAGGTGGTTTGCTGTGCAGGAGAGAAAGTCCAGTGTTCACATATTTTGGATTTAGGCCAGCAAGTTGCAATTGCAGTGTCTATGTGTATAAGTAGAGACAGAGAGAGAGATTAAGAGAGATTTACATTAAATCGAACACTTAGTAGCTACATTGCTTCCAGAAAATTAGATTACGTGTAAGTTTATGTAACCATGAGATACCTGCTACATAAAATAATTTATACAGCCACAGCTATGTTGCTTATCCTGTTGCTTTTTTAACCTCACATTCTTTCAGTCTTCTTTCAGTCTCTACCCTCTTATCATGAGATAATTATGTTTCCAAAGCACAGTTTTCACTGTTCTAAACTTTGTGTTAATTAACATTGAATAGTGGGGTATGAGGGCTATTTATTCAGTGAGATAGGCTGGATAGGGGAGAATTTTCTGCTTTTCCAATAGGTAAGAGAGGAACCCTATTTTTTATGTTGCTGATGACTAGAAAATATTGCCCTATATCTGACATGGGCATACTTCGGCCCTCTGGGTGTTTTGGATTTCAACTTTCACAATTCTGGTAGGCTGTTAGGAATTGTGGGAGTTGAAGTCCAAAACACCCAGAAAACCAAGTTTGCCCATACCTGCTCTATATACTCATTTATAAGTCTAAAAAAATCAGTTCAAAAAACCTGGGTTGACATAGCCAGGGTCAACATGACTACTATAAGTGAACTCATGAAAAAAAAAGGAACCATCCCCTTCTTTGAGGAGAGTGGTGAAAGGTGGGAATTTAGTCAATCCTGGGAGAATCTAAAAGAAACACTGACTTCCTCTAACCTTTCCACGATCATGCTGCTTCTGGCTTGCTGAATGCCTAGATACAGGAATGGTGGGAAAGCTGATTGGCCCTCTGGAGCAGCATTGGTGCTTTGGCCTCTTTACAAAATGACATTCAACTTGTCTATGGGTCATAACAAAATCCATAATTTTGGCCCCCAAACCTTCCCTTGGCTTATACGTGAGGTCAAGTTATACTTGGATATATATGTTATAGGATTTTTCTTGCCTGTCTGTAAAGAGAAGCTCTGCTAGTAAAGACTGCATGTAATTGGATGCTTCATAAAGCAACGTTCATGAAGTGTGAGAATCCACAAAATCTAAACTTTCTCCATTCACTGAATGACTAATCCTGGTAATTCCCCGGCCATGGTTTGGCGCTAGTGTAAAAAAGTGTCTTTAGCTAGTAGAAATAAAAACCAGCTCCAGTACTAAGAGTGTACATGTTCCTTCAACCCACACCGAAGTGAGCAAGCTGAACAATGGATGAGGTGGTATATCTCTAAATTTTCCCCTCTCCATGTTGGATTGTTCTGCACAGCTGTACAGTATGTACCGTTAACTGGAAATGAGTCCTACTCAGGTCTATGGACTCACTTTGGGTAGTTGTGCAAGAATAATAGCACAATACAGTGATACCTCGACTTATGAGTGACCCAACATATGAATTTTTTGAGAGACAAGGCATTGCTCGGCCCGAGTTACAAGTCACACCCAGCACTGTTGGCTACTCTCATGCTAGTGTAACCTCTCACTAGAGAGCTGACCCAAGCCTTGCAAGAGGTAGTGCTAGTGTGAGAGTACCCATCATATTAAGTAGGGCCAGCTTGCAGCTTTCGGTAGGCACCTCCTTTCACCAGGTGCCGGGTGCATGGCTCGTCCTGGGCCCAGTACAGGGCCTGCTCATGGCCTTCAACAAGGCACGAAGCCTCCTTCTCCACCAGGCCCCGAGCACACAGGTCACCCTGAACCCAGTGCAGGACTTGCTCATGGCCTTGGGCGGGGCAGCGGATGGATAAGACTCGCCCCAAGCCCCGCAGGTCCTCCTCCTCCTCCAGATACCACAGGGAGGCCTCCAGCTTGGCCTCCAGCTTGGCCTCTAATAGGTAGCATTGTTGGCAAGGCTTTTGATGGTGAACGGGACACTAAAATTGTTCATTTTACAGTAATTCATTCTGTGACTAAGCTCTTAAAGGGGAAAATTGTATTGGTTTTTAGGGGGCTGGAATTGATTAATTGAATTTAAATTCATTTCAGTGGGGAAATTTGCTCTGACATACAAGTAAATTGAGTTATGAACTTGTTCACAGAACAAATTGAACTCATATGTCAAGGTATCACTGTACTTTTCATGGACACTATGTCCTATCAAAATTAGTTACACATGAAAAATTGAATATGATTATATACATAGAGAGCAATGTGATCAAGTGGTTTGAGCATTGGACTATTAATGGTGTTTGAATCCCCATTTGAACATGAAAATTGCCGCAGTAGTTAAATGAATACCTGTTGAATGTATCCTTGTCCTGTCCCCAAGGTAAGCTTTTCTCCTTTTGGAGGATAGAGAGATACTAGAAGAATCTGGACACTTTGATAATTCTTCTCATTGTTTCATCTATCATTTAGAGGGGTTTTGATGCTTTACTAGATATTAATGGATAGCAGTCAGTTTTCATGATAAGTATCTTCTGTTCACCCATCACTAACTTTCTCTACCTTCTTGTTTATTGATGTTATGACATAGATTTGAGTTCATTTTGATCCCTATTTCAGTCACCCTTGGTTTTATCTCTTCTATAGTTATGTCAGCTAAGATTTACAGTTACATTTTCTGAAACAAAGATCACATAACATCATCTTTATATTTTAAAGATGTTACCAGCTAAAGCTAAAGTTCATGTGCAGTTTTTCTTTTTACATGTAATAAGCTAGTATGAAAATATATTTGGTGTTTCCTTGGAAGTTTGCACCATAGATTTGTGATGGAAAACCTGAATATATAAAAGCAGGGGTCCCTTGTTCACTTTCAGTGTTTAATATATTAACTCATGGGGTTTTTTTTGGGAAGGAGAATGGAAGCAATAGCATTTGTCAAGAAACTTAGATAATTCTGCAGATCAGTGTAGACATTAATGAGCTAGATGGAACAATGGTCTGATTCAATATGAAGCAAAACTGTATATTTCTAAGTAACTCAAGAGCCGTAGGGAAATAGAATAGCATGGCTGACATCCTGTTAATAAATTATAATTGTGTACATCTTAATCATGTCATTGCAGCTCATTTTTATGGAGTTCCTTGTAGCTATGTGTCACATGTGTCCAGTTACATTAGAAGATTTTGACTTATCTCTTCTCATTCTCAAAAAACATGGAACGGACTGGTCAAGGCGGGGGGTGGGGTAATTGCCTGAAAAGCTGTGTTTTGTAGTTACAATGCAGAATCACAGTCCATGTGTTAAATTCTAAAATATTATTTACTATCCTGAGACTTGTTGAACTTTAACAAGTGAAATTTAAGAAATCTATCTTATGTTGGGTTTGTTGGATCTGCTTAATGAAGACTGCCTTCATTCCATTAAACTCAGAGGGACTAAAAGTGGATTTTTGCTTGGATAAAACCCAGCGCTTTGTAAATGGACAATACTTAGACTGGAGTTGCCAGGAATGAAGATGAAATATTGAGACATACACGTCTAATTAAACATAGCTTCAGCTTCAAACTGTTATCACATAACCCCTATTTGTTAAAGTCTGCAGTTTCATATCTCTTACTTGGAAGAAATCCAATTCTAGGAAAGACAAAGAAAATACTTCCCTTCAATGAACACTTAAAAATTATCCTTATTCTTTTTGCATTTGAAATAAGATCTATTTTCAATACTTTTACATTTTTAGCATGGGAATAAATCATGACAATGACCACCCATCTTGTGCAGATGGTCTCCATATCATGTCTGGAGAATGGATCAAAGGGCAGAATCTTGGAGATGTTTCATGGTCCCGGTGCAGCAGGGAAGATCTGGAAAGATTTCTCAGGTAATTCATTCAAGAAGTGGAATTGCATAATGTCAGCCATTTCATCTATTCACTTATATTCCATGAAGGCTGTAAATGTTAAATATGCCAGGTTTTCAGCACCTTGTAGTAACTTCTGTGTTATCTTCAACTTACCAAAATAACATTAGCAGCCAACATTGGTCATGGCAGAAACAGCAGTTGTAAAATCTGTCTTCTCAGCTTTCTATATTGTTGGCAATGTTTTGCAAATTATTGTTTGATATAAATAACCATTAGTCCAGAAATATTTTGAAAAGCAAATATTTGATTACAACTTAATTATAGGGCTACCCGTAATAAATCCCACAGAAGGTGAAATTATAACATCTCCCTAAGACAATATTTTGTGTCTCTGATTCTTTGAGTTTCAATTCTCCAACCTCATGTTTACCAGGAAAATGACACTTTCCTTAGATGTTTTCTGTTTAGTCCCACATTTATTTTTCTGACCATTTCTTAAATTGAAACAACATGTCTGTTCTGGAAGGTAATGTTCATGTTAAATGAAGACAGAAAGGTATTTCAGGAAGGTATCTTAAAGGATGTATATGTTATATATTAGTGTTATAACCAATATACTCACCATCTTGATAACCTCTGTATATTTCCAGGTCAAAGGCCAGTAACTGTTTGCGTCAGACTAATCCCCAGAGCATCAATTCTGTGATTATTCCTTCAAAAGTGCCAGGGATGACATACACTTCCGATGAACAGTGTCAAATTCTCTTTGGACCAACAGCTTCTTTTTGCCAAGAAATGCAGGTGACAATAATGGTTTATTTTAAGTTATCACGTAATAAATCTAGTTTTCCCCTTTTTCTATTCTATAACAGTGCAGCGAAGGATTGAAGATTTGAGGGTTGGTTGTAAAATATTTATTCTATTAGCTGCCCAAAGCTATTCCAGATTGTTTCTATTCTGTCTTACTTTTTCAGTATGTAAAGGTCAGGTGTTACATGGCAAGTACTATAAATTGTTTCATATTCCCAGGGTGGAGATGATTTGAAATGTCTCTTCCCCTCCCTCTGAACCATCTCAATCCAATTCTCTTTCTTATTTTTAAGAAGAAAATGGATTTCTGTCACAGGGAAGATATTTCTGATTTGTAGGGAGAAGTCCTACAAATAGACCTACAAATAGGTCTTCTGCAGATAACAGAGTAAAACTGTCAGAAAATATATCAGAAGGTTTTTTTCCCCAAGTATCACAACTTCTGGTCAGAAGGATAAGTAGTATTGAGGAGGAATATTACTGGTGGAACATATGAGAAGAATAAAATTACTGTTGGAACATTCACTGGCCTTTATCTCTTTGTGTAAGCATTGCTGCATAAGGTATATAGCACATGGAAGCAGTGTGTATGGTTGCATTCCTAGTGAGGTGGAGATCTCTGACTAATTCTTACTGTTCCTAAAAGAAATATGTCGGTTTATCAGATAGTCTCAGGAGTTTGTCATATACAAAATGTAAGGCTTCCATAAAACATTGGTTTGTTTTGCATACTAGACCCTTATTTGAATGAGTCTTCCTAAATGAATGAGATTAACAAGGTCAGATTAATGTGGTTGTGGTGACAGACCAGACAATATTGGCTACATCCATTAGTTCCTGTCTTCTTTGAAACCAAAGTCCATGCATTTCTTTTAAAGAATGAATAGGAAAGAAACAACCATACAAGTTCTGTAAGCAACACATAGCCTTCACCCTGCTAAAATTTCCTAGTCTAGCTTTGGAGAGTCCATGAAACACAAGTGGGACTATAGGAGAAGTGAGAAAAGTACACCTTTAATTCAAATTAATTTCATCTGCTTCATTTGCAGTTCTGAACTCCAGCTTCACACTCCAGTTTAAAACTCAAAGGCTCTTTCCCCATGGCAATGGGAAGCCACCATTGTTTTTAAATTTGTATGAACAAGTTAGAGAAATGCCTCATCATTTTGATTTTTGATCTACAGCACTTATGGAGTGCATGGAAGAAGGGGTTATACTGTAGTTAAAGTATAATTATTTTTTTCAGTAAAAGGCAAAAACCATTCTCATTGTATGTAGTATATTTAAAAACCAGAAAATTCCTTGTGAATTTAATAACTTAATATTTGTATGCTAGCTTTTCCATTATTGGCATCTGTTTCTTTCCAGCATGTCATTTGCACTGGTCTATGGTGTAAGGTGGAAGGGGAGAAGGAATGTAAAACTAAGCTGGATCCACCAATGGATGGAACTGATTGTGACACTGGAAAGGTATTCTGTTAACACCATATATTCTTTAAAAAGTAGAAATTGTGTATCACTTTCCCCCTCTTAGAATTGTTTCTTAGGCCCCATCTACACTGAGCATTTAATACAGTTTCAAACCGGTATTGAAGAAAGCAATTTTGCTATCCAATTGATTACATAGAAAATCCTGGAACCAGTTTGAGGCTCGGATGATGATTACACAAATCACAGAGTACTAATGTGCATTAAGGGCTTTTTGGTACTTTTTTGTGTAGGTTTGTTGCCTAGCTTCAAACTGCATCAAATAGTCAATGTAGATGGGGTCTTAGAAAGAACTATGACAAAATGCAGTTTAAGAACTTTGTGATCAAATGCTTCATTAGACTATAAAAAACTGTCTCTCCCTTTGTGTCCATACCTATTTTTCAATGTTCTTTATTCACCGTCAAATTTCAAGTATTCCTGCATGGCAGTTATAATTTATAACAGTGACTATAGTATAATATAGTATATATAGTATAATTTATAACAGTGACTATAATTTATAACTATTTTTAAAGCAACTAAGTGTATAAATAATATTGTGTAAAATCTCAAACTATTAAAATCAATTTTTAGTTACATGTACCTATCAATTAAAAATACCATAATTTTAGATTATAATCTATTCACTGCATTCTCATCAAAAACCCCACCCAGAATTTTATGAATTCTTATAATGTCTGTCTGATGGATTTTGCACTTGTATATCTTTTAATACAGATATGTTTACGCACTTATATTAACAAATTATCTTGAGTGCCTTTTAAGAATGCTCAAATTACCATATTATTCCCCTTGAATTATTTTCTTAGTTTATTAAAACTGATTCTAAAATCAGTAGCATAAAAACCATTTCAATAAGGAATATTTTTATTTTTGCCCAAGCTATGCATGTCTGCATGCAGACATAAAGTGATGATCGAGCATAGAAAATCAAGATATGTTTTCACTGGAAACAAAACAGCAGACAACACATAAATCCCAATGGAAATAAGTAGTATGTCTGTTTTATCTTTGTGCTTTTTTGTGCTTTGTGCTTTTCAAAACTTGAGTGATTGCGATGTCTGAGACTCCACAGTTAATGTAGCTCTGTGTTGATGTATGGCCAGCACAGTTGCTAGTGTAATCCTCAGTTATATAGGAGAGGTTTCAAATGGCTGCCATAACAAGTATAAGAAAGAAATGGAATGTATGTTCAGCCCAGTCCTTACAAAATAGTTTAAAGCTGTGCTTGTTCTCATCTGTACCATCGATCCATACCAAAAGTGCAGACCAGCGTGGATCGATCTGTCTGCTTGGTGTCTTCCACTGTAAAATGAAGCAGCCCAAAAGGCGCCCTTTCTGTTAGTTTCACACCTAAGTGGTGAACAATGAACTGTATATATGAATACATGCTGAAACAGAGCTGAAATTGTATTGTTTCCCTTTCTGAAGAAGAGGGATGGTGTGAATATACAGAGAGCAATGAAATTTGCTCAAATTTATTGCCAATCTCTTAACCTAAAACCCACTTTTTATGACAGTGGTGTAAGGCTGGAGAATGTACAAGTAAGATGTCATTCCCTGGACACATGGAGGCAGAATGGAGTACATGGAGCACTTGCAGCAGAACCTGCAATACTGGAATCAGCAGTCGACAACGTAGATGCTCTGGGTAAAAACCAACTACTTATTCCTTTTGCCCTTTGGTTTGTTACTAATGAAGCAATTCCAAGCTAGTTATGCATTTTTATATTAAAAATACTTAATCCCAGTGATGGATTATCTCCCAAGTATTGAAAAAGGTACTACTCTGCTAAAACCACTGGGTCTTGGAATATGCAAATTTATGAAATAGGAGTTCTCCAACATGTTATAGGGTATTGAAATATACCTAGTGCTTCACTTGGTAATTCATATCTGAAATTTCTAGAACAAGGTAAGATAAGTCAATATCATTACTTCTGATGCCTGGAATGAGATAGACAAAGGGTGTTTCACTGAAAGCTACTTAATAAATTAATAGCAAAAACAAAATTTAAACCACACGCATAGCTCAGTTCTTTAAACCCATGTTACACATTTGTTTGATTGTAGAAGGAACAAAGATGAGAGGAAACTCTTCATTCTATATCTTTTTAATCATTCTATATCTTAGGTAATGATGTTAATGTAGCATCATTACCTTGAGACTGTTGCCATCTGTTACTCTTAAAACAATAGCTCCTTTCAGGGCCGTAGCCAGAAAAAAATTTCGGGAGGGGTTTTGAAAATTTCGGGGGGGGGGGGTTGAACTCCTAGCACACACCCCTCCCCGCTACAAACCTGTCAATATCTGCTTGAGATAGTGCCTGGAGGGACTCTTAATGTTTTGAACCCCCAAAACCGCCCCCTCGCTACAAGCCTGGCTCCTTTATAGTACTTTTATTTACTGATTAAAAACTAGATAACTTAGAGGCAATAACTACTGTTGCCCTTTGTTTTAATAACCAATGTGTGCCATTTTATATGGATAAAACTGTATCAATTCAATAAAAGGGTTATCATTTTTATTTTTGTCTTCCCTAGTTCAGTTCATGATGGAGGAGAATGCCATGGCACAAGAATACAATACAAAATATGTGAGAATCCCTCTTGTCCTCCTGGAGTACCTGCATTCAGGGACTGGCAGTGTCAGGTCTTCAGTGTGAGGCCATCCTACCAAAAACATGTACAACAATGGCAGGCTGTGATAGATGAAGGTAAGCAGAATGCATTTTCCAGCAACTGTTTTGGTGTCACTGTGATGAATCAGCTTCTCAAGGATTATATTGAAATGGTGAGAGTCACTACGTTTCTACAGCAAGGCAGAGTCCCAACAGGTTTCAAAGAGGCTTTTACAAGGCTATTTTTGAAAAGAAAAGAAAAACCCAGAACCTTTCCTCTGCTAGGACTATAATGGATAAAAAACACATTTGTGATGTGTTTCTCTCTTAATAGCAAGTAATACATCATGAGAGTATGAATGAGCAATGAGCAGCAAACTGTTTTTAAAAAAATAGTATTTACACCTTGACTTGTAATTTAATAACAGGCTGACATTTGAAATAAAAATTTGCAGAATTCATGAGAAAGTCTGTATTACATGATAATGCCGAAAGAAAAAACATTCAAAAGTTCAAGGTTAAACTCATGTTAATTCTAAGAGTAAGTAAAAGCCATTGTTTCCATTCTGATATTATTTTGCTGATTTCACAAAATAAGGACTACACCATATAAATTTAATTAAAAATAATAAAATAATTTTTTAACTTTCACAACTGTTTGATTGACATACATTTCTTAAACACACCAGGTTCTAATTATATGGAATAGGTCTGATATATTTGTCATTTTCCAGTTTTCAAAAGACATTTTAGACCGTTTTCACTCACTTCTTATCAGTGGGAGTTTAGTAGGAATGTTCCGTATTTTAAAATTACCACAATTGAAGGATTCGGTAAAATAACGAACGATTCATTTAATGGATGCTTTTGTAATGTCAATAAAAATGAATTTTTTTGAAATGAATATTCTGAAATGCAGCATTCACCTTGGTGGTTTAGGAAAAATTTCATTTCCAAGATCAGATAATTTTTTTAACATTTTCAACTGAATTTCCTTGTTAGAGTCCACATGAGTAGACTCATTGATTCCATAGATGAATGTGAGTCAACATTTATATTTCCATTGTTGTAGTGATTTTATTTTAACTGGGCCTTTACCATTAAGAAAAATGAGATGTCATTTTTTTTTAAAATGGCAACTTGTTGCTGTTACTACTATTATTCCTTGTTACATAACACACACACATTATGTATTCTTCTAACAGTCAAAACACATACAGGTGAAAAAATTGAACTGTTAAAAGTATAATTAAACTAATAAGATGAAATGCAGTTAAAAGCATAACCACTATACATAAATGTTTCTTCCAGTAAAAGTAAAAGAAGCCCCCCACAGATTTTTCTAAAATAATTTTTCTTTTATTATTGTTGTTTCTTAATACATTTTCATCGCATTATTTAGACTTATTTCAGTTAGGTGCGAATATTCATAGACATTTTATACAAACATTTGCAAATCCTAATATTAGTATTTACTTACACTTATTTTCATTTTTGGGGATAAATGTTTTGCCTAAACTTTAAAAAAATCCCCAAAATCAGTAGATGTGTGAATCTTTCTGAAACCTCTGGAGATTGATGCCTTGGTTATCTTGTGCATTGTAAATAAAATTCAAGTAGACAGCTTTTAAAAAAAATGTTTATAAAAACATTGAAAATTCCCCAAAAATCTGTGGATAAATGAAACATTCCTAAATTCATTGGGCTAACAGTGTGTTAATATGTTCTACTATTGTAGCAAGTTTCAGTTTAATAGCTTTAAAAATGAAGAAGTAAGGAGCCCCTGAAGTTTCCCCAATTATAGTAATTTAATTATGTGCATGTGCAATTACTTAATGATACAATAACGAAATTTCGTTACTCTCGTTATAGTAGTGAATAGTAGCAAAGCACCCCCTCCCCCCCCCCCAGTTTTTAATGAGTTCTGAACCTCTTTCTAATGGATCACACATGCCTAATAAATTTGTTTTGGGGTAAGCATTTAACTGCTTTAATTTTACTTGAAATGTCTAGATTCTTATTTTTCCACCCTTTTATCATCTTTATAACTTTCTTCCATGCTTTTTTAAAATAATTTTTCTCTACCATTTTCTTTATTTTTTTTGTATCCTCACTCTTGGGTATTTCATTTTTTGTGCCCATTTTCATTTCTGTCATTCTATTTATTTCCTTTTTTTCTAAGTAATTTACATCAAAATACATGATTTTGGATTTTTTTATATTTACCTAACCCCGAGTTTATTTTGAAATCTTTCAAAATTATTTTAACTCTCTTATGCCATTTTTTGGATTAGTCAGAATCAACATTATATGGATTTGATCTATAAATCCCTCAGTAAGATAACAGTCCTTGTGAAGAAAGACTTCTGTACAAAAACTCTGCCTTTCAATTTTAATGTTATTTTCTTTCCACCGATCTATCAAAGCCCTTTCAAGTTCTGTGTTGCTGATATCCTCTGAGATTCCAGAGAGTCTCAAAATTCTTCTCCTCTGTCTATCAGAATGCTTGGCTAATTTTTCTGTAAAAGTCTGATTCTATCTTCATTCTGCCCCACTTTCTTCTTTGCCTCAACTGCTGTTTTTTAACAGAGTAAACTCCTCTCTTATAGCTATCATTTCATTCTGTACTGATTTTATTTCATTCAAAATATTCCTTTCCATTGAACTTATTGCCTCAGCAAGGTGTTGCATGCTCCTGGTCATTTTCTTTCTTCTGTCACCTCCTTGAGATTACCTTACAGAGATAAATTGACCAACCAGGAGCATTCACCCATAGCTGAAGTTCATCTCTTGAGAGTTTTATGCTGTTTTGTATCTTCTTTTGGGGTTGTAATCAGACATTTACTCGAGGTCGAAGTTGGTCATCTTTCAGCGCATGTGCAGATCCACCTCTCCACAGATCCTTCCCCAAACTGTTCTTTAGCACATGTTAGAGTTCTGGGGGGCAGAATCCTCCCTCATTTCTACACAGCAGGCTACAACAATTGCTTTCCTTTCCTCAAGCACCATTGCACTTGCCAGAGAAGCCTGCTCACTTGGTGGCCAGTGGCCATCACAAATAATGTCTTATTAGCAAGCTAGGGAAAAAGAAATCCTTAGTGAAAGGCATTTCCCATATTTTTCCTCATGAAGGATTGGCAAAATGTGACTCATAGAGTTGAAAGAGACCTTGTGGCCCATCCAGTCCAACCCCCTGCCAAGAAGTAGGACAATTGCATTTAAAGCACCCCTGACAGATGGCCATCCAGCCTCTGTTTAAAAGCTTCTAAAGAAGGAGCCTCCACCATACTCCAGGGCAGAGAGTTCCACTGCTGAACAGCTCTCACAGTTCTTCCTATCCCATCAAGCCTAGTCAGCTTCACAGATGGTGAGGTATGCTGGAAACTGCAACCAGATATTGTTTGGAGAGCAGCTCTTTGCCCCCTTCTGCTTTAAGTTTTCCTGTGTCCCCGCTAATTATGCAAACTATTTCTGTATATCACAACCAGACTGGACTCTAATCTAGACAATCTCATAAAACCATAGGTAAGGAAAGGGCCCCCCAAAGGCCATCTAGACAGTCTCATAAAACAATAGGTAAGGACAGTGACATCCAAAAGTCATCTAGATGATCTCATAAGGCCGTAGCTAAGCAAAGAGATCTTCAAAGACCATCTAGAAGATCTCATAAGACCATAGGTAAGCAAAAAGACCTCCAAAGACCAGGTAGACTTAGGTCAACTCTAAGTCTAAAGTTTAGGATAGGGGCCAGGTAAATGACCTTGGAGGGCCGCATCCGGCCCCCGGGCCTTAGTTTGGGGACCCCTGTATTAGAGTGACAAGAGATTTTGAACTTTTGTATAGATTTCATTTTAATGAGGTATATCTCTGCAAAATTCCCTTTGGAATGTATCCACAGTGTCTATCTGGAATATAATAGTAATGCATTTTAAACTGGTACTGGGAGAAAAGGTTTTTATCAAGGTGACATGTTTTTTCACTTATTCATATAGAAAAACCTTGTGCATTGTTTTGTTCTCCAAATGGAAAAGATCAGCCTATACTAGTAACAGAGAAAGTGATGGATGGAACTTCATGTGGCCATCAGGAACTGGATATATGTGCAAATGGCAGATGTCAGGTAAATCAAACCTCTCAAGGACAACTTTTGATATCTATTTACTATGCAGTATTTCTTAAACCCTTTTGATCAGAGGTGTAACTTTTGCAACCTTCCAGATGTTGTTGGGCTTGAAGTCCCAGCAGCTCTTACTGACACAGCCAAAGGGAAGGAAAGCTGGTAGTTGTGATGCAACATTATTTGTACAATTCCCATTCCTGCTTGGCTCAGCTTTTAAACTTGTACAACCTTTGAAGATAGGTGGGGGAAATGTATTTGCTTTTTCATGGTCTGTGAGTAAGCACACAAGAGCACAAAATAAAACATAAAACTTGACTCGAGCAAAGAAGAAATTCATTGCTCATGTTCCAAACCCTTGAGTGGGAATCTTCACCACGTGTATATGAATTGATGAAGACAACACATATTGATTCCTGATTCTATTTTGACCTCATGCAAGCAAAAGCACAGCATTTTTACTATTTTTTAGCTACCTGAGTTGAAATGAAGCCCTCCTTTTTGCTATATAATGAAGGAAAATAACCCCACAAGAGCCAAGCAAATGGCTATAGTTTGGTCCTTCAGAATTCTCAGCTTTGCTGTGCATTATAGTTCGTTATCATATTTAAGCTGTAAAACTTTGATTTGTACACAAACTATGAAATAACTACCAGTAACTCAATCTAAACAGGAATGAAAGAAGAAATTGTGCAGTCAGAAGGAGCATCACAGCACAGAGAGTTGAGGGGGTCATTTTTTTTTTTTACGTTTTTCTAGTACAGACTAAGCCTTTTGCCACTCTGCTCACAGAAGGGGATGGTTCCTTTTTTGATAAGAGTTTAGAGAAAAGTATCTACATTTATCTATGAATAAGTTGACCCAAGATTTTTGGGTTGGTCTTTGACTACAATTTCTAGACTTATGTTACTTAACTAATGTTAAGTATATAAATTAACATTTTCCTTTTTTTATCTTTAGATATATCTGCTGCTAGGAATGTAATCTTTCACAAATCCTGGTCTCAGTAGAATGGATGAGTAATGTTAGCTATTTACTTCCCATGGCAAGGAAATCTTCAAAACCATCAAATTTTGATGACTATAAACACAGGTTTGGCATTTATTCTGCAGAAAATTTGCAAGCATTTCTGTGCAAAAATATTCTTTTCTGTGTGAAATATTTCCACACAAATAACCACATGTGAATTTTGTGCAGAGTAAGCTACCAAATACAACATTTTCAGCATAGGAAACAGTATTTTATGTATAGAACATACTTGTAGGTTCCTTTTTTCACAGAGCAAGTCCTGATTTTCAAGATCCATTCCAGGTTTCTCCTTGTCAGGAATTCCTGACACTTAAGAAACATGTTTTTGGAATATTTTTGAAGATTCTTTCCATCTCTCTCAGCAGCAGAACTTATCCATTGTATTTAATTCTGTACTTCATCTGAATAAATTTATTCAAGATAAGATACTACATCTGAAGGAATTAATTATTACATTGCTGTGTGTCATTTCACGCAATTTACTTGACAGGAAAATAGTAATGCATCACTGCATTTCCCCAGGAGACAAGGATAAAGTGTGTGCTGCACCAGCTGTTTCTAGTATGTTAAGTGATATATCATGTTCAAAACAAGTGGTGTAGACAGTCGCTTAAAAGCATTCCACTTAGTAGCACTCCTGCCTTGAAATGCATGAAGAAATAACTGTGTCAGTGATTTCTAAACACATGGGATTGGTCGATGAAGTTGATATTAAAAGTAAATGTTAAAATATTGGTACTGTAGGTTTATAGCTGTACTGGAGGAGGGGATACAATGGGGAAAGAGTTACATTTCTGAAGAAGGATATAATGAAACTCAGCTTTTAGGAAAGAATTAGTATATATTTCATTCCACATATTTTCAGATATAAACATTGAAACAGCCCCAAATAAGGGAATACATTGCACTTCAATGAGGAGTAACATGAATGATAACATGCTAATCAACTTATGTGGTGTGTTGAAGAAATGTTGTCCACTTGTACTTTGCCTGCAAAATGTATTTTTTAAAAGATGCTGTGTGGCAGGTCCAAAAGTATGAGAGGGGAAGGGTGATATGGGTTTGCTGGCCATCATTCCTTGGGTGGCCAGGCAAAAGAAGGGGTAAAAGTTAAATGAATCAATAAAATACTACTTTACTAAAATTAGCAGAGGTAACTACCTTCACAGTTCATTCTGCTTTTCCATGAACAACACCTGGTGCTGATTTGCCTCAGAGACCAAGTTACTGTAATAATAATCTCTCTTTCATTGCAAGATGGATTAAAATACATAGTAGAGCTTTCAGAAGAATGTGCTGTTTCTTTTTTTACTTCAGAAGTTTGGCTGTGATGGCATATTGGGGTCTTTGACATGGGAAGATCACTGTGGTGTCTGCAATGGAGATGGAAAATCATGTAGAGTTGTTAAAGGAGATTTTAATCATACTCGAGGAGCAGGTAAATCCCATTTTAATTGCATTAATGTGTTTGCAAAGTCTGTTAATGCCATGAGTATTTTGTGCAACAGTTGTATTGTTTAATAATCTCGTATCTCTTATGTTGATTAAATGATAGCATAACATTCATAATGTGTAATAGTTGTAAGGAAAAGTACTGTACTTTTTGTCTCTGAGATGTTATGGCTGAGATACGTGTGATTAGGAACAGATGGGAACAAGTATTTAGTAAATCTCAGAGCATACTTTTTGATATATAATACCTAGGTTTATTTACTGTACTTGAACATAAATATTTGTCTGGATTAGCAATTTACTAACATTACAACCTTAACAAAAGGAAAGAAAGAAGATCCTATGTCCACAGAGGAAATATTAAACATACAGTATTTTGATTCAATATTTGTAGTTATCATGAAATTGACATTTAAACAAAATAGTTGAACAGATTCTGCTATATTTCAATGTATAGAAGGAAAGACTTTTTAAAAAATTGCACTAAAAAGAGAAGTGTGAACATATACAGAGTGTTCTAAAACCAGTATCTCTAATTAATAAACAAATACTAGATGTCCTGGGACCTCATCACACTGAATTCAACAAACTGGGCAGCAGCCAGGGGAAACTATTACCTGTGCTACGCATTGCCCGCTGGGCCACTTTCCCCATCACATGAGGGCTTTCCCATGCTCTCCCATATTCTCTGGAAAGTGTCCTAGCACGCTTCCTCTATGGAACCCTGCTGGAAGTAGCCTTACATCATGTTATGACTCCATTGAGGGCTCCATTGAGGAAGCATCCTGGAAGCATCCTAGGATGCTTCCCTTTCTCAGTATAATGAAAGGCTAGTCTTTTACAGAATAATTCAATATGTTGCTCATGTGGGCTGATACAAATATTTTTGAATGGGACAGAAGTGCTTCTCTGTTGGCAGAAGGCACTACTACACATGTATTTGCCTTGTAGGCCTTGTGAACAGCTCTGTGGGCATGGAAGAAGTTCTCACAGTGTTTCATCTGATTCTAAGGTTGAAATGGGCAATATAGGGCTTTGGATTCCGAGAATCGAAATACCACCTTGCTTCTTCAACATGCCTATAGATTGAACCGATAAATGATAACAGGTGGGTTTGTTATTTTCTGCTACATTGGTTTCCAAGGAAGGATTTTTCAAAAAATGATGGGGGAGAAAATATTCTCCCCTGAAACTAAGCGAAAAAAGTAAGCTCTTTAAAAGATTCACCAGTGTAGGTCCAGAGATCCTCAGGAGAAGTCTTTCTTTCACATGTCACCTTCACAGGTAGAGTTCGCTGGGGCATGGGAATGGATCTACTCAATGGCTGTTCCTAATGTCTGGAATTAAAATGACCCCCTCCTTTATGTTCTTTGCCAGCAAAGGCTTCTTTATTTTGACAGGGATTTAAAGAAAAAACTTTCAAGAGTGTTCTGTTTTGTAGGCTTGAGCTCAGATCCATTTTTAGCCATTTCCTTCTGCCAATCTCACTTCTTTGGTTTGTTTAGGTGTCCGTAACGGCAAGGGGCCAGCCATCACAGATTCCTGTATATAACAGGACCATATGGCAGCCGATCTCAGCTCCTCCCCCCTATTCAACACCACAGTTTAATCTTTTTGATTTTTCTTTATTTTCATGATACTTTTTTTGTGGGAGTAACTGGGAGTTGGGGATGTGCGGGGACGGGTGAGTTGGGTGCACACATGCATTTGGGGGCTTGGGAGAGTCACACTTTTAGAGTTTTTCCTCTTTCCTTTACTCTTCTTCAAATACTTCTAAAAGATAATAATAATTATCCCTAACCCTAACCCTAACCCAGAAAACAAAAAGAAAATCCCCATTCTCTGAAAACAACTACAGTAGAGTCTCACTTATCCAAGCCTCGCTTATCCAAGTTTCTGGATTATCCAAGCCATTTTTGTAGTCAATGTTTTCAATATATTGTGATATTTTGGTGATAAATTCGTAAATACAGTAATTACAACATAACGTTACTGCGTATTGAACTGCTTTTTCTGTCAAATTTGTTGTAAAACATGATGTTTTGGTGCTTAATTTGTAAAATCATAACCTAATTTGATGTTCAATAGGCTTTTCCTTAATCCCTCCTTATTATCCCAGATATTTGCTTATCCAAGCTTCTGCCGGCCCGTTTAGCTTGGATAAGTGAGACTCTACTGTACCTAGTTATCTCTCCTCTAGAGTAGAAAGTAGAAACAGCTTTAACGAACCATTAAACCCAGAGATTGATGTGTGTCCACTTCAGACAGGGCCTGCAGTAGAGAAAAAAGAGGGGTTCCAGACTCATTATTTTTCCAGGTACTTCACAGTTTCAAAGAGAGCTGGAGGTCTGAATTCTGGATCATTGGGAGGGGGTGTTTACTGCAACATTCACCCCCACAAATTCAAGATGGTCACTCTACAATACATTCAGCAATTTCTGTATTTTGCAGTGTAGTTAGCTTCAATAGACCTAAAGGATGCTTATTTCCATAATACAATACACTCACAGCATAATTAGTCTTATGATTACAAGTGATGACATTTTTTCAAATTTTTAGAGGCTAATTTTGTCATCACAGTTTTGGTCAGCATCTTTGTAATTTTGCATTTCCTTATTCATCTCAGAGGGGTTTCCCTTTGGTTCTTTAGAGGTCTACTTTTCTCTGATTGTAACTTATCAACTTCCCTCTTCAGCAACTGCAAAACTGTTTCTCAAGGGAGGTTTCTCAAGAGAATTGCTCAGTTGTTTTCACCCAACCAATTACTTGTCACACCTTGTGTGCTATCTTTGTTTCTGTCCCAAATGATTTCAAAGCTGTTTAAACCTTTGGCTTCCATCAATGAGCACTCGCTGACTCTTGAACGTGAGTAATAAGGGCAAGCGAACTGCATGTGCCACATTTTGATGAACCATTCCTGTTTCCATAAAACATGATATAACCTTTTTACCAAAAGTTGTTTCATATTTCTACATCAATCAAGATATTGTTGACATTACTTTGACCAGAATCTTTCTTCGAAATCCAGGGAGGGCTCTCTGTTTTTTTTTTTACTCTTTGTTGAAGACTTGCTATCTACATTTAATGCAAAGCATTTTTCATCATTTTAAAAGATTACTGTACTTACACAAATCTAATGCTCACTTTTTTGGCTAAATTACTTCCCCAAAATTAGGGTGTACATGAGATTCATGTAATATCTTAGTGCTGCACCAAAGCAAAAGAGGAAGCTACTTCAGGAGCACAAGGAGTTCCTATTTGAAGGATGTCATGTCTCATTTAATTGCTATGTCTCAATGCTATGTGTTCTTGGGATTTGTAGTTCAGTGAGGCATCAGCATTATTTGGCAGCTCCCATGACCACATAGCATTGAACTAGGGAAGTTAAAGT
The DNA here is from genome assembly GCF_035594765.1 of Anolis carolinensis. Classification (NCBI taxonomy): domain Eukaryota; kingdom Metazoa; phylum Chordata; class Lepidosauria; order Squamata; family Anolidae; genus Anolis; species Anolis carolinensis. The sequence goes on along the minus strand of NC_085842.1, from coordinate 258,907,691 downwards.
GGATTCATTAAACAGCATAAATGCACCCTTACATTTTCTTTTCTGTTGCTGAAAGCTTTGGTGTTCTGACTTTTTTTTTAAAAGGAATTGTAGACCGGCAGCCATTGTAATGTGTACCTTTTTGGCCAAATTACAAAGAGGGCACTTTGTGCATTACATTCACCAGCGAATCCTTTTTTTTTTTTTTTTTGGTTTTGTTTCAGGGTTTTGAAAATTGAGATGCACATTAGATTTTGGGTAAATACAGACATCTCCATGTTTCTACTTGATATGTCTCTAAGTGTGTAGCAGAGACCACCAAATTGGCCTATGAACTTGCAAAGACGGGGCATCCTGCTAGAGCAGTGGTTCTCAACCTGTGAGTACCCAGATGTTTTGCCCTACAACTCCCAGAAATCCCAGCCAGTTTACCAGCTGTTAGTATTTCTGGGAGTTGAAGGCCAAAACATCTGGGGACCCCCAGGTTGAGGACCACTGTGCTAGAGCAATAGCTTCTGCTGCTGTTCTACTTCATGATATTTCTCTGCAAAACTGTTTCAAGATAGCTACATGGTCCCAGACACCAACCTTTATTTGGCACTATTGTTTAGTTTCCAGAACCAGGACTGAGACTTATATGTGTCATGTCGCCTGTTAATTTGGCACACCTGGCACACCTTTAAGGATAAGCCTGTTGTGTGAAGCATAGAGACCATGAAGAAGAAAAACAGATTTCTCATCTGTAACTGGTTCTTCAAATGGCCTTCTATGGGTATACACAACCCACCCTACCTAACCTCCGATTCCTGCCAAGCTACTCATGTCTAAAACTTTCTATTCATTGTTTCTGTTCAAGTGCAAATACCACTTGTTTGAGGGCACAGAGGACCATTCAAAGAACCTCAGTTACAAGGAAGAAACCTGTTCATTACATTTTGAAACAAGGAGGAAAACATTTGTGAAGTTGCAGTTTAAGCTTCTCCAGAATTATTAAATTTCAGCCTTCAAGTAAGTTGTCTAGTATAGTTTAATCAGAAGCAGAGGAGGTTTCTTTAAAGGAAAAATAAGCATTAGAATCTATGGTAAATCAAACAGTGTTACAAACTAGAAAATTAGAGACAGGTTTTTTCACTTTGGATGTGGCTGTTTTAAGATGGAGATAAACTAGGACAAAGAAAGGAGAAAAAGAAAAGAGTCTGAAAGTCTAGAAGTCAAAATGAAATATCTGTAAGCAAACATATTGAAATATTTAGAGTTTCATTGCTGTGCTTACATAAAATAATGCAGGGAAATATGTCCCTGTTATAAGTGAAATACAGTCACAGCAGATATGCCTTCCAGAGTAGATCCCCTATTAAGCATAGTAGTCATTATCCAGCAAGCTCATTTACCTGCACAAAAGGACTGCATTTGAATATTCTGGCTTATGGGGTCTATTTTAGCACAGTAGTTATAGTGCTTAGAAAGCCCCTTTCCCCCCAGTTTCAAAATAGCTTGTTGAGCAGATCCATATACATATTACTCAATGGAACTAACTTAAAAGGTCTATAAAATATTTTGGCTACAATATGTACATGGTTACAGAGATACAAATCCCATTCATTTCTTCAGGCAATACACATGCATAACTCTATGGACATTTGCAACCACAGTGCTTATCTGTGGTCTTAATGATAAAGCACTATTTATTTTTATTGAATCTGTGTCACTGCTTGTAGTTTCTGCCTAAAGAAATGTTTGAAGGCATGTCTCACTCTCTTACATTCATTTAACTGTAGCCCACTGTATATACATATAACACTATATATTTGTTTATTTTGGATATGGCTGTTCAGAATTTGCCAAGTCATTTTTGATGAATCAGGAAGGAAACCTGGGAGTCCCATTTCCTTGCCCTCTGTCCACTCTGGAGAAAAGTAAACATAAGAAGTCTATCTCTCAAATCTTTTGTTGATGTAGGAATGTTAGCTTGATCCAGCAGAGCTCTTCTTATATCCTTACATTTTCCATATCAAATGCACGTGGCTATGATGTTTTCTCATTGACATATTGGATGTGTGTAGCCGGTTCTTGGAAGGAATACAAATATGAGAATAAGCCTAAGTAAGGAGTGTGAAAATTGTGAATGAGATCAGTGAAAACATGATTTGTGAGTCTCTTGGATGTTTCTTATTTAAATTTGCAGGATACTCTACTTGTTTGGTTAGAATAAAATATTATATATAGCATAGGGAATACATTCCTTACATGTTACACAAATAAGATATATACCATGTGCAACTGAAACCATACTGTGGCTAAAAATGTTTAGTTGAAATCAGAAGCACATTATAAATTATCAGCCTTTAGCTGTTTTGATGAAACAGACACAAAAGAGATGTAAATCAGAACTTGTTTTCTTGTGCTCTTTTTGCTTCTTGCTCGTGTTTGACATCTAGAAAGTTTTGCATACGTAATGCGGTCACATTATTTTATAACTAGTGTGGAGGAAACCAATGAGGAAGTGTTAAGAATGAATCATTTCCAAATACAAGCAGTAGGGAAGTTGATGGTTTCATTTAAGACAAAAAAAAGGTATTATTTCACATAGTTGTGGGGATGGGACGAGAAGCTGAGGATGTGCACAGGTCTGAGTTGAAACATGTCCTAGTTTTCTACCAGTAATATTTATGGCTTTGCACTATGCTGAGAAACAAATGGATTTCACAATAAAAACACACACTTTTTGTTGAGTACAGATTCATTTTAAAAATGAAAGACAAATGGGGATTTTTCTTCCTTTCATTTTCCATTAAACTAGCTTTTGGGCCAAGTCATTCAACTAATTCATGTAGCAAGTTTCAGTAAGATACTTTTAGGTGATTCCACTTTATTTGTTTATTAAGAACATTCATATCTGGCTTATATTAGAAAACTTGGTGCAGATTACAATTAAATCAAATTGGAACAATGAACAATAATAATTATAAAATATATCAACCCATTTATCAATTTTAAAATCCAGATAATTTAAAACAGATTAAACAATTTAAAATAGTGAAATGATAGTACATGCACAGTCTTGATAAAATCAATTAGGCCTGAAGACCTGAATAAAAAGCTAATTTTTGACGTCATATTGGTACCCAATATTTGTTGCAATAGGGCCACAAGGAGAGTGCATTTCATAGTTCCAATTGTCCTTTAAGTAAGTATTACTACCAAGCACAAAATGTAAAAGGTTACTAGATACCAGAATGTCAGTTCAAAGATGGTTAACCATTTAGGGTCAAGTATTTCAAGAATTCATTAACAAGTATATCTGAATGTAATATGTACCTTACCATTATTCTATTTTTAAAATGTCTTGTGTTTGTTGGTCATGCACATCTGGAATATTTTCTTTTATAATTAGGTTATGTAGAAGCATTGGTGATACCTGCAGGAGCAAGAAGAATCAAAGTAGTGGAAGAAAAACCAGCTCACAGCTACTTAGGTAAGTTGTATTTTCACCATAATTTTAATTTACAGCTGACATATAAATATATAAATTGACAGAAAAGCTGCCAATATGCTTTCATTTTATTCTCAATAGCCCAGAAGCAGATTTTGGAATATGTTACAGTTCAGTTATCATTTTAGAGTTACTTGACAGTTTTGGGCAAACTACTTTTACTTCTTTCAATTGGGGGAAAGAGATTATATATTAGAGTAAGCAAACTGTGGCTCTCTGGTTACAGTTTTATGACCCTGGAACCTCCCAGAGCTCCCTTTGAGATCCTGTAAACACCAATTTGGGAAAAAGAATATCTTTTCACCAGTCTTGGGCGACATTTAAGCATTAAGCCATTTCTGATGTAATCAAAACACCCTCCTAAATTAGGGAAAGCAACCAAAAGTATCTAAAAACGTACTACTTTATTTATTTATTTGAACTTCCAGGGTGTCACGACCCAGGCTGCAGAGCACCAATAACCATGCGCAGAGACCAGAATCTATCTAATATCTTTATTAAAGAAATATATAAAGTCAATAAAAACAAGTGAAGAGTATAGTTCAAAAGCAGACCTTTCAGGTGAGGTCAAATTTAGTCCAGAAATATATTGTCCAATATAAGATATTAAAGTCCAAAGTTATAATCCACTTGACCGAAACACACACCTTGCCAAGCAATGGTGTGGGGAATGACAGGGTCTTTAAAGTCCAAGGGGGCTTGACAACAAGGCTGGAAAATAGGCTTGAATCTTGGCTAGATCAAACTTGAAACAAGGCAAACATGAAACAAGAACTGAGTCCATAGAAGTCCGTGAAACAAGGCAAGGCTGGAATCTTGATCCGTGAAACAAGGCTAGGTTGAAAACTTGATCCGTGAAACAGGGAACTGGGGTACGAAGTCTACACACGATCTCTCTCCTCAAGCTGAACAAATTGACTCCGCAAGGTTCCCCTTGCGGCAAAACCCCTATATAGGGTCTTGTTTTCCCGCCAATAGAACATTTTCCCTGGAGAACAAGAAGTGAAACCCAAACTGTGTCCAGATGCATGACTCCTTAGAATTTCCCAAGGGAAGCAGACCTAATCAGCTAATTGTCTGGCAGCGATTCTGAGGCTCCGGCGATTAGCCTCCCTGGCTCCTCTATCTCTATTATAATTATCCTTTCGGGAAAACGGGGGAGAATTCTGCCCAAGGCTTGTTTGGTTAACTTCCCGAGGACAAACATCCTCCAGGTGGCGAGGCTCCGATTCAAGCTGAACCGGTGGAAATCCCAAATATTCCTCCTCATCTGCCACAATAGCACTAGGAACGGGACTACAAGGCCCATGAGACATCACACAGGGTTGTTTTTGGCTGCCCTTTAACTGGGCCTGGTGGCACAGTGCGTTAAAGCGCTGAGCTGCTGAACTTGCGGACCAAAAGGTGCCAGGTTCAAATCCCGGGAGCGGAATGAGCGCCCGCTGATAGCCCCAGCTCCTGCCAACCTAGCAGTTCGAAAACATGCAAAAGTGAGTAGATCAATAGGTACCGCTCCGGCGGGAAGGTAATGGCGCTCCATGCAGTCATGCCGGCCACATGACCTTGGAGGTGTCTATGGACAACACCGGCTCTTTGGCTTAGAAATGGAGTTGAGCACCAACCCCCAGAGTCGATCACGACTGGACTTAACGTCAGGGGAAAACCCTTACCTTAACTGGGCAAATGACAAGGTGGTATTGTGCACAGGCTTCAGGTTTCAGGCTGGTCCAGAAACTCCGGTGTCAAAAGTAGCCGGGGGGGGGGGGGCGGATCCTATATTTCTAACCTGACCATATCGGGAGATGGCAAGGGAGTGAGCAGAGGCAGAGGAAGCAAGCTAGGCATTGCAGATTGACCACTTCATTGTGTAGTTTAGGGTAATTATTAACTAACTAAACACATTGTTTATAGATCTGGATTATGTAAAGTCCTTAAAACTATATAATCAAATATGTTCTTGTCAAGGACAGAACGCCACAAGATCAAAGATAACAGAGTTTATTGGATTTACAGAACTCAAAATGCCCGTAAAAGACAAGGGCAAGGCAACTTTAGCCTTTAAAAACAAAAAGGGGCAAGAAAAACGTTCAAAAGATAAACCGGATTAAACCGGAGTTTAATCCGGGTAAAATCAAAACAGCTTGCTTCAGCCTGGGGATAAACAAACAGAAGCTGGGAAACAAAGAGTTCAAAAGAATGCAACTAATTGGCAGCAGATGTCTCTCTGCTGCCAGCACTATGTTTTGAGTAACTAGGAGTCACTCCTTCACACAGCAAGGCAAATTTCCAATACAAACTCAGCAGCCAAGGATTGAAGCAGTAGCGTAGTCCCAGTTCGTTCCGAAGGTCGAGAGGCAGAATCAGACGTTTGCAGTTTTCCAAGTCCAATAGGAGAAAGCGAGCCCGTAGTCAGTTTTCAGTCCGTAAATCCAGAGTAGCAGATGGCGTCCGTCAAGAAGACGACGGAAGGTCAAAGCTATTGAGATTAAGCAGAGGTTTTGCACAAACAAAAGCCCACACAATTCCTCCCGCCGTCTGAACCCAAATTCCAAAACAACTTACGTATCAGCACACGAAAACACACCAGTCTTCAGGAAAGCGTCCCACACAGATCCCAAGCGTTCGTCCAGATTACCTTGCCCAACGCAATTTGCAATTGCTCCCAAGCCTCATTTTATGCCAGTTACAAATCCTCATCACTATCAGCTGCCCTCCTTAACCCGGGCGTTTCCTCATCACTTTCCTCATCAGAGCTGGAACACCTCTGACTACGCCCCACAGCATCCCCAGCTGTGGATCCCATCCCATCCCTCCAGCTTGTCCATGGGTCTAATCCTGAAGGTCCCCATTCATCTTCCATCCCATTATTGCCAGTGGCACCCAACTCCTCCCTTACCCGAGTCCAATCCATCTCATCCTCTTCCGAGCTAACCAGCTCTTCCTCCCTTCTCTCCGTGAACCCCTTAAAAGATTCTTTGTCAGATGGTTCTGCAAAGATATCTCGCAGCCTCTTTCTTTCTCGCTCCTCGAGAGTATCTGACTCTCGAGGAGTCTTACGTCCACGTCTGCCAGAAGCAGAGCCATGAGGCTCAATCATAACACTATCCCCTCTCACAAAGGCCTCCTCCCCCGAAGGCGGAGAGGTGGCAGTGATATCCTCCGCTATAGCATTACGACGACTGGAGGTATCCAATTTCAACAGCGAACGATGGAACACTGGATGGACCTTTAAACTAGACGGTAAACGCAAACGAAACGCAACGGAAGAGATCTTTTTAACTATAGGAAAGGGACCCAAATACCGAGGCGCAAACTTTCCCCCAGCCTGTTTAATATGCTTGGAAGACAACCACACCAAATCCCCTTCTTCCAACTCCTCCCCTGCCTGCCTGCGGCGATCGGCCTGAGTCTTTTGCGTTGCCTTAGCTTCCAACAGTAAGCGACGGGCAACATCATGCAACGCAGCCATTTCCGAGGAGCGGTACACAGGGTCAGAAGAGACCACATTGGTCGACGGCGCCACACCTCCCCGTGGGTGAAAACCATAAGTCAGTTCAAATGGCGTATGCTGACTAGACGTGTGCACCGCATTGTTGTAAGCAAACTCCGCCACCGGTAGCCACTTCACCCAAGCAGTGGGTTGATCTAAACAAAAACAACGTAAATATTGCTCTAAGAGCCCATTAACCCGTTCCGACTGACCATCCGTTTGCGGATGAAACGCTGAAGAGACGTTTAACTTAGTACCTAAGCACTCATGGAAGTGTTTCCAAAAGCGTGACACAAATTGTGGAGCCCTATCCGAAATAATCACCTCAGGAGCTCCGTGCAAACGGTAGATGTGCTTAGTAAACAATAAGGCCAACGTAGGGGCCACCGGAATGGTCGAACAAGGAATAAAATGAGCCAGCTTGCTAAATAAATCCACCACCACCCAAATACAAGTATAACCCCCAGACTTAGGCAAATCTGAAATGAAATCCATGGAAATGATTTGCCATGGCCTCTCAGGAACAGGTAGAGACGACAACAACCCTCTAGGGCGCCCAACAGGCGTCTTACTCTGCTGGCAAACAGCGCAGCTGTCACAAAAGCGCAGAATGTCTTGCCGCATCTTTGGCCACCAGTAGCTCCTGGTAATGAGCTGCACGGTCTTGAATCTGCCAAAGTGCCCAGCCATGGGTTCATCATGGTGGGCTCTAATTACCTCTAACCTGAGGGCCCCCACTGGTACATAGACCTGCCCCCTGCATACCAATACTCCGTCTTGGTCTTGTAGGTGAGGCAGTATAGTACGGTTACCTGCTGACAACAGCATGAGTTGTTCCTGAGTCCACACATCTTCTCTTTGAGCCTCAATGATCTGGTCATGTAACCCGGGCTCATTATCTACAACACATAGAGAGGCAGTAGGCAAGATGGTTTGACATACTACCTGCTCATTGGTCTTAAACTCCGGCTTGCGGGACAAGGCATCGGCCCGCAAGTTTGCCTTCCCTTCCACAAATTGCACCTTGAAGTTAAACCTGGAGAAAAACAAAGCCCATCGGATTTGACGCTGGTTTAACTTTTTAGCTGTTTGCAAGTGCTCCAAATTCTTATGATCAGACCTGACCACGATTTGGTGTCGCGCCCCTTCTAGCCAGTGCCGCCACACCTCAAACGCCACCTTAATCGCCAACAACTCCTTCTCCCATATGGTATAGTTCTGCTCAAATGGTGTTAGTTGCCGCGAATAAAATCCACAGGGACGCAAGGTCCCTGAAGAATCTTTCTGAGACAATACAGCCCCCAACGCGTAGCTAGAAGCGTCCGCTTCTACCACGAACGGTTTGTCTACATCAGGGTGTGTTAGTATGTTGTCTGATTGAAAGCTAGATTTTAGTTGCAAAAACGCGTCGTGAGCTTCCCGCCCCCACACAAATGGCTGTTTCTTACGCAGGAGCTGCGTCAAAGGCACCGTGAGCTTGGCAAAATTCGGGATAAACTCCCGGTAGTAATTGGCGAACCCTAAGAACCTTTGCACATCCTTCTTGGTCTTGAGCTCCTGCCATGAGTTGACTGCGTCAACCTTATGTGGGTCCATTTTAAGTTCCCTACCTGACACTACATGACCTAGGAACTCCACTTCAGGCACATGAAAGACGCACTTGGAAGCCTTGGCGAAGAGTCCACTAGCCCGCAGGCGGTGCAGAACCTGCTTGACATGCTGACGATGTTCTTTCTCGTCCTTAGAAAAAATCAAGATATCATCCAAATAAACTACCACAAATTGATCAATTAGGTCCCTAAACACATCGTTTATGAACCTCTGGAAGACCGCGGGCGCATTGCAAAGTCCGAAAGGCATGACTCGGAACTCGTGGCATCCGAAACACGTGTTAAATGCCGTCTTCCATTCATCACCTTCCCGTATTCTGATTAAGTTATACGCCCCCCGCAGGTCAAGTTTGGTAAAGACCTTAGCCCCTTGCACCCTTGATAGCAGTTCCGAGATTAAAGGTAGCGGGTACCTATCCCGAATGGTGTATTTGTTAAGGATACGATAGTCGCAAACCAACCTAAGGTCCCCAGTCTTCTTGGCCACAAAGAATACCGGCGCCGCAGTTGGAGAGCTAGATGGGCGAATAAACCCCTTGGCTAAATTCTCATCTAGGAACTCTCGTAAAGCTTGCCTTTCTGGTACAGTCAAGACGTACAGCCTTCCCGCTGGCAATCTTGCACCTTCCGCTAGTTTAATGGCGCAATCATACGGCCTATGCGGCGGTAACTTGTCCGCTTCCTAGCAAACTCAATATCTACGTAAGAGACCGTAGCCCCTGAGTCCAGCAGTGCCAAAGTAGAAACAAGTTCATTTCCCCCAACAGATAACGTAATGGGTACGAAAACATGCTTCTTCCCCTCAGCTGACTGCTTTAGAAGCCCTAATGCGTTGGACTCACGTCACACTAGGGCTGGCCTTTTCCCGACAGCTGGGAAGGTTTCACATTACAGTTTTTGGCAAAATGCCCAGCATTCCCACAGTACAAACACAACCCCAGCTGCCTCCTACGGTTCTTTTCTTCAGTAGACAGCTTTTTAAAGACCCCAAGCTCCATAGGCTCTTCCCCCATCACCACAGGTGCCTTGGTTACATGCATAGGTGGCGCACACATTGCTTTTGAGTGCTTACGGGACTCGAACCTGGCGTCCAAACGCAGCACTTTAGCTACTAAGGCATCCCAATTTTCAGCCGGCTCCAAACGTGCCAATTCGTCCTGGAGGTAATCACTTAAACCAGCAGTAAACAAAAGCATGAATGCATTTTCCCCCCAATCCAGCTGGTGACGGTACAAATTAAACTTATTTAAGTAATCCAAAACAGTCCCCTTTCCCTGTTTCAACCGATACAGAGCCCACCCAGCATTCTCCGTACGGAGGGGATCCCCAAAAGTGTCAGTTAGAAGCTTCTTGAAATTATTCAAATTGTCTTTGACTGGGTCATTTCCCAAAATCAAATTGGTGGCCCATTGTCCTGCAGGACCAGTCAACAAACTCAAAATAAATGCCACCTTGCTAGTGTCCGTAGGGTAAGCATGAGCACTGAGCTGAGAAAAATAAAGCTCAACTTGTGCCAAAAAAGTTGGCAGTTTGCACCTGGATCCGTCAAAGCGTTCAGGGGTCAAAACATGTCCTTTAACAGCATGGGCTGCTTGACTGACGTTAAAGGCCGCCTGTAATTGGTCAAACTTAGCCTTTAACTCATCCATCATCTTCCTGACGAGATTTATTACTGCAGTAAACTTTTTTATGGGCGTTGGGCAATCTGTCAAGGACAGAACGCCACAAGATCAAAGATAACAGAGTTTATTGGATTTACAGAACTCAAAATGCCCGTAAAAGACAAGGGCAAGGCAACTTTAGCCTTTAAAAACAAAAAGGGGCAAGAAAAACGTTCAAAAGATAAACCGGATTAAACCGGAGTTTAATCCGGGTAAAATCAAAACAGCTTGCTTCAGCCTGGGGATAAACAAACAGAAGCTGGGAAACAAAGAGTTCAAAAGAATGCAACTAATTGGCAGCAGATGTCTCTCTGCTGCCAGCACTATGTTTTGAGTAACTAGGAGTCACTCCTTCACACAGCAAGGCAAATTTCCAATACAAACTCAGCAGCCAAGGATTGAAGCAGTAGCGTAGTCCCAGTTCGTTCCGAAGGTCGAGAGGCAGAATCAGACGTTTGCAGTTTTCCAAGTCCAATAGGAGAAAGCGAGCCCGTAGTCAGTTTTCAGTCCGTAAATCCAGAGTAGCAGATGGCGTCCGTCAAGAAGACGACGGAAGGTCAAAGCTATTGAGATTAAGCAGAGGTTTTGCACAAACAAAAGCCCACACAATTCCTCCCGCCGTCTGAACCCAAATTCCAAAACAACTTACGTATCAGCACACGAAAACACACCAGTCTTCAGGAAAGCATCCCACACAGATCCCAAGCGTTCGTCCAGATTACCTTGCCCAACGCAATTTGCAATTGCTCCCAAGCCTCATTTTATGCCAGTTACAAATCCTCATCACTATCAGCTGCCCTCCTTAACCCGGGCGTTTCCTCATCACTTTCCTCATCAGAGCTGGAACACCTCTGACTACGCCCCACAGCATCCCCAGCTGTGGATCCCGTCCCATCCCTCCAGCTTGTCCATGGGTCTAATCCTGAAGGTCCCCATTCATCTTCCATCCCATTATTGCCAGTGGCACCCAACTCCTCCCTTACCCGAGTCCAATCCATCTCATCCTCTTCCGAGCTAACCAGCTCTTCCTCCATTCTCTCCGTGAACCCCTTAAAAGATTCTTCGTCAGATGGTTCTGCAAAGATATCTCGCAGCCTCTTTCTTTCTCGCTCCTCGAGAGTATCTGACTCTCGAGGAGTCTTACGTCCACGTCTGCCAGAAGCAGAGCCATGAGGCTCAATCATAACAGTTCTCCTGGTTCCTCTTTGTTCAGTAACAGATCATGGCAGAGTTGAATGTTTGTAGTGGATAATTGTTGACTGTCATTAGTTTTAGTTAGGTGTTTTTTTAATCCTTTGGTTACAATGAATAGTGTAGTGTTGTTGGAATCACAGACGCCTTAACGGGCCAGACTTAAAAGTGTCTTCAGAACAGTTTATTGAAACAAAAGGAAAAGGACGCAGGGATACTTAAATGCAGTTCCACTGGTCAAAAACTCAAAAACCCAAACCAGACCTGGTTCAAAAAGGTAAACAGAAATGTAATCCAGATCAACTGGATGCAAAAAGCAACAAGTCAAACAAAGTATTCTAAGGCAAAACAAAAAGGCACAGTACACAAATGGTTAACAGAGGGAGTTGCAAGAAGAGAAGCATTGTCAGCTGAAGTCCAAGGTCGAAGCAGGAGGAATCCAAAGCAGTGTTGCTCCAGTGTCTGCAGAAGTAGCATCTCTAGCCAAACCAGTTCAGGTCCAAACTGCAGATCTGAATCCAACACCGAACATGAAACAGGCAGCAGCAAGACTACAAGAAACTTTCCCAATACACAGCACCCAGCACATCAACACCTTGCCTTCTTCAAAGACCCCTCACCCCTGAACCCACTTTTATCTACAAACCATCATCAGAGGATGAACTGACCCATCACCATCCCCCACAGCTGCTCCCAGCTCTTCACGTGAATTCCTTTGACTCTCCTTCCAATTCCTCCATCTCCTGTCAAGACTTAGATCCCCCCAAGAATCAGTTGGATCCCCTGATTGCCAGTTTTCACTCCCAGAGAACCCCATAAAGGTATCACTAGTTGTTGGTGCCTCACAAATACCTTGCACTTCTCTTATCTTAGTCCAATCCATGGTGTCTCCTTCTTCTCCACTCATTGACCCATCATCCCCAGAGAATCCCTCAAACGACTCTTCATCTGTAGGTGCTGTAAGTATGTCCCGAATCCTCTTTCTCTGCTGCTCATCATCAGATTCCTGCTCCCGAGTAACCCTTTCCCCCCTTCTGATACCCATACTACTGTTTGTAAGGTTACTCACAGGCTCTACTACAACAAGTGTCCTCTATTTGTTTTGTTAATTCTTCTGTGCAATTTGTCTGTATGTTTAGCAAAATGTATTCTCTTTCCCTATCCCAAATTGCCCTTATTTGTTGTTCCTTAAGTATTGGATGGAAGAAAGGCATTGTGAGTCACAAGAGAGAAGGCAGAGCACTGTCACAGACCCCTTTGAGATGGGGCAGAATCCCAGAATGAACATTTGCCTTCACTGCAAGTAGGAAATGAAATGGGATAAACCACCCTACAGCCCCAGCAGTCTGCTCCAACAATCTAGGCAATTGGACAAGATGTGTAGTCCAGGAATGAAGGGTGATGTCAGTAACTCATCTAGGTCTCTCACTCCTGCTTCTCCAACAACTTAGACTGAGCATGATGTTGGGTGGGAGAGACCTTTAGTTAGAAACGTTTGCAGATGTGTTATTGTTGGAAATACATGTCAGTTGACTTCCACAGTTTATTTTTTTTTAGTTTAGATTTCTAATAATCTTTTTATCTTGACTTTAGATTATTATTCCACAATCCCTGATTATTGCTTATTGTACCTGGGGTTTATTGGTGGTGAAGTGCAAAGTTTCTGTAGGAAACAGTTTTGTCGGCATTTAAGTGAGCTTGCAAAGCAAATTGGGCTGCCACTCCTAATAAAGTCAATGCTGAAGTGTAGATGTCACTCATAACTGAACTTATGGATTCCAAAATGTCAATTACTGGATAGTGTACACATCTAGTTCATAATAAATGAAACAGGTCAAGGTACACATAGATTCATCCGAACATATAACATGAAAACCACTCAAGGAACCATCTCTAGAAGCCTCAAATCTCCCTGTCGTTTCAGCCTTGCTGAGATTCCTCAGCAAACACTGTTAAAAGATAAACGTTTAAAAGATAAGTGTGATTTAAACCTCACATTATTTTTTCTTGGGTGTCTCTTATCAAGTGCAGAGCAACAGATATGAGTGTTTGATCCTTGCTGATGAACTGTTAGGACCTTTTCCTTCAGCCAAATCTTACTCGGCTAAATCCCAACTTCAGAAATGAACCAGGCCAATTTAGTTTTGTATCAGCTCTGGATTAGATCAGATTGATCCAGTTTGGTCACACAGTCTAAAGTGATTTGGACTGAATCTAAATATTAAAAATAAGCAAGAGAAAGCCAGATGTTGTGTCTCTGATATGACCATATAAGGAAAATTGGACTTTGCTTATTGACAGAGCTAACATACTGTCTGGGACATAGATCTCACCAGTGTTCTCCAAAGTGCAGTGCTCTTAAAGAGTTGTGTGAGGTCACTGAAGTTATTTAATTGTTTCTCTCCCATAGCTTTTTATTTGTTTTACTGTCAGATCTTCATTTTTAATCCATTCCTGTTATATTATTGTTTTAGTATAGTTTCCATTGTTTAATCCATTTTGAGATTAACCATTTAAAAAGCAGGCAATACATTTGCCAGACAATCTTAGTACAATTTTAATCTTAACATATTTTTTTTGCTAAGAATTACATCATATTTGTTTCTTGGAAGTTCTTAGTAGTGATTGATTTAAAAGCTGAAAAAGTAATAAATCTGTTTGTACTCTATAGGATCTTTTCATGAGGCTTTTAAATTGTTTAGTAAAACATGGAAACAGATTTCTCTGTGGGGTTTGCTGTCTCCTATAATCTAATACAGGATCTGCTAAATTTTGGAAGAGACAAACTGGCAGTCAAAGTCTAAGCTCCCAATTTAGTTCTGAACACTGACAAAATAGGCACAATTGACAGCAACTGAAAACATAATTTGGAAAATATCCAGAACCATGGGTTTTAAGGTTTGTTATGTGCAATTGATACTTGCTTATGCTTTATGGAAATGTATGAAGGGAGCTAGGTTTGCAAAAGCAGTAGACAGAAAGCTTGATATTAGGCATTTAATTCTTTTTACTCACAACTTTTGGATAGTTAACCTGGGTGTAAGACTCTTTGAAATTGATTGGGTTTTCTTCTAAGTAAACAAGTAATCAAACACAATCACACCCTGTAATTATAAAAACTGGGAGACGTATTATGTCTTATTAACTTAATATTAAATGTTATTAAGGGAGGGCACAGATTTAACAGATATCAAGCAAAAGCAGTAATCTAATCAGATAATAATAATAATAATAATAATAATAATAATAATAATAATAATAATAATAACTTTATTTTTATACCCCGCCCCATCTCCCTGAAGGGACTCGGGGCGGCTTACATGGGGCCTGGCCCGATAAAACAAATAACCATGTCTAAGCACATTTTTCTCTTTAAACGTAGTAGAACCTAAACTTGGAGCACTAGATGTTGAACTACAACTCCTGGAAGGCCAGACTAGCTGGCTAGATCTTCTGATATTTATAATCCAACAATAATCCAAGCTTGTTTTCTGTTGCCTTGGAGACTAAGATGCAGAACAATGGCTTCAAGCTTCAGGAAAGGAAATTCCACCTGAACATTAGGAAGAACTTCCTAACTGTGAGAGCTGTTCAGCAGTGGAACTCTCTGTCCCGGAGTGTGGTGGAGGTTCCTTCTTTGGAGGCTTTTAAGCAGAGGCTGGATGGCCATCTGTCGAGGGTGCTTTGAATGCGATTTTCCTGCTTCTTGGCAGGGGGTTGGACTGGGTGGCCTGTGCGGTCTCTTCCAACTCTATCATTCTATATCTGGTCACCATTGGGATAGATGATTATCAATTAGCTATGCTCCTGGATTTGCTTCTGAGTTTGTGTATGATGGCTAGGGTCCTTGCATAACTACTTGCATAAATATAAATAAAATAAATATATTTTAAAAATGCCTTCATTCCTTCATATGTCAATATTGTTATGGAATACATGTTTTAATTACATTTTGACTGTCTAGGGATAAAGATTTTTTTAAAGAAGAAGTGAGAAACAAAATTAGCACTAACATCAGGATGCAAATTGGAATTTTAAGAGTTAAGCACAAAAACTGTGTCGATTGATATGAAGACATTTTCATATTTTGATGAATCATACAAAATTCTGCCTTGAAAAACTGTTCTGTTGTGCAAAATTGATATATAGTGCAAGTGAATGCAGTTAGTTTGTGTAGTTATATATCCTACATTCATAAATATAAAGAGCTCTCTTTAAAATTGTATACATTTTAATTTTTTGTAATTCCTTGAACCAACTGAATGTCATTTAACCAAATGCAAAGAGGTGCTCCTGGATAGGGAATTCAGTGTCCCAGTATGGCAGGCAAAGTTAGCTAAAATTTTAGTTTTACAAAACCTTTAAGAAAATGGCTTGTAGCATTTTGTCCCATCCAGTTTTGTTCTTGAGAGGATGAAAAACATAATGTTCTCTTTAGAGTAAACAAAAACAATGTATGTTCACTCTCCTTTCTCAAAACTAATGTGTATTTTTCAAATGTTTCATGATGCATTTCACAAAGTAAAGGTCACAGAGAAGTTTCAATCCATATAATACATTTTCCTGAAATGACACTGTTAGCATCTATGACTGAACTGTAACTATTCTAAAGGAAAAATTTAAATATGGACCATATTACTCCACATCTGTGTCTGTTTATGCCAATACACTTTGGCTTCTTTGCTGTATGGGAATGTATTTGGCAGAGTGTGACAACAGCAGTCCTGACATGGAAGGAAGTTGTGGCCCAATTAGAAGTGTGAGGAGGAGAGGGGCTGAAAATATCCTTTAATGGGAAGAACACCGGCACAATTATAAACTTTAACCAGGGTGTGGATGAGGTTTGTAGCACTGTCTCTCCATACCCATTACTGCTACTCTACAACAGAGTTTCTCAGACTATGCTCTTCCAGATGTTTTGGACTTCAACTCCCATAATTCCTAACAGCTGGTAAGCTGGCTGAGATTTCTGGGAGGTGAAATCCCAAACACCTGGAGGAGCACAGTTTAAGAAACACTGCTCTACACAATCAACAACGCAAAAAGAGCTCCTACCAAGTATGCTGTGCAGGATTTGGCGACTGGCATGGTTATTCCTTTTCAACACACATGCTGGTACCTGCTCTTCTCTCTTCTGGCCACTTCCCCATCAATGTTATATCCCTGCAATTTTTCTGCTCATCCCATCCATATCTTGATTGCTGTGCTTAGCAGACTGATCACAGTTTCTTTCTGCCTTCAGCTTCAACTACCGAATTAATTTCCAAAGCAGAAGATCTGTGTTAAAAGTGATGAAAACAAGATCTCTGCCATAGTTACATCCATATCCCTGCAATATTATTTAGCTCAACTGGTCTGCATGCTAATAGGACTTCTCAATAGCATTGTTCCATGATGGGAAATGTTCCAGTAGTTTATTATGATTTGCCTAAAAACAACTTTACAGATGCAATCAGGTACTTTCTTCTGATTTAGATGACCCATTTGGTATAAAATAACCATGGATTCCTCTATTTACATTTGATTGCATCTTTTTTCAATTATTGACCTTATGTGGACAATCTAACTACTCCAAACTTAGTTTCTTTATCCAAGAAATAAAGAAACATTTGTTCTATAGTGGGGTAGCTATTTTGATTGCCTACGTCTACCTAGTCACTCCTGACAATGCAGAATAAAGGCTTGGAAAATTTTCACTCTTCTTGACCATGACCAGCCTTGGCTCTTAAGAGAAAGCCAAGAGAAATTGATTAGTTTGTATAGAGAAGTTCTTAATACCCCCTCCCCTCCATTCCTATGCTTATAGGTACAATCTCATTGTCAGCAAAAAAGGAAAGTGGGACTATTTTGGGTCTCTCTTATATAAACCTAATTATAGGAGAAGAGTTCAAAATTTGTCTAATCTGGAGAAGAGAGTTGTTGATTCTTGATCTGCAAACAGTCTTTGGCCACAAACAGTTCATGTTTTCTGTGGGCTGTAGAAATAAGACCTCTAGCCCCATGGAGACCTTTCATCTACCAGTGTGATTTTTGATCATTTTCTCTATGCAGAAATATTATTTTTATCATGATTTTCTCTCATCTCATGTAGTCTCTGATGATCCTTATACCTACTTTAAGAGATTATCTAGATTTTTAAGGCAGTGTTGTGAACAGTTGAAACTGAAACAGAATGAGAGAACTGTTGATAGTAACACAGCCTATTCAGGAGTTGTGACATAGCATTTTGTAGAAGGGGCCACGTGGGCCTCTGAAAATTCATAAAATAGAATCTCGCTTATCCAACATAAATGGGCCAGCAGAACGTTGGATAAGTGAAAATGTTGGATAATAAGGAGAGATTAAGGAAAAGCCTATTAAATGTCAAATCACATTATGATTTTACAAATTAAGCATCAAAACATCATGTTTTACAACAAGTCTGCCACTTGTTAGGGAGCGTGGCTGCACTTGAATTGTTGTTGGGCATATTGGCTCCCTGCGCATTCCTACCTAGAGAAACAGCTGTGGATTCGGGTGGGAGGCAGACTGCATTGGATAATGTAGAACGCTGGATAAGCGAGAGACTACTATATTTGCAACTTGGGTATTAATAGGTTTAGCTTTGCTAATGTTTCTGCAAGTTGCAGCTATGACAAAGATAAATCTTTCCTAGAAGTCTGATGTGCCCGTTTTGCTTTTTTGTAAAGGTCAAAATCTCAAACTGATAATTTGACTGTTGAAAATTATTCTGAGTTTCACTTTGACAGCTAAAGACAATAGAAAATACTGTAGAAGTAAATCAAGTATGTTTTTGTATGCTTGTTCATTGGGTAGAGAACTATGCACTTCTATTCAACTGTTAAACTGAATATTTATAAATGTGGAGATATTGCAACAGCAAAATACAGCTGTCAGAACTGTAACATTATTGGATACTACAATGATGTTATAGAGCATTTTGCACTGTTCACTGTCCTGTGCCTTAGTGGCATGCATGAGTGTTGGAAAGAGTAGTTGTATTGCTGCCAGTTGATGGTGCTCTTGCCATTGTTTCCCATGGAAACATAACAAAACAGTACAAATATGGATAGGAGAGCAGTTGATTGCCAGGAATGACTCACATTAACATACAACTTTATGAAGAAACTTGGGCAAGGACTGAGCGATTGAGGCACTTTCACATCATGGATGCCAAGCATGGAATTTTAGTGAGGAAGAATGTTTGAGACAACCCTGTCCGGAAGATGACTTTAAAACTGTTGGACTTCAAATTCCTGCTTAAGGGCTTGAGACAGTCTAAAGAGTCACATGAGAAATTAAAAATCCTGAAAAGTACATGTCACCTCAGTTGCTTGTAGTCTATCTAATTTGAACTCATTAAATGCTTGTGGGATGGATCAGGCTTAGAAGGGGGAGAGTTAGCTGGAAAAAAATATACAGGCAGTCCCCAAATTATGAACATGATAGGTTTTGTACATTTTTTTCCTTAAGTTGGATTTGTTTGTAAGTAGGAACATGTACATTTTAAAAATCTAACTCCTGCCAAAATATATATCTTTTAGTTTTGGATAACATAGAGAAAGTTTAACTGTGGTGTTTGTTTTCTATCTGTGTCCTTATTCAGAAGATTTCACAGCAATTCTGTCCCTGTGATAATTGGATTTTGGAAAAAAAAAGCCTTGTTATGGAAACAAGGATTGGTGATAAAACTTCAGCTGAGACCCTTATTCCCCATGATAACTTTTTCAGGGCTGAATTTCCCTTCCGAGAGAAGTGGTTCACCCCCATTCTTAACTATGTGTCATTTGCAACACATGTGGATCAAACATTTGCAGGCTTATAAAATCACAATTTAATTTTATAAGCTGCAGCTTCTTCAGACACGGGTGTTAAAATATATGTGTTAAACATATAGGTTGATGAATGGAAGCTTGGATGATCACCTCCCAAAACTGGTAAATAGACAGGGTTGAAATGAGCAATCTTTCTAGTAATAGATGCTTAAGAACTTTTCTAGTGGAAACCATTTTTCATCGTTCATGGTTGGGTGCCATTAGTATGCTGATGACACTCAGGTCTACTTTTCCTTGTCATCTGAGTCAGCTGGGGCTGTGAAGGTTCATTAACAGTTTCTATATGCTCAATGGGCTAGAAGAGGGCAAATAAAATGAAACTGAATCCCTATAAGACAGTGGCTATATGGATTGGTAACTATTTGGGTCTGAGAAATGTGTCACCTGCCCTGGATGG
Source organism: Anolis carolinensis (assembly GCF_035594765.1). Classification (NCBI taxonomy): domain Eukaryota; kingdom Metazoa; phylum Chordata; class Lepidosauria; order Squamata; family Anolidae; genus Anolis; species Anolis carolinensis. The sequence continues at coordinate 258,888,035 of NC_085842.1, read as the reverse complement.
AGTTTCACTTCACATGAAGAAGGAGGTATGTAGTCTGGGAATACTCTTAAATCTGTCTTTTGTCATTGGACACCCAGATAGACTCTGTGAATTGGATTTTGACCACCGATGACAGCCTGTCCTGGAGATATACTGGTAACTTCCAATTATAAAGTATTCTATGTGAGGCTGCCCTTGAAGTTGACTTGGAACCTGCAGCTAGTGCAAAATGCAAACGGCAGCAACTAGACTGTTCACTAGAACATTATATAGCGATCATATAACACCAGTTCTGAAGGAATTGCACTGGCTGCCATTATGCTTTGCCACATCAAATTCCATTTTGGTAGAAAGATGGAATATAAATTGAATGATTAAATGCATTAATTAAATAGGAAATTTCAGGAAATTTCATGTAAAATAAACTATACATACATTTTGCATCTTGTACTATCCATATTGCATATTTACAGCATATATTAGATGTTCATCATGCTATTCCTCCAAAAATGGCACTCAAGGCAGCTAACAATAAAATTACAAATAAAAAGTTTCTTTACGGAGATTTGTTTATTATGTTCATGAACCATAAATAACTTTTTAATACGAGCCCTATCTGTGAGTTTTGGGGTATGTGTCGGATAGAACAATAGAAAAATATGGGAAAATGAACCATTTTCTTCTCTTCTATTTCCCTTGTATCTGCAGCTCTTCGAGATACTGGCAAACAGTCTATTAATAGTGACTGGAAGATAGAACATTCTGGAACATTCAACATTGCTGGTACCACTGTCCAATATGTTAGGAGAGGTCTGTGGGAGAAAATCTCTGCTAAAGGTCCAACGACATCACCTTTACACTTACTGGTATGGTAACATGGATAATAATTTGAAACTATTTTAGGCTATAAAACATAATAAATATACTGATGAAAAGCCAAACTAATCTGTGTTCACAATTAGTAGCACAATGCAAATAGTTTGTTCAGAGATACATTGTAGTTTATGAAATGTTTTCTTCACAGTTTCAGATAAGCTCAATACTGTAATGAATGAAAGGGCTTATATATTGTTGTGTTGATTTGAAATAAAACTCCCATTTCAAAAGTTTCTCCCTGTATTTCTCTCCATTTAAATGAACACAGTCCCCTACACAGAGATGATACATATCTGTGTCTATGTGAAGCAGAGTAGTAGAATAGCACGAGATAATTGAGCAATGAAAAATGAAGTTTGGTAAATGTCATGATGTTGACCATTATATAACTAAAAAGAACATTGCTGTGAACGACAAAGTGCAGATCCACACTTTGGATTGCAATGTAGCAGGAGTTTGGTCATGAATTAAATTTCCTTTGCAATTCAAATGTGTTTATAAAATACACTACTGAAACAGAATAATTGGGTTCTTAAATTGTTGCGCAATTTAATGATTTTAAGAGGTTGTATTCATATAAATAAAGCTCTATTATACTCTTATGTAATAAATAGATACATTTTTCTACCTTGCTCTGGAATGGCTAAGTGCTTTGGGGTACCCACATAATATAAATAATACGCTCAGATTTCTGGAAAATTAGTTAAGGAATTATCACTTGATCTCTTTCATTCTTCAATTGCTGTTACAATAAACACAAAGTTAACTATGAATTTTGTGGAACTATATATAAAAGTAGCCCTTTTAAGATGTTGAACTTCTGTTTATATTTAGCATAAGCCCTTTCAGGTGCTACCTCTACATATACACAGAATGCTTAGCCCTTTCCTTTTATATATTTCCTTTTATATGGTATGTTGGAAAGTCTGCCACAGATGTGGGTGAAACGTCAGGAGAGAAAGCTTCTGGAACATGGCCATACAGCCAAAAGACTCAAGCAACCCAGCACAAGCAATTTTTCCTTCTGCAGATGAAGTGATCTTATTGTGATGAAGACCATAAATCCATCTGACCTGTTTATTGTCTCTGAGCATTGCTCTTGGGGACATCAGTCTTTTAAGATCTGCTCCTAGAAATTATTTAGATGTTGATGACTGACACTGGGATGTTATGCATGTCAAGGATGTGTTTTCTTCCAGATGTATACTGCCATCTCATAATTTATTTCTTTTCTTTGTATGAGAGTTTTCTCTGTGACATCTTGGCACTCAGGATTTAATTCTTTATATGTTATAGGTGCTCCTTTTTCAAGATCAGAATTATGGGCTACACTATGAATACACTATTCCCTTGGACCCCATCCCTGAGAATCAGAGCTCAAAAGTATCTGAACCACTTTTTATGTGGACACATTCAGGTTGGGAGGACTGTGATGCTGTATGTGGAGGAGGTAATAGTGTTCTAAAATCTCTGTCATGTGTAAATGATTTATTTAATTTTTGAATCTTTGTTGTTGTTTATATCATTGTAGTGCTAATATTGTTGTCATGGAAAAATACAAACATTTTATCAGCAATACAGGGAGGTGCATTATCTAACAGTGACAATCCAGGTCTACTTAAGAATTCTGAGTTGTTGAAAGAGAAGCATTTCTTATCTCTCAGCCGCTTTTCTTAGCTGAAATCCAAGATTCTAAAGCAAGCATGCAACTTCATGAGAATAGTGGCATATTTGAGCAGATTAATCTGATATATTAAAGACACAATTCTGGGGTTTTATGGCATCCTGGTTTATACAATGTAAGCAAGATCTGTTGTTGTAATAGTTTGTCCACCCACTTTCTTCATATGTGTATGTGCTCATTGCCCCCTTTTTAACATTAAAAACAATACCAGAGCTCTTAGTAGGTGCCATCTTCTCTAGAAAACCCCTAAAAAATATTGTCTGGAGAATTCTGTTGGGTATCATTTACTGAGAGGAGCAGACAATTACTTGTTTGGAGGGGAGCAGTCATTGTTTGCTTCCAACAATAGCTTGTCCGTAGTCTTCTGTAATTTGCTTATTTATATATTATTATTATTATTATTATTATTATTATTAAACTTTATTTGTACCCCGCTAGCATCTCCCAAAGGACTCGATGCGGCTTACAAAGGCCAAGGCCTCAACACACAATATAACAATACAAAACAAAAGGCAAATTAAAAACAATTAAAACAGTATAAGCAACAAGCAATAAACAATATGCTAAAACACAATAGAACTGGGCCGGGCCAGAGTAATGGGTACAAGATTAAAAGTGCTGATGTGACAGGTGATATATAAGGCTTATAGGGCAAGTGCAGAGTGCGATATGCGATCTTAAATCTAATAAAGTGCTTATGGGACTTGGTATTGGAGATTTCCTATTAATCTGGGAAGGCACATTGGAACAGCCAGGTCTTCAAGTTCTTTCTGAAGACTGCCAATGTAGGGGCCTGTCTGAGATCCTTGGGAAGGGTGTTCCAGAGTCGGGGGGCCACTACGGAGAAGGCCCTATCTCGTGTCCCCACCAACCGCGCTTGCGACGCAGGCGGGATCACGAGCAGGGCCTCTCCAGATGACCGAAGTGAACGCGTGGGTTCGTAGACGGAGATGCGGTCACGGAGGTAGGATGTAATGTTTTGTCTTATTTCTTCTAAGACAATGATTCAATGACACGTACTCCTTTTCCTTTTGTATTGATCCTTATTCATATGTAAAGCAGTTCTAATATATTTGCTGTGGTTAATCTGATCTTTTGTAATATAGGTGCCAAGGTTCATTATTGCATATTATCATTTTTAGCAAATTTTCAATGACTTTTTCTTATATTTCCAGTTTCCCATTATGCTATATACCAGAAGGCAAAATTTTGGTATTGCAGAATTGTGCCTTCATTTCCTAAAGTCAAAAACAGTAGAAGATTCTAATAAATAACACATTTGTTCCAGAATAGTGATTTTACATGATTGTATACTTAGCAATGGTTATGATTGTCATGACAATTTAGCATTTTTATCGGTGGTAAAGAACGTAATGCTTGATGCTATTTATAGCAGTTTCAAAAATCTTGTATTTTTCTTACAGACAGTTCTTCAAAAGCAATAGTGTTCTTAAAGAGAATATATTTTAAACTCACACAATTAATTTTAACGATTTCTGGGGGGAAATTCAAAACGCAGCTTTTGTAGAATGTACTAGACAAGAGTATACAGGACAAGACAGTAAGGGGGTTCATATTAATTTTTTCCATTCTAAATTGATTCCTTTTTCCGATGTTCTGCTTGTATGAAAATAGTGTGCTTCATTTTTCTAAACTCATTTTAGATTGTAGATCTTTTCAAACAAAAATATTTCGGGGAAAATTCATGTGGAGTGTAATTTTTCAAATAGTTCCTTATTTTTGTTTTTATTGTTCAAAAACCATGCAAGGCAGTGACTGGAATGAAAGAACTACAGAGCTAGTTCTCTATACCCAGAGGGGGTTTGTGTTTCTCTAAAGACAGACCCGTGTGTTGCATGGCACATCTCCCTTGAAACTGAAGCAATTTTTAAAGGAGATTTGTGATATCACAACAGGAACTGCTATTCAAAGGAAGAAGAGCTGACTATGCATGAAGTAGTTCTTTGGCCCCTGGCCAGTATTTTAATGAAAACAGTTGCCTGAGAAACTTAATCAAAAGTTTCCTGTAGTTTTATAAACCTTTTTTGTGTCTTACTAGGAGAAAGAAAGACAACAGTATCTTGCACAAAGATTATGAATAAGAATATCAGTTTTGTGGACAACAGGAAATGCAAATATTTAACAAAACCTGAGCCACAAGTCCGAAAGTGCAATGAACAGCCATGCCAGACAAGGTGATATGAGTCAAATAATGGAGATTCAGACAGATATGAAGTGGGATTTTCTGATCTGGTGGACTCACCAAATGAAATGACAGGATGCTACAGAGACTTTTGAAATAACACAGAGGTCTCTGACATGTCCTATACTTTGGCATTGAGAGAAAATCACAACCTAGAAGATTATGTGAGGATGTAAGATGTTGGGTCCTTGTGGCCTGTGAGTCTTTAATTGGTCATCAGGTATCTTCATCATTTCTAGAATATATATAAATAATTCCTTTGTTCTTTAATGCTGTAGGTAAAAATAATGAATTCTTTCAATTAAAAATAATATACTCATTATACCGTATATACTCGAAGATAAGCCGAGTTTTCAGCCCTTATTTATGAGCTGGAAAAGCCTCCCCCGGCTTATAATTGGGTCAAGGTCAAACCGGCAGCAGAGCCTGGAGGCCATTGCTTGCAATATATAACATATTTATCTCTCCCTTATCAGTGTTATCTTTTCCAAAGCTTCCCTCGCTCTTAACCAAGGGAATATTTTGAAAAGTCAAAGAAGCTCTTGCAAGTCAGGAATATATATATCTCCATTAATCTTATAAAAGCATTTCCCCCTGAAATATTTGTTAATCTCTGCTACAGATATATAGGCATTTCCCCCTGCAAGCCTTTGCAGTCCCTATGTATCTTTACATTCGTATCTATCTATCTTATCTATATACATTAATTTTATATATGAATTTCCCCCTCATATGTTTGCAAGTCTTTGCAAATCCTATAAACATATAGATATCTAGAGATTTTAATGTACTTGTATATCTGTATCCATGTGTATACATTATTTTATATATGAATTTTCACCTCACATGTTTGCAAGTCTTTGCAAATCCTATACAGATATAATTATATAGAGAGAGCTGTCTAGATAGATACATATGAATATAGATATGTAGGGCTTACAAATATTGCAGGGGAAATGCACACACACACACACACACACAGAGATTTCTAGATAGATATAAACAAATATTTAGGGTTTGCAAATATTGCTGGAGGGAAATGCACATATATAGAGAGGATTTGCAAGCATTTCAGGAGAAATGCATATGTGAAATTAGTATATATAATTATAGATCTTTATCTAGCTCTGCATTGTTTAGGCATTGAATGTTTGCCTGTTACTATGTTGGAAGCTGGTGAAGATGGTTGGAAGCTGGTCATGGAGATAGGGCAAGACACAAATGAAGTTTTATTATTATTATTATTATTATTATTATTATTATTATTATTATTATTATGTTATTGTTAATACCATATTGTTTTTGTTGACCCTATTTTTCCACTTACAGAGCTAATTTACTGTTTTTCTTTGAAAAACCTTTAACCTACTGATGCCTCAATATAATTTCATTGGGGTCTATTTATATTTTGAAATTTACCGGTAGCTGCTACATTTTCCACCCTTGGCTTATACTCGAGTCAATAAATTTCTCCAGTTTTTTGTGGTAAAATTAGGTGCCTCGGCTTATATTAGGGTCGGCTTATACTTGAGTATATACGGTAATAGAAAGTTAAAATTGATGTTGATAAACAATTTCTTAATGTCATCATCGTTAAGATTTTGTGCTATATAGAGGAAGCAATCATATATATTTGGAATCACTGTCAGGAGTCATTTAGTTTTGAGCAGCAGATTGCTATTTGTGCAATAGGTTTAAATTTATTTAAAAATCAAACTAGAGTAGAATGTATTTTGTAGAAATAATACATCATTAAATGAGTGGGAAGATCTTAGCCAAGATCCTACATAGAAGAGATGTAATATAACTTTCAAGGAAATATTAAGTTACATAATTGATACCAAGCTATGTTGTGACAAAACTGTGATATTTCTCAACCAAATGTGCAGCACATCGATGCAAATGCACAAATATGAAATCAATTGCAATATGAGATGTGCAGCATAAAATACATCATGATGTGCAGTGGCAACACATGTGTTACTCTTCTTTCATAGCTTACAGCTAAATGGCACATCAGTCAAGAAAAGAACATATATATGTGAATGTCACCAACAGGAAGTCAGGCCCTCGATAAGTGCTTTTTTGTTTTTATACAGATGGATGATGACGGAATGGACACCATGCTCAAGGACATGCGGGAAGGGAACCCAGAATAGACAGGTGGCTTGTACTCAGCAACTGAGAAATGGGACCATGATCCGAGCCCGGGAGAGAGACTGTGTCAACCCCAAACCCAATGCAGCTCAGCGCTGTGAAGGTCAAGACTGCATGACAGTGTGGGAGGCTGGAGTGTGGTCAGAGGTGCAGTATATGTTTTCTTTGGCATGTCTTGTGTCTTTACATATTTCATTCATGCAAATTTTCCCAACTCCCCCTTCCTCCAATGGATTCTAGAATTCCACTGCAAAATAGATTTAAAAACTAAACATAACAGAAGAGTATCCTCTAGAATTATAAATGGCAATTGGGGAAAAATCTCAGTCTGGAAAGATAGCAATGTTGCTGACAGTTGTATCTCATTGGGAAGGCCATTCCAAAGCCAGGCACAACTACAGAAAAAGGCACAATCAGGCTTTGATTAGATGAAACTTCCTGGCCCATAAAAGTTTTTCAGAACTTACAGTTCAGGTTTTCTAGTAGTTTATAAACTTTGTTTGGCAGAATTATGATACTGATTATTATTTAGTCACCTTTCATAGAATCATAGGATCATAGAAGAGTTGGAAGAGAACTCATGGGCCATCCAGTTCAACCCGCTGCTGAGAAGCAGGAAATAATAATAATAATAATAATAATAATAATAATAATAATAATACTTTATTTATACCCCGCCACCATCTCCCCAACGGGGACTCGGGGCGGCTTACATGGGGCCACACCCAAAACAATACAATGTAAACAGCATATAAAAGAACAGCAGAACACAATACAATAAACAATACAGTAAATAATATCCATTACAAAATAAAACAAGGAGACAATAAAAACAAGGGTAGACCACATGAACATTAAGTTAAAACTCGGGGTGAGAAAGACATAAAAATAAAAACCACAGCAAACAGGGTCATAAGGGAGTGGGGTATTCTGGAGGATAGATATTAGGGGGAGCAACGGAAAAGAAATATAAAATGGTTACTCTCCAAAAGCGCAGCGAAAGAGCCATGTTTTCAAGTCTTTCTTGAAGGCTGCTAGTGTGGGGGCTTGCCTAATCTCCGCGGGCAGAGAATTCCACAATCGGGGGGCCACAGCAGAAAAGGCCCTCTCCCTTGTTCCCACAAGGCGGGTCTGGGATATCGGGAGTGGGGACAGGAGAGCTTCCCCTGACGATCAAAGGGATCGGGCAGGTTTATGATAGGAGGTACGGTCACGAAGGTAGGTGGGTCCCAAACCGTTTAGGGCTTTATATGTGATGGTATACACCTTGAATTGGGACCGGAAAATAAAAGGCAGCCAGTGGAGCTCCTTGAACAGGGGAGTAGATCTCTCCCTGTAACTCGCCCCCGTAATTAACCTGGCAGCCGAGCACTGGACCAATTGTAGTTTCCGGGCCGTCTTCAAGGGAAGCCCCACGTAGAGCGCATTACAGTAGTCCAGTCTAGAGGTAACTAAGGCATGCACCACCGTGGTCAAGTCAGACTTCACGAGGTATGGTCGCAGTTGGCGCACAAGCTTGAGTTGTGCGAAGGCCCTCCCGGCCACCGCCGACACTTGTGCTTCAAGCGTCAACGCTGAATCCAGGAGGACCCCCAAACTGCGGACCTGTGATTTCAGGGGGAGTGCGACCCCGTCCAGCACAGGTTGCCACCCAATACCCCGATCCGACGCGTGACTGACCAGGAGGGCCTCTGTCTTGTCAGGATTGATCCTCAGCTTGTTCGTCCTCATCCAGTCTGCCATAGCGGCCAGGCACTGGTTCAGCATCCGAGGGGCTTCCTTGGAGTCAGATGGGAACGAGTAGTGGATTTGCGTGTCATCTGCGTAGAGATGGCAACGCCCTCCAAAACTCCGGATGACCTCTCCCAGCGGTTTCATGTAGATGTTGAATAGCATGGGGGATAGGATAGACCCTTGCGGGACCCCACAGGTCAAAGGCCAGGGGTCCGAGCAGGTGTCCCCCAGCTTCACCAACTGGGAACGGCCCTCCAGGAAGGACTGGAGCCACAGCAGAACCGTGCCACCGAGCCCCATCCCAGAGAGCCTCCCCAGAAGGATACCATGGTCGATGGTATTGAAAGCCGCTGAGATGTCCAAGAGTATCAGCAGGGTCACACTCCCCCTGTCCAGTTCCCTGCGGAGGTCATCCACCAAGGCGACCAAAGCCGTCTCAGTACTGTTCCCAGGCCTGAAGCCAGACTGCAAGCGGTCCCGAAAATCAGTGTCATCGAGGAACTCCTGGAGCTGCGTGGCAACCACCTGCTCCAGAACCTTGCCCAAAAATGGGAGGTTGGAAATTGGTCTGTAGTTGTTACATATAGATGGGTCTAAAGAGGTCTTTTTTAGTAATGGTTTTACTACTGCCTGCTTAAAGCAGGATAGACCTGACCCCTGACCCAAGGAGGCATTTATAATAGCCACAAACCAATCCAACAACCCATCTTTGGCCAGCTTAACCAGCCAAGAAGGACAAGGATCCAGAGCGCAAGTGGTCGCCCTCACTGTGATGCCTCATGGGCCTTGTAGTCCTGTTCCTAGTACTATCGTGGCAGATGAAGTTGAAAACATGGGGTTTTTGCCGGTTCAACAAGAGCCGGAGTCCCTTCACCTGCCGGATGTTGATGTTTGCCCTCAAGAATTCAGTAAAACAGGCCTTGGGCATTACTCCCCTCCGTTTCCCAGGAAGGAATCTTACTCTAGAGACAGAGGAGTCAGAGAAGCAAATCGGAGGAGTTTACGAATCGCTGCTAAACAACAGGCTGATTAGGCCTGCTTCCCTTGGGAAATTCTAAGGAGTCATGCATCTGGACAGAGTTGGGTTTCGCTTCTCGTTCTCTAGGGAAAGAGATTGTTGGCGGGAAAACGAGACCCAATATAGGTGTTTGGCGCGGGAGATTCTTTGCGGAGTCAACAGATCAGCTTCAGGAGTGAGATCGTGTGTGGACTTCGTAACCCCAGTTCCTTGCCTCCCAGATCACGTATTCAAGTTTATGCATCGCCTTGCTTTCGACCACGAACCTTGTTCCAGGATCCACGGATTACCTTGTTTCTAGTCACGGACCTAGTCAAAGAACCAAGTCTATTTCCAGCCTTGTTCCAGCCTTGTTGTCAAGCTACCTTGGACTCTAAGACTCTGACATTTCCCCACACTATTGCTTGGCAGAAGTGTGTGTTTCGGTCAAGTGGATTAAAACTTTGAACTCTAATATCATTTATTGGACAATACATTTTTGGACTATATTTGACCTCATTTGAAAGGTCTGCTTCTGAACTATATTCTTCACTTGTTTTTATTGTCTTTATATATTTTATTAATAAAGATATTAGATAGAGACTGGCCTCCGTGTATGGTTCTTGGTGCCCAGCTGACAGTGGTCTGACACTCACAGACCCAAGAATCCCCTCCACGTCATCAGGAAGGACAGGCCGGAAAGAATCCCATAAGATCGAACAGACAGGTACCTCGGTTACCTCCGCTGGAACTACAGTTAAGCTGGAGTCCAACTCACGGCGTATCTGAGCAACTTTGCCTGCAAAATGGTGCGCGAAATCGCTGCACCGAGTTGCCAAGTCATCAGGAAGCCCCTGGGTCTCGGGAGGCCGCAGGAGCTTCCCAACAACTCGGAACAACTCCGATGGCCTGTTGGCTGCAGACGCTATGCGGGCAGTCGTGAAAGCTTTCCTGGCTGCTCGCAGAGCCACGGAGTAAACCTTAATAGCAGTTTTAGCCCGTGCTTGGTCAGACACATCCTGAGATTTCCTCCAGATGCACTCTAATCCCCTCCTCGCACGCTTCATCACAGCCAGCTCCTCAGTGAACCAAGGAGTCGACGTGACTCTACGCAGTGAGAGGGGACGTTCGGGAGCGATCGTGTCAAGTGCCCTTGTCAGCTCACTATTATAGCGATCAGCCAGGACATCGACAGGATCGCCAGTCTCCAGAACAGGAAGATCCCCAAGAGACCTCAGAAGTCCATCCGGATCCATCAGCCTCCTGGGGCGGACCATCTTAGTGGGTCCACCACCCCTGCGGAGGTTAGAAGACACGGCGAAACTTAAACAGATCAGATGATGGTCAGACCATGACCATGGAAGGATGTTTTGCTCTTCCACTCTGACTGTCCCACCGTCCACAATAAAGACAAGGTCCAGCGTGTGTCCTGCCTGATGTGTGGGCCCAGATATAACTTGAGTCAGCCCCATGGTTGTCATGGCAACCATGAAATCCTGAGCTGCACCTGTCAATGTGGTCTCGGCATGGGTGTTAAAGTCTCCCAAAACTATGAGTTGTTGGGAGACCAGGGCCGAATTGGAGACCACTTCTGCTAGCTCAGACAGAGAGACTGCTGGGTCGCAGGGTGGACGGTACACCAGCAGAATCCCCAAGCTGTCTCGGACTCCCACCTTCAGGAAGACACCTTCAGGAAGACACTCGAACCTCGAAGATTGCGGAACGGTGCATCTGATCAGGGCGATGAATTGCCGAAAGATCACCGCGACTCCTCCTCCCCGCCCCCCAGCCCTGGCCTGCTGATGCACCCCGAAACCCGGTGGACACAGCTGGGTGAGATTCACTCCACCCAGCTCGTCCAACCACATCTTGGTGATGCATGCCTGATCCGCCCCCTCATCCAGGATCAAATCCTGAATGACAGCTGTCTTACCGTTGACGGATCTGGTGTTCAAAAGCAGAACCTTAAGACCGGGGGGTCTGTCCTGGAGACTACCACACCTATTCCTCTCCAGGGTTGCAAGAACTCTGTTGCGCTTCTCCCTGGGCAGCAAGTGACCGATCTTCCTCCTCCCCCACATCACCTCGATGGTGCCCCACCCGTGTGAACCCTCTTCTCCCTGGTGGATTGGCTGATTGAGGTTGCCTTCTGAAGGGATTAGACAGCTGTCCAAAGATGGAGAGCCTCCAAATGTATTTGTTTGTCTAGGGAAAGAGCCCATCTCCACTGGTAGGAGAGAGAGGGAGTCCTCTGACATGGAGTCATCTGACATGGAGAGGGGACTGAACAAGGGTAGCGTTTGTGGGCAGGATTGGGAGTTGAAGCAGGCAGGACTTGAAATTAGGGAGGGAGTCTCGAAATGGAACTCTGAGAGGGGGGCCAACACCAGCGAACATCGCATTCAAAACATTCAAATCACATTCAAAGCACCCCCAAGTTGGCCATCCAGCTTCTGCTTAAAAGCCTTTCTCCTGTTTTATTGTTTTATTTGTACTTAAACAACTTCTTTGTTCTTTAAAGGTTTTTTAAAAATATCACCATTTTATTATTATTAACTATGGATTCCTGCAAGGAGCATTGGTATTGGTAATATGTATGTACCTTGTTTCATTTTTATTATCTTTCAACAGTGTTCAGTAAAATGCGGAAAAGGTGTACGACACCGAACTGTAAGGTGCACCAATCCTCGGAAGAAGTGTGTTTTGTCTACAAGGCCCAGAGAAGCAGAAGACTGTGAAGATTACTCCAAATGCTATGTTTGGAGAATGGGTGACTGGTCTAAGGTACAAAATGCTTAAAAATTATATTTCATACTGATAATTATAATTTCACTATATGCTCATGTATAAGTCAGGGGCACCTTTTGGAGACAAAATTGTGGATTTTTATATGACTCATGGATAAGTTGAAATCATTCCATGGAGACGGGAAAGCATCAGTCATCTCAGGGAGACAGACTGCCCAATGTTATTTTCTCCCAAGACTTTCAAAAAGGCTGGAAGTGGCAGTACAGGGGAGAGAGTATAGGTACTGCTTTTAGGTTTTCCCAGGATAGATTAAGGTATTGCCTTTTGCCATTCAACTTTTTTGGGTAAAAGAGTTAAGATACAGGATTAACATGTAAGTTGACCCAGGTTTTTTTGGATTGATTTTGACTAAAATTTCTAAACTTATTCATGTATATATAGGGTATAGTAATAAAACCTTGTCATAGACTTTAGGAAACCTCTGACAAAAGTTCAGGACAATGCCGTTTAGAAAGAACAGTGTGATAAAATTGTGACTGTTGTTGGTTCAGGTGTGTTACAAAAGGAAGTAGGTAACAAATAGTTGCTTGGATTTATGAGTGTGTGTGTGTGTGAGAGAGGGGGGGATCAAAATGCCCTCTCCCTACAATGGCAAAAAGATGGAATATAAGGTGTGAGTGCAAGGGTGTGAATCCTGAGACAAAGGAAATGGCTCTATGCCAGACATTATGTGTTCTGGTACTCCCAAGAGAGTGGTTTTATGTGGTTTGTGCATGTGATACTGAATTTCTTCCTGCAGATATGTCTGTTTTACAGTTGTCTGAGGCGTTGAACAGTGTCCAGTGATTTTGGCATGTCAGATGCTAGCTCATGGAGAAGCCAACAACAACAGTAATAACAATAATTCTTTATGTTCAGCATTGACTCGATGGTGTTAGAATTGTGCCATATCTTGGGAGTGTTTGATTTTGGTGCTTTAGCTGATACAGCATTTTACAAATCAGGGAGGGAGTGGTAATGCCCATATTCCTACCCTGTCGTCTTTTCAACCCCTTCACATTTTGTTTTAATTATTTGCGAGTTTTTGATTTGCATTACTCATAGAAATTAATCTGAAGGATTTTAAATACTGTGTATTATTACCTTCAGTTACAATGCTGGGAATTATGAATTGAATGAAATAAAATGTTGGACATGACTGCTACAAAATTTGGTTAACCTATACTGATATTTCATGTAACTGTACATCATACAGCTGGGATTTTCCAAGATTTATACCAAAGTGATATGTATTGGAAATTAGCAAGTTCAGTTTTGCCTCCACTTGGATTTTCTATTTTGTTCTCATGGCTATGTAGTGCTACTTCCATGCTTGTTGTTGTTGTTGTTGTTGTTGTTGTGTGCATTCAAGTCATTTATGGATTATGGTGACCTTATAGTAGAAGTACTTCTACTATCATCTAGGTCTGTGTGACTCATCCAGTGGGTTTCCATGGGCAAGCGGGGAATCAAAGCCTAGTCTCCAGAATCATAGTCCAACGCTCAAACAACTACACCATGCTGGCTTTCACTGCCTTGTTAATACGTAGCAAATTAAACCCATGAATTGTATTGTAATGTAATTATAGTTAGGTAAAGAAGTGAAAAGTGCAGATCTTTATTCAGTTCCAGTAACCTGGTTGTTCACTGTTTTTGCTCTTAGGGATCATTCTTGACATCAATAGGGGGCTGTTTCATTGAGAAATGCTAAGTTATTTCCAAACTAGTGCCAAAACATGGCTTGAGATTTTATTTAATGATTTATTAATACATTGAAACAAGAGACTTACTATAATTCTACTATAATTCTTCTTAGCTTTCTGTTCACTGTGAGCTTCTAAAACACCATTTTAAATGGGTAATAAGGGATTAGTAAAACATATGACTGTATATCATAACATAAAAATATAACTTAGATATATTTTTCATTGTTCCAGTATTGAAGGAAAAGGATAAAAGGAAACAAAATAGAATTTCAAGTTCCATAAGTTCTGTGGACCTGCCAGTTTCACTTCACTAAAATGTTAACATATTTTCTGATCTTGCAAATTTCCCAGCAGAAAACAAAGTGGCTCTGAACACTAAATGGGGGCTCTTATGTCAATTCCCACTTTTCGCCTGACATGCAGGTTGCAATGGGAAATATATAGGAAAGCAAAGCATTCAACACTTTTTTTGGCTGATCATCGAATGGCTCTCAATGGGGTACAATTTACCCACAATTCAGCCAGAAAATAGATTTACTTAAACAAAAGGAAGTTAAAGATAGAAAGAACGGAAAACAGCTCAAAGTTTGATGCTTTATTATCTTCACAATAATAATGGTTTGAGGTTTTCTTTAAAAAGAGGGTATGCAAATCTGACCTGAGTGGAAAGGACAGGAATTATCTTGAAATGTATTATTTAATGAAGAGGCTGTGAAAAGGGTGAACAAGAAGTGAACAAACTGGGGGCATGGGGTCCTTGCCCTTATGGTCTACCTCCTGTTGTTACTTCCTATAAAGAGTGATGCCATGTCAGCTTACACATAATGGCAATTTTGAGCACATCTGTATGTGGATGTGTGTGCATGAAATTAAGAATGACAATCTCAGTGACAATAGACAGCAGGAGGCAAAAATGAGGTACTAGTGGGCAAATCCAGCATATGGAATGTTACTTACCAATGTATTTGGTTAAACTATAAAAAAGGCCCCCACAAAGTATCTACTTAAAAAAAAAACCCTTTTCTCAGAAGTAACTAAAATATTTACTATAAAAACATACATCTGAATTCTACTTTTTTAACAGGCATAAGACAGCATTTCAAATAAAAATACACAAGTGAGATAAAAACATTCTCCATAAAAGAACAGCATAACTGTATGGACAGACATTGGATTGCCTTTCAACTGAGCAATCATAAATTGCTTATCAGTTGGTGAAATGTTTTAAACATCTTACTTGCATTTCCATACTTTTGTGGCATTGTGAAGTGTATTACTTCCTTTGTGATTCCAGCAGCTTCACAGCACCATACTTTCTGTGTGTGCCAGATGCCTGAAGAGATTGAATATATGAGACTAAATGCAGCCTGACAATTGACAGTCACCTAGGGAGTCACTGAACAAGCAGTGTGGTCTAGAGAGGGCTATTAGAGTAAAGAACTTTGAAAACAAAGTTGTCAATATAAGAGGATTGCTGAAGATTAAATTGCTTCCTTGTTTCCCAGATGCAGTGAAAGAAAAAGTGGGTCACCAAAAGGACCTTCCTGGCAAAAGAAAATATAGTAAAGTAAAGCAATATACATATTAATTTTAACTGGTGTATTTAGCCTCCCACAACAGAAATGTAGTGGCATGTGTGTACCACCACCACCACCATTACAGATATATCATAAAAAAAAGTATATGCATTTTCTTGTGCGTGGTCACTCTGGAATCTACACCTGTGGTATCTCCTGTGTCGACGCAACTGTTTCGGATGATCTCTTGCAAAGCTTTGCTCCATTGAGGACTCCAGCCCTGCCCCTCCCCATTAGTAATAAAGCCTGGCTGCGGGGCTTGAGGCCTTAGTTCCTTTAGTCCACGAATGCAGCAACATCGGATTATATCTCCTTTTGACTTTGGATTTTGTTTGGCCAGCCTCTCAGCAAGCTGGCTGATATTATTTGCCCCAACCTCCAGTCCCAAATTATAACTAGCCTTATAATTTTGGTGCTTCTTTTGTGCAGCCCAATCAGTTTGGTAATTTTTCTGCCCCTCGAGTTTCTAAGATACAGAATGATGATTCTGATTTTGATTCTGATTCTTGTTGATGAGGACATTTTAATGCAATGTAGTTCATCTGCAGGCTCTACTCCTGAGGATCCTTCCTCCTTTTCATTGTTGATTATTCGTTTGGCTCATTCCCTTCAATTACCTATGGTGTCTTCAGTTGATGACCCTGTTGATGATTTATTGTTTTCTCCTGATCAGCAGAAAGAGCAAGTGCCCAGAACTGTACTTCCTGCGCTTCATTATTTGTTGAAACTTGCAAAAACTCAGAGTGGACCTCCATCTTCTGTGCCTCCTGTGTCTAAATGTATAGACAGTCTTTACCATATAGACACTTCTTCAGCACAATGGTTAACAAGGCCTACAAAACCTAATTCTGTTGTAGTGAAGGTAGTGCAACCTAAGAAATCAAAGAAACTACAAGCTACTCCACCAGACAAAGAGGGCAAGAAGATGGATGGCTGTGGGGAAAAGGTCCACACTGCTGCCAGCTTGATTACCCGGATGGCCCATTATCAGGCCTATATGGCAGCTTATCAGTCCTACTTATGGGCCACCTGAACAGCAAGTTACCAAGAGCTCTTCATCAGGAAGGAATCAATTTAGCATTTCATTAGAAGGATTTAGCTAAACATGGGGCTGACACAGCAGGCAGAATATTTGCAACAGCAACAGCTATTTGATGCCATGTGTGGCCTAGGTCTTCAATGCTCTCTGAGGAAGGTAAAGCTATGGCGGAAGAACTACCAATGTCTGAAAACAATTTATTTCATCCTGACACAGATGCTGAACTAAAAGGTACACAGAAGATCAAGAAAGCAGTACAGAAATTTGGTTTTTCTCAGCGGTCTAACTATCAGCCTAGATTTCAGTAGCCAACCCCCCAACCACTTTACCGCCAACCTTTATGGCCTGCTCCCTTTAGGCCTTCTCAAGGCCAGAATCCTAGATTTTCAGTCCCCGGTAGACGTAATTCTTTAACCAGGGGACGTTAGTCTACTAAAGGAAAGGAACAGGACCAGGGTCGGCGTAGCTTTTGACCACCCTATGCCTTCTTCTGTTGGTGATGGGAATCTTCCTCCTTCACTGGGTGAACCTTGCACCTCTTCTGTCCAATCCTCCTCCCCTGTTTTTGGAGACCGGTTAGCTCCATTTAGCTCCTAGTGTGCTATTACGTCAGATGCTTGGGTGTTGGAAATTGTAGAACATGGCTATTCCATTGAGTATTTTGAGCAACCCCCAGTGGGCACTGTTAGAGTTACCCCTCACTCTTCTGCTCTTTAGCAGGAAGTTCTTACTTTACTTGAGAAAGGGGCTATAGAACCCCTATCGCCCTCTATGTTTCCTTTTTCCTCAATATATTGTAGTTTCTAAAAAAAAGATGGAGGTCTCCATCCTATTTTGGATCTTAGAGGGCTGAATGCATACATTATATATCGTCGTTTTCAGATGGTGACTTTATCAACCATCCTCCCCCTTTTGCCCAGCAATGCTTGGTTTGTGAGCATTGATCTTAAAGATGCTTATTTTCATGTGCAATTAGATGCCAAGATCATATATTTTTGTCTTTTATGACTAATGGCCAAGCTTTTTGTTTCTGCGTTCTCCCCTTTGGCATTTCTACATCTCCCAGGGTGTTTACCAAGGTGATGGCAGTGGTGGCAGCTCACCTTAGAGAGCACGGTGTAGTGGTCTATCCCTACATCGATGATTGGTTACTGGTCGCTAGAACATGTGACCAGTTACAAAACAATATTCAGTTTACTTTGTCGTTATTACAGAAGTTGGGCCTTATTATCAACAAGGACAAGTCTCATCTCCAACCCTGCCAAACTACTCAATTTATTGGGGCTGTCTTGGACTCCCGTCAGGCAAGAAGCATACCTTCCATAAGACAGATTCCAAAATCTTTGTACTCTGGCTCTTTGAGTAATAGCAAAGACCAGGCCAGGGACATTCAGTGCCTACTCGGGCATATGGCTTCCACTACGGGAGTGACTCCATTTGCTCAGCTATATCTTCAACCACTTCAAACGTGGTTCATCAGAACATTTCATCCTTTACACGACAGCCCCAACAGGCGTTTGCTAATCCCTGCGGCTAGTCATCACTCTCTACAGTGGTGGACTCACCGATCCAACCTGTGCATTGGACTTCCATTTCATTCCCCCCAAGCCTTCGATGCTGCTGTCAACCGATGCTTCACTAACAGGTTGAGGAGCTCATCTAGGCAACCATACAGCGCATGGTGTCTGGACCATAGCAGAAGGAGACAAGCACATCAACTATCTGGAAAGTAGAAAGACCACTTAACGCTTTCAGTCATCTGGTTCAAGCGCTTGTTATGTCAACAAGCAAGGCGGCACACGATCCCGAACTCTGGTATCCCTTACTATCAGGCTCTGGAACTGGTGCATAGCAAGGGATGTTACCATCATAGCTGTCCATGTCCCAGGCAACGAGAATTCTCTTGCAGACTCTCTCAGTCGGAAAACCTATGCAAATCATGAGTGGTCCCTTCATCCTGTCCAGGCACAATCACTTTTCCGTACATTGCACACCCTTTTAGTGGGCCTTTTTGCTTCCTCTCCCAACACAAAATGCCAATTTTACAGCTCATGACTCCCTTGTCATCAGCAGTCGGGGTGTTTAGGGGACACTTTCCTCCTAGACTGGACATCGTAGCCCCTATATATCTTCCCACCACTTCCACTGTTGTCCAGGGTAGTTGCTTGTCTGCAAGCAGAGCAGGTCAGCTGTATTCTGATAACACCATGGTGGCCCCGTCAGCCATGGTTTGCCACAGTCCCCCAACTAGCAGGCAATTATTATGTTCGGTTGCCACTCAGACCGGACTTGTTGACTTCGGGAATCTACTTCAGTCCCTTACTCCCAAATCACGCGTCTCCGACTGATGGCATGGAGGATTTGGCCGCATCTCTTCCTCAACCAGTGAGAAACATTTCGGATCTTGCTCTTCGGCCTATCACCAAGCACTCCTATATCTATAAGTGGCATTGTTTCTGTCATTTTGCTCAACAGGGAGTTCAACCGTTGTTAGCACCTACTTCTGTTCTCCTCCAGTTTTTAATGTCTGTATCTGATTCAGGACTATCTTTATCATCACTCAAAGTTTATTTGGCTGCCATAGCCTCATTCAAGAAGGAACAGTGCAACTGATTTTCGCAGTATGGAACTAAGGCCTCAAGCCCCGCAGCCTGGCTTTATTACTGATGGGGAGGGGAGGGGCTGGAGTCCTCAATGGAGTAAAGCTCTGCAAGAGATCATTAGAAACAGCTGCGTTGATGCAGGAGATACCACAGGTGTGAATTCCAGAGATGACCACTTGAAGAAACACTGTTACAGGTAAGCAACCATACCTTCTTGTATTTTGAGTCTGAAATTCTTTATTTTATTTTGTCTTGGAGCCTAATTAAAACCACTGTGGTTGCTGAAAAAATACAAGAAGGGGAAGAGCATAAATTGATTAAATAGAACATAAGGTTGCTACAAGTGACATTGAAGTCTTTAAATGCAAAGAAAATCTGTAAAAGGAAGAATAAATAAACTGAAAGCTGATTTTATACAAGAACAAGGTAATTCATTAGATTATATTAAATCTAAACATTAAAATAGCAAGTACTTTGTAATTTATGAAGACTAAGAGGAAACAGGAATATACGTATTGAAATGAAATTAATATTCTAAATTTAAAAAGCCTTCCATACAAGAGAAGGCAACTAAAATACATTTAAATTCCAAAAGCTTATTTAAATATTATTTAAAACATATTGTCATCATGTTTTAAGGCAACATTAAAAGCCCTCCCAACTTTCACCCTACACCTCAAGACATCTTAAAAGATGAAAACTTTGAAAATACAACTCATAGAATCATATCATCAAAGAGTTGAAAGAGACTACAAGGGCCACCTAATCCTGCCATGCAGAAACAGACAATCAAAGGATACCTGACAGGTGGCCATTTGGCCTCTCTAAAAATCTCCAGAGAAGGAGACTCTACCGCACTCCAAGGTAGCATATTTCACTGTCTAACAATTCTAACCATCAGGATGTTCATCCTATGGAATTCTTTTCCTGCAATATAAATTAATTGCTCTGTGTCCAAGGGTGAACCGGCACTGACAGTCTCTCCCAGGGCTGATCTGGAGTGCCAAATGCCAGATTGGCCCCAGGATTGAGGCTCTGCCCCTGGCCACTGTAGAGATAGGAGGGATTCCTGATCATCCAGCAGTGTCAAACCCTATTCAGTGCAACTAGATGGCCACCATTACCACCCACTCCTATTCTTGTTGTAGCAGATGTGATATGGGTCATGTCAGTCGCTCGTCACCCCAGTGACCTCAGTTGGACTGCCAGAGTGACCGGGGATGAGGGGGGGGGGGAGATTTGTCCATTATGTACCTAATTAATGTATAATATGGACATGTTCCAAAAAGATCTTCCATTTCAATCAAATCTAACATCTTCGCATCTGATAATACTAGTGCTATAACTTCTTAAATCCCATCTAACCATTTTTAAAGTTTCGGATAGACATGAAAACTAGTCAGTTTTCAATAAGTATTGGCAGCATATAAAGAGGTCCCAGATTTCTTTAGTAATTTAAATTATGCCAAAAGTAAATACTGAATAAAAAATAATTGATTGGACGAAGGCTTCAGGACTTGGGAAAGTTAACCGGAGCCTGTCATTGCACATGGATAATTTTTCCTGAATTTTAAAATCATAACGTCAACACTGACAGCAAATTGTATTGTTGCTATCAATATTTGTGAACTGATTATTTGAAACCAACATGATAGGTTTGGTTCTTCTTGACAGTTGTTTGACTCATCAACAAAAATGGTTTGGAAATGCCTGAGGAAGCAACAGAGCAGAGCAGAATTAAAACTTTTGTTAACATATTATCTGACTTTTCTGAAACTTGAGCAGCCCATAGCGACTCTTTAAAAGATCCTCTACAGAGTGTAGAATAAGGTGTGTGTATATGTGTGTGTGTGTATACAGTGTTCCCTCACTTATCACAGGGGTTACGTTCCAGGACCACCTGCAATAAGTGAAAATCTGCGAAGTAGGGATGCTTTATTTATGTTAATATTTATTAAATATTTATTTATTTATTAAAACTGCTTGTGGGTTGTTTTGCACTGTTTGCGACACTGTTTGTGAAGCCACCTCTTTCTGGCAATTTGGCAGAGAAGCAATTTGGCAGATAAGCCTGCCCTAGGGAGCCAGTGAAGCCTTCCCTACTTGCACTGGTGGGCCCCTTGCTCTGCTTCTTCTTCCTGTGCTTCTTCTTGGCCCCTCCTCTCCACCAGCTCCCACCATGCCCTTCTTCTCGTCGGCATCCAGGGGCAGCTTTCGGTTGAGGTGTTGCTGCTGCCCCCTCGCTAAGTGCCCCCCATGTTGCTCTGGTTGCCTCTGCTCCTGCAGCAAGGGAAGAAGGAATGCTGCTCCAGCCGGGCAATGTGGAGGACTCAGAAGAGAGGCCAGGGCGAGAGCGCACACGTGAAAAGGAAACTGCCAGGCACTGCTACAGCCTAGTCCTCCATGGGTTGCTTTGCATCATTTGGTTGATTAAGATCCAAGGCATTTTGAGAGTGCCTTGGAATGCAAGAAGATCCAACCAGTCCAACTCCAGTTGCTGTCCCAGAAGCATCCAAGAAAATCCACAAAACAGCGAGTCCGCAAAAAGTGAACCGCGAAGTAGCAAGAGGACACTGTATAATGCATTTTTTCAGAAGCATTTAAAAAAAATTAAAAAAAGACCTTCATGAAATAAAATATATTGAAGAGAAGTTTGTTTGTGCATTCTTGGGCCCTTATTTTCTGTGCAAAGGATATTTAGCCTTTTTTTATATGTGAGAGAAATGATCTTTAAAAACTTAATTTAGTACAGCTATCATTCCAGTGAGTGATAATTAGGTGTCAGTATAGCTCCGGCATGGGCAAACCAGGTGTTTTAGACTGTAGCTCCCACAATTTCTAACAGCCAGTAAGTTGGCTGGAATTTCTGGAAGTTGAAGTCCAAAACTCCTGGAGGGCCAAAGTTTGCCCATGCCTGATATAGCTTGTTTTTTGTTTTGTTTTTTTTAAAGAATTTTCTCCCATTGTATTACTTAATACTAGAGTAATTTGGGTAATTATTTTTAGTTTTTAAAATGTCAGATAGATACAAACATTACCTATAGTACCAAATACACAAGGAGTCACAAAAGCGGTGTAATGATGAATGTAGCTAAAACAATTATTCCACGTTATAGTATAATTGTAATGTAGCATAGTTATGTCTTAGTAATGGTTAAATTGAATTCATTTCAACTAAATAATTCATTATTTGATGCATTGATCTGAGTGTTATACTAGGGATATCATTATTTATTTAATTTATATCGCACCTTTCTCCCAAGATCAGATTTAAGGTGACTTAAATACATATTTGGCTGTGGAAACCTTCAGGTGGCATGGACAACTCACAGTCTCTCAGCATAAGAAAAAGCAAACACAAACCCTGCTGAATAAATATTGCTAGGAAAAATCCTATGAGAGGTTTGCCATGAATCAGATTCAACTTGAAGGCACATTGCAGCAGTAATGCAATTTTTTTAAAAAAAAATGATAATGAATTACAATACCCACTTTCTGATATCAAAGTAGAAACAGAGAAAAAAAAATCAAAGACAACTTTAATATCTCTGGAGACTGAAAAAATACACTACAGGAAAGACCACCTAAAATGCACAGAAATCCTTTCCTCCCCATATTTCCAGAGTCTTCCATAGTGAATTACAGCAATGAGGATTGATTCTGCTTGATACTGTTTAGTTGTGAAATATGTCAGAATGCAGATGGCACAAAAACCTCAAAATGTATTTTAAAGCTTCCAGGTTTTTCTTGTATTTGTAATTTATTCTAGTCTGGACCAGGAGGCATACTACCATGTCATATTTTCACTTCTCTTCTTTCTCTGTTCCAAGTCAAAACCTTTTAGGCAAACGTGTAACCTCTAGTCTTCTAAGGTTCTGTTCTGATTTGTTTTCAGGAAGCTTTGGTGAGCTCCAAGAAGGCACTTCTCATGTTCTTATGTTCTCTGTAATAATTCTGGAACAAGAGATTTGTGGGTTGCAACCGGATTGATCATTTGTTCTTGGAAGACGTTATCCAAGTATATGTTGTTAACACTGTTACAGATTGGCACTTCCAACTGCAGATTTGTATCAGACTCGGCAGTGATTGCCTATTGTCTTGGCTGGGGTACACAGTTTAAATGTTGCTCCCTGCCAGTGACAATTTTTCCCTTAATTTCCTTCTTACTAAGGCCAGCTGGAAGTGGCGTATGGCATTACCGCACCTTCCTCAGATGTTGGTCTAAGGACTGTGTATTGGTTTCAAAATAGATGAGTCTGGCAGGAAAGGAAAGAGAATCTTGAATAAATGTGGTGGTGCCAAATTGAAAGATTGTTTGTTTGGTATAATGTCTAAAGTTCAGTGACTTGAATTATGGAGAATGGAGAATAAAAGAAATATCATCTGTCATTCCTTTTAATGGCTTTCAAATACAGTGAGTATAGAACATTCTTTATGACTTGGTGCTTGATTGAATTGTACAAAAATCTTAGGATTGTATTCCCAACTGTAGAAATTTGAGTAAGGTTTTGCATCTTCTCCTTTGATAAAAAGGCTATGTATATGTGTGTATATTACATATAGATACACACATATATTATGTATACTTAAAACCAGAGTGTTTTGTAGCCGAATTTTGCTCATCAGTTGCAGTCAGAAGAAAAGTACACAATGAAGTATGTTGGGTGCATACTTGATTCTGCATTGAACCAAAATATAATTTACTGAAATTGGTTCATGCTGCATTTACTCATTGCAAAATTATGTTTGGAGCACAGTATTTTAATTGTTTTATACTTTAAAATGTTCTTGTTTACATCCCAAGCTAATTAAATATAGGTGAGCTACCATTACTGAAAATTTGACAAGAATACGCAAGAAGCATGTATACTGAAGTAATGTACATATCCCCAAATACGTTCAAACTTAGATATGAATTAATTTTCACACCATTTAAAACTGCCCATCTATGTCAAAACATCAGTTAGGTATAATTTTGTAATAGCAACATTACCTATACACATGCTGCTGTCTTAGACCTCTAAAGGAAAGTCCTTTCTGGAACTGTTACACCAGTTGTTGTACAACACAGCATACCGAAAGCATTTTGCAAAGAAAGAAAAAGAAAGAAAGAAGGAAAGAAAGGAAGAACGTTTGTACATTTTAATATATTTTAGCTATTTTAAAGCCATATTGCCTCTTTTCTACTATTAGAATATGTTATTAGGGGACAGGGCAGTGAGACACTAGCTCAGTGGTTCTCAACCTGTGAGTCCCCAGATGTTTTGGCCTTCAGCTCTTCAAGATCAAATCCTAACAGCTGGTAAACTGGTTAGGATTTCTGGGAGTTGCAGGCCAAAACACCTGGGGACCCACAGGCTGAGAATCACTGCTCTAGCTGAAAGACAGACAACTACACAGGTAGCAGAAGTCAATTTTCTCCATAATCTCCTTGTAGTGGCACTTCTGAAGATGAAGACTGGATGAGTGTCAGCAATTTTGGTTGTTTATCTGTGTGTAGGTACTAGTGATCACCAGACAAGTAGGTGAAAAATTGAATGTGACTAGTAATCCATCTATTGCTATGAAATAGACTATACCTAGAGCTAATCAAGCTGTTTTGAAGAAATAAACTAAGTGCAGCAGCATTGGTGACAGATTATGTACTTTTCCTTAAAAGCACAATAATTACACAATTTGTAGAATAATATGCACATCTTTTGCAATATCTGTGCACACATATACTGAACATATACTTTATCATGTGCATTCAAAAACACCATATGCTTTCCCTATAAAATCACCAAATTTATACCAGTTACAAGTGAACCACCATTTTCAAGCACTTAGGTAGTTGATGTGCATGGCATACTCTTAACTGCTGAGTAGTACGATCAGTTCTGCTTGGTCTGTACTGCGATTTTGTTGCTGCTTTAGAATTTTTGCTGAAGATCTTTTGGTACTTTTGGAAACATTGGGATTTCCCCCAGCATGTTGATAATTCCCTCTCGCTTTACAGTGGCCCCTTTTTTGGCTAAAGTCTTGTTGGCACTCACCATCTGAATTTGCTATTGGAGAGAGAAATGTTTGTCTGAATGGAGGAATGCCAATAGCAACACTCTGGAAACCATTCCAGGGTTTGCAGGCTTTTCCCCAAAGTCAGATGTGTGTATAGTAGCTCACAAGTCATTTTAACATAAACCTTCAGATGGAATTGTTACTGTGGAAGTATACCCGAACCCTTTTTAAAAAGAATGTAAAAGTGTTGAGCTTTTCTTTCATTATCTGTTAATCTACAACTTCATTCAAGGTGGATACACAGAGAGAGCGAGTCAGAGGGTCATCGAGATATCTGGAATGGTATAAGTGGTATAGTGTAATCTGTCATATCTAGAATGCTATAATTTGATTTGAGATTAGTAAACTCATCTTTGTCCCTATATTATTTTTTGGTTTTCTTTCTTGAGAATTTTATTTTAGTGCTGCAGGTGGTGATAGCACCATAGTATCTGTGCAAAACAATAGTATCTGTGCAAAAGTAAGAACTTAGGAAGCCCAAATAAAGCCAGACAATCACATCCTTTGGGATGTTGTAACAGTGAAAGCTAACTATAGGGGAGAGAATATAAAACTAGAGACTTGTTAGTTAGGGCCAATTAGAAACAGAGATAATGCCAGAAATAGAGATCTAATCAGGGACAGATAGGAATTGGCAAAATCTTGGGGGGGGGGGGGAGGGGACAGTTAGAGAAAATACCAATTAGGAACAGAAAAATCATAATGCCTAGGCACAACAAAGATTTCTGTATGTCCTGCAGCAGAACCCAGAATCCCTCCCTTTACTTTCTCCCATCATATATCAAGCTTTGGCAGAGCAACAACTCTTTGAGGAAAAACTCAGTAAGGTGTAACTAGCCCCATTTCAAGTTCTAGACTTATTTGGTTTTCTGGAAAAAGGAGATTCAACCTGTATCCAATTTGAAAGAAATCCTGAGGTTTTTGTTTTGTTTTTGTTTTTTAACAAATAAAAGGTCCCCACCCTTATTTGTCTCTCTTGCATTCTTTGCAGTGCTCTATCACCTGTGGCAAAGGTATGCAATCCCGGGTAATCCAGTGCATGCATAAAATCACAGGAAGGCATGGCAATGAGTGTTTCTCCTCTGAAAAGCCTGCAGCCTACAGACCCTGTCATCTGCAGCCCTGCAATGAAAAAATCAATGTGAACACAATTACATCTCCTAGGTTAGGTGAGTAAGCACCACACAGTCATGGTCATTCTAATCATGCCCTATCATTTCTGCATGTATTAGCTGTATTTCCTATGCTGTGATCAGAGTTGCAGAGCCACAATGAATGTGTTTCACCTCCGCTTATAGGAGCCCCCGGTGGCATAGTTGGTTAAACTCTTGTGCCAGCAGGACTGATGACTTGAAGGTTGGGTTGCTGACCTGAAGGTTGCTGGTTGAAATCTAACCTGGGGAGAGCATAGATAAGCTCCCTCTTATCAGCTCCAGCTTCAAACAGGGACATGAGCGAAACCTCCCACAAGCCTCCCATAAAAACATCAAAACATCCGGGTGTCCCCTGTTCTTGCAGACAGCCAATTCTCTCACACCAGAGAGAATTGACACGGAAAAAAAAAAACCTCAGCTCATTGTTTGGGTAAGAAATGTTCCCTAACACATTCTCTGCAGTATACTCTAGTACATCATTAGCCGTATATCATTCTTAGGTTTGGTTTCATCTTCATTGCTCATCTGATGTTGTGTGCTATACAAAATCGTATAAATCTGAACATGGTAAATGCCTTACAGAACCATTGGAAAGACACTGATGTCTCTTTGTTTTGTATCCTGTCACAGCTGCCTTAACGTTCAAGTGTCTGGGAGACCAATGGCCTGTGTACTGCCGCGTGATACGGGAGAAGAACCTCTGTCAGGACATGAGGTGGTATCAGCGTTGCTGTGAGACATGCAGGGACTTTTATGCGCAGAAAATGCAGCAAAGGAGTTGACCTCTGGCAGGCAGTCTGGTTAGCTCTCAGCTCTTCACAGTCACATTATTTATAAACACACCCCCAAGCACGCTTCTTCAGACCAAATATTATCAGATTACATATAATTTAATCAAATTAATTTATTTTTGCCTGCCAAGACATTTTTTTGTTTTACGCTCAGAGTTTCCATGATTAATTTTATATGAATTATTTTGGATACATTTATCAGAATTTTTTTTAAAAAAATACTATTTTAAATGTTTATATTCAGTACAGTAAATGCTTTTCCCACTCCCAAGTCCCAAAGAGGAAGAAGTAGCAAAATACTGTCCATGGTTAGGTGTGCTAAATGGGATCACTTATAACAAGTGTAAATTCAGCACACATAACCGTTCATTGCATTGTACCTGGTAAGAAACCATCATGTTTCCCTGAATTTACTTTTTAGGTGATTTATTTTGCTGTATCCAAGAATGAAATCAACTTTATTTTATTATGATATATTGGTGCTCAGAGTCAGATTGACTTCAGATATTTTTGCAACAGGTTTTGATGTGAGTTAAGCTAAAAAAAATTGAACAGGTTATATTACAGAATGTATTAGGAAATCAATTCTTATTTTACTAAGGGCTTTATCCTACAAACTTTTCCCAGAGATGTATTTGTGTGATAAACACAACATTTGACCCAGAACATCTCTGGATGTTGCCACAGCCTCCCAGTATCAATTTTCATAATCGCAGCAGTACGTTTTTTCAGTTATTTCATTTCATTGTGGGAAATTGCAATTTGGACAGCTTTGAAAGGTTGTTGGACAAATTTGCAGAAGGTGGGGCCATCAGTTGCTTGCTATTGGTTATTATTAATGTACTACAGACTCCATCCAGTGATGGTGTAACAATTTCTGGGGAACGTAGTTCATAAGAAACTGTTGCATATCTTGATTATGAGTTTCCAGTAGGCAACTGGTCGGCTGCTGTGTGAATAAAACAGTGGACACTGTAGACTATTAATCTAATCTATTCTTGCTCTTTTTTATGTTCTGGGAAGCCCTGGGCAGTCTCTACAGACAGTCTACATCATAACACATATTCTCCACATGAATGAATGTGCCTTGGAGAATGTCAAGACACCTCATGTTTATAGGGTTTCTCTATGCCCTTAGAAACATACTGTAGGAAATGATCTACTGTAACTTAGAAACTTTTATGAACAAAAATAGACAAAATGGCAAAGTGGGGATTTTAATCATGTGCATGAACATATACTTGAACACAAGTATTGAATCAATTAAACACTGTAAAGATTTACACTGAATCTCTGTTGCACTGTTTGATGTAGTGTAGAGAAACACCATTCTAGACCTTGTAACATCCTATGAAAGAACTCTATACTGTTTTAATATGTCATTTATGTTTAAGTATTTTAAACAAGAGATGCGAGCCTTGCTGTCTTTGCTCATAGATATTCTCTTGAAGTTTTACCATAAGGAGAGACCTAATGCTTACCATGAATTGGGCTAAATTTTCAGTTTTTTAAAAAAGGTTTTAAAAATAATTTTGTGATAAAATTCCTTGTTTTTTTAAATCTTTATAAACATACAGTTTTACAGTTTTGTGAAACGTGAACAAGGCAACCTTTTCCCTATGAGGAAATATTGTAAATGCGTCATTTGATTTTTACACCTTCAATAAATATATCTATATTATATAAACTCCTCCACTTACAAGTGTGATTCTGTTTTATTATGTTGTTGGGATGGGGTTCTGTTAGGAATTTACAACATAATACACCAATTTAAGATTACACTCTCTAGAAGTGTGGGATTGTGCAAGGGATGTATTCCCAGTAGGAGAACATGGTTGTAGCTGTGACAAGGGGACAATCTCACAAACAGAGTAAGCAGCATGGCAGTGTCTGCAGTGTGCAACGATATAGTACATCATAGGTCAGGCTTCCTTGCATCATGAGACCAGAGGAAGAGAGGAGCAATGGCCCCCAACAAAATTATTGCACTGGTAATCCAGTACAGATGGCAGTGGGAAGTTGTTATGCCTTATACCCATCTGGAAAAAAAATAACATTTTTTCAAGGTGCCTTGTTATGTAGTGGGAGCCCAGCAGGACATCTGGATGATGCTCCACTGGGCATCGTATGAGCCCCCATTGGGCATAGTCACAATTCTCTAACATGATTGTGTATCATGTCAGTGACCTAAATCATAAAGTTAAGCATTATTGCCTAAGGTACAGTCATGGCAATTAATGGGGAATCACAGCTCAGTAACTGTGTAGTGTGAATGTGCCCTTGGACCAAAGCAATACTGGAGAAAACCAAAAGTCGTAAAGGAGAATGGCACCAAATAAACTGATGTAGTAGGATGTATACACAGAAAATCTACCATGTAGAAAGTCAGTTGCAACTCTTAATAGTAGTTTAGAGTGGTAAAGCAGCTTTTTGCCTAAATACACTCTTTGTGCTTTGGCGTAATAATGTAGCAAGCTGATCAGAAGTGTGCAGTGATCAAGAAAAATGTCAGTGTAAATGAGAGGTGATTGAGTAGCTAATAAAAGAGAATTTCAAGTATCTGCTAAAAACTCCACTATGTGACACAGTGTCATTGTTCCAGGCTGAATGTCATAGCAGCAACCTATGTATTTGGTCAGGTGACACAATACATTAGCGTCTACTTATGCTTTGTAACTCAGAAGTATCAATTTCATCCCAAGAAAGACTGCTACCCCAAGTTCCGTGTTGTTGATGCATTATATTAACACAGTGTTAACACAGTGAGCCTTGACACAATGTGCATATTGCTAGAGATAGTTTTTCAAGTCATCTGAAATGCCAGGACACTCTGTAATAAAGCTGTGTTTTAAAAAATTACACTGCAAACCACACTGACATTTTTCTCTTCTTGCTAATGAAAACTTCTCATTCTGTAATCCTTATGAAATATATAGCTTTTGATTGTGCTTAAAGGTCTCCTTTGAAACACCAAATGCCCATGTGGGGCCTGTTCATCTATGTCAGTGTGTCTCTTAATTCCCAGTCACAATTAAGGGGCACATACTTAGCTTTTTCCTGCACCTTGAAACCTGCTTTTCAAAACAGAAATTAATGCTTTAAACGGAGCAGCTGCATGATCCCTTTTACATGCAGACAATAGGAAATGAGCCTGCCTGACATCAAACAGCTTCAGCTATGGTTTCAGGTAAGAGAAAGGCCGTATCATTGTTCACTTAATTAATTATAGAAGGAAAGAGTAGTTGCTCTGGAACTGCAGAATATGTAGAAGGGAAACATGGATCTCTCTGTATTGCCAAATAACAACCACCCTGATAAATTCCTTCAGCTAGATGTAAAGTCCTTAGCAAAAACCTCAGTCTTTTTACAAACCTGGCTGGCAAATTTTCCAGAAACACATTTTCCTGGGGAACAGCAGTGGCACAATAGAGTCTATTCACAGGTAAGCAATTTGTCTTTCCATTGAATATGTTGTTGCTATAGTTATTCCCAAAAAAAATGTCTCCAAATTCTGAAGCTTTATATTTCATTAACTTCCAAGAGGATTGTTCTGGTCAATATTTCTCCTGTGCCTTTGATTAATGGGCTGAATAATGGTACTTTTGTAGCTGGATGATAGCTTGTAAAATGTTTTGAGTACTTCTCATCAAATGGTACTGATGAGGAAAATGCAATTTTCCAATGATAGTGGGACTGCAAGTCTCAGCATTTCTTGCCATTGGCTATGCTGGCTAGGGATGATGCCATTTGCAGTCCAACATCACTTGGTGGGTCAGATTATTGCCACCCTTCACATATGGTGTTGTAATTGTACTCTCTCTCCCCCCCCCCCCAACTTACAATGAGTCTAAAGCAGGCATGGGCAAACTTTGGCCCTCCAGGTGTTTCGGACTATAACTTCTATAATTCCTACCAGCCAGTAGGCTGGTAGGAATTGTGGGAGTTGTAGTCCAAAACACCTGGAGGGCTGAAATTTGTCCATACCTGGTCTAAAGGAAGCAAATTGAAAGACGAGGAAACATACACCTGAAAATGGATAGGTTGCCACTATTGATCCTGTATTATTGCTTCAAAATACTCCTCATCAGTCATTATAAATTTAGTGATTGATGAGGTTATTGTCTGATGTAGAATAATAGATTAATGGGCATTATCAGATCAATGAAAATATAGAAATGAATTGAGGAAAGAAATAATGTTAAAATAGTTTCATTAAATTGTATATTTATACATCACCCTCGAACTGCACGAACTTTTCAGGCCTATGTGCTAGGATCCTTTGTTCCCAGCTATCAAAATTTTGAAATTCTCTCACAACTCATGATGATTACAGATCAACTTGTAATGGCATTTGTCTTCAGCTCCCAGTAAGATAGGCATGCACAACACCACCATTCAGTATTATTTCCTCAGTGTTTACAAATGGGCTGAATCCTGCACACTTTGATAGATGCGTAAGACTGACCTGATGTGTCCTGGGGGGTGGGGTGGGGGGTCATCCAGCACAAACTGTTTACCTGCATCAACCAAAATCCTTGCAAGGCACACCTAAGTTCAATTTTAATATTTCATATGTTCCAGCTACTCCATCTTTTTTGTCCCACTCACTGTGTTTAGTGGGCCAGCAGCTGACCATTTCTGCATCTTTCAAGTTGGGTCCTGTTTTTTAACCCCGGGATACCAATAAGAGAGGGTCTGTCTGTCTTTCTGGTTTCCTGTTCCCCCAAAGAGCTCACAGATTTTCTACTTTATCCAACCCAGCAAAACAATTTTAAAAAGCACGGGATCCATTGAAAAGCAACAAATTTATCTTCTGCAAGTTCAAAGAGCCTTCTGGGAGAATGCACTATTAACATTTAAAATAAAACAGAAACACGTTCCTCAGAGGATGTAAGAAAAGAGTACACAAATGTTATGTCTCAATGCTAGTTATATTTGGTGAGGTGTAAGCCTGATAGATTTCTATAAAATTAAAATAATTCTGCATAGGATTTCAGGTTTAATTTATTAAAATTATCCTACTTTCTTTTAAAAGTCTGAAATAGAATAGATTACATGCCCTGAACTAGACATGATGCACACCTTGTATAGAACCAATCATTGCTGAATAGCATGTTTTGTTTTAGACTGGCAGAGGCTAATGAGGTTAAGGGTTAGTTAATAGCAGAACAGGAGAAGAGGTAGGAAAGGGGTGTTCCTTTTCAAAAGAGATGTGAGTGACCTCTCGGTTCCTGAAGTCATTAAACCTTGAGACTAACCTAAATTCTCTGTGCTGGAATTCATTTTATTTTAACAAACAGTTGCCTCTTAGGACATGGAGCCTCACTGCTGTGTATGTTAGCCTGTCATGACCTTTATAGAGAAATCATTCATACTGATGCCCCTTCTTTCTTTGCTTACAAAGGCCCTTCCTCAACTTAGCAGTGTTTGCACTTATTTCCAATATTCAGAGGCCAACATGACAAGTAACTTGCATCTCGGGCCAACAATTGTTTTTAAATTTATGACACTTATTAGCTTTGGAGCAGGAACTTTCTTACTCTACCTAAATCTTTTTCCATCAAATACCTGGCAGCATATAAATAAATAAATACCAAACTGCTTTTGGCATTTATGTGAAAATGATGGTTTTCCCACTTTGATCTCTTCACTAAAATAGACCTTTAGGCATTTTGATCCTGATCCACTTATGGACTGCATGCTGAACCCTGCTACAAATGTTTGATAGCTTTCACTGATAATATATTTCCCCTAATTGGACCAGCGTGACTATGATCAGCTTTCTCTGCTGAAACACCCCTTTTAAGAGCACACTACTGAAATACATTTTAGTTGTTTACATCAATATATAGACAAATGAACAGTGTAAAGGTCACAAGAAAGATGGCAAAGCAAGTCCAGCAGCATAAAAATAACTGATGAAATCCTGTTGGGAATTTACATCTTTGTAAGTGGATACCCTGGATTACCAAAAAGACAAATAATTGGGTTCAAAAGCAAATCATGCCTAGACTTCCTCTAGAAGCCAATATGACTAAACAGAGACTGTTGTACTTTGGCCATATAATGAGAATACTGGGGAAAAATTCTTGCTCCTTTGCTTTGAAGAAGTAGACTATATTTTAAAATATTCAAACTGACATTTAAGTTATTGCAAATTTTGGTCTAAAAGAAAATTTCCTTGGGCTGGCAAACTTCTCAGGGAGGGCAATGCCATCATTCAATGCTCCACATCCACCCCACTTGCAACTATATCCCTGCTCATAACCCTTGTCTCAGGATTTGTTAATCTCAGACAAGTCCAGACAGACATTTATAATTTGACTGCACTCTTTTCCAGAGAATACTTATTGATTACATTTTCAATAACATTTGAGGGGGACAGGATCTTGGTATGTTCTATATTAGCAGCAGTAATACCAGCACCTTCTTCTTTGCCTCACTGGCTCTTGGTGAGTGTGAGATATCAAATACCAACCAAAAATATTTATCCAACATTCACCAACTAAGCCACATCTTCTGCAATTTTAGCACTGTTAGTGGTAGAATTTTCTGCATACTTGATTGCATATGTGCCACATTGCCAAGACAACTGATTTTCAGGGTTCATCCTTGAAATGAGTACACCAATGTGGACTGGTCAAAACAAATGAGAGCAGTTGGCAAACTCAGCAGATCTGGGCTGCAGGGAAAGTCTGATAATATCCAAGATAACCCAAATAAGGTGTTATTTCTAAATACTAGACAGTAAGTCCAGTTACATGCAGGCACTTCTTTCCAGGGGAATATGTAGGATTAGTTGGTAAGAGCAGCCTGGATGAACATGCAGATTTACTGCCCAAAACAAGTCCAAACATTGCATGGTTTGAACATTGACCTATAACCTATGACTCTGAAGACCATGGTATGAAAATCTGTTCAGCTATGGGCAAGTCACACTCTCTTAACCTCTCTTAACCTCAGAGGAGAGCAAAAGCAAACAAATTCTGAACAAATCTTGCCAACAAAACTCCATGATAGATTCACCTTAGGGTTGCCATACATCAGAAATTAGTTGAAGGCACACAACAACAGCAGCAACAACAATGTTTGATGAAAAAAGAACAAATTGCACAGGGTCTGATTTGCAATTCGATCTTGAAACCATGTAGAGTAGACTAATTCTGAAGACTATTGTTGGTGGAAATGATTACACTC
Organism: Anolis carolinensis; assembly: GCF_035594765.1. NCBI lineage: Eukaryota > Metazoa > Chordata > Lepidosauria > Squamata > Anolidae > Anolis > Anolis carolinensis. The sequence goes on along the minus strand of NC_085842.1, from coordinate 258,853,494 downwards.
CTTGTGAACAAACTATTTTGGCTAGATGTTTGCTTAGAGCGCACTGAATGGATGTAGGGCACTACTGTCCCCTGAAGCACTTCATTAGTACATATACTTCAAAAATGTTGTTTTGTAATGTTGAAATAAATAGAGGTCGAAGTATAAGGGGAACGAAGACTTAAATATGCCACTACTCATAAAAGGTAATGATTCTTATGAAAAATTAGGTCCTGCCTGCAATTAAATCTTTTAAGAAATTGGGCTGGGTCCAACTTTAAATCCATTTAGGTAAGAACAGCTTTCTTGGGTGAAACGCGCGTCTATCTAGCCCAGCACTTCTAAGCACAGCCAACCAAATTACCCCAAGAAGCCACAAACCTGCTATTACTTTATACCAATTCAGACCATTTGTCCAGTTAGGCCAGAATTATCTACTGCAACTCATAACTGTTCTGTAGAGTCTGGGTGACAGATGATACTTTATTGTAACTCACTATATACACTTTTATGTGCATCCCCTGTGATCTCAAGATACTAAGAACTGTACCTGTGTCCTTCTGTATGCAAGGTGTAGTTTCCCCCACTAAGCTAGTGAGAATATAGGCTTTCTAAAAATACATTAATACCATTATATAGAATATGTTTTCAACTAGTTTTGCCGCTCCCTCCATCACCATCTAAAACTGGGTATACTAATCACATTCAAATCACATCAGACTGAATTAGTCATGCTTTACACCCAGTAACATGAATAGAAAATATATCCATGGCATAACATGTCCCATTGATTCCAGTGAGACTGAGGCATTGGTAGCTTTCAGACAAGATCCAATCCATTATTTTTGTGCCAATTCTACATGCATTAAAATGGTATTGCTGGTAAGAAAGTTTTTCTCTTCCTCATCTAACTATCAAGACAGGGCCATTGAAAATGCTGGTGTAGATGCAATACACAAATATGACATGCAAGACAGGATAACCAGTGGACATGTCATGTCTCAGGAATGACATATGGAAACTGACAGGAGCTAAATTTGGAGCTGGCAGGCACTGCAAATCGATTTACTCTCCAGCACTCGCTGAGGGTAATTATAGAGAGATTCGTGCCTCTTTGCCTTTGGAGCCTCTTCTTATTTATGACTCATTTACTCCTTCATCTGACTTGCCTTCAGAAGTGCAATTGATTGGCAGAAGGAAAGGGTAGCTGACACATCACAAGATATGTACAGAATTCAAAAGCAATTAAGATAAAATTTAAAAACTGACAAAAAATTAATGAAATTCAATAGAGACAAATGCAAAATTCTACATTTAGGGCCCAAAATCCAAATGCATAGGTATAAGGTGGAGGGGTGGTAGTGGATTATATGGCTCAGTAGTAATACAGTAGAGTCTCACTTATCCAAGCCTCGCTTATCCAAGCTTCTGGATTATCCAAGCCATTTTTGTAGTCAATGTTTTCAATATATTGTGATATTTTGGTGCTAAATTCATAAATACAGTAATTACAACATAACATTACTGCGTATTGAACTACTTTTTCTATCAAATTTGTTGTATAGCATGATGTTTTGGTGCTTAATTTGTAAAATCATAACCTAATTTGATGTTTAATAGGCTTTTCCTTAATCCCTCCTTATTATCGAAGATATTCACTTATCCAAGCTTCTGCTGGCCCGTTTAGCTTGGATAAGTAAGACTCCACTGTACCTGTGAAAATGACCTATGACCAAACTGCAAACCCCATAACTCCACAGGATGCAGTCATAGCAGTTAAAGTGAATTCACGGTTCTATAATTATATAGTGTGAAGGGGCTCTCAGTCACTGTCATTTAGATTACTGCTGGGACAGCAACATTCAACTCCCATTTTGATGAGTGAAAAATTGAAGTAATAGCCATTCTATGTAGTTAATGGGGTGATACATAAGGAAATGTTTCTGCCTATTTAGAGCTTTAGGGCTTTCATACAGTGGTAAATTATTACTTTAAAATATTTGTTTTGGCAATTAGTTACTTCGTTTTCATCCAAATTCTAATCTGGATTCCTTGTACAGTCATTGCATCATAGCTATGGCTTTCCTGTGACAAGCTTGTTAAAGAATCAGTCATACTTTTTACAGGAATGTGCCCATATTACATGAAGCACTACCACATCTTCCTAAAAGGCATTTTTCAATGCCACAAGAATTGGTTTATCATTAACATGAAAGGTTTCAAGCCTACAGGAGAGATCTTTTCTGAGATGAATGTAGACGACAGCTTTCCTTTATACTCATAGAAAGAAAAGAAAAATGTACGTGAACAGCCTGTTGTGCAACTTGGTGAGCTACATCCGGCAATGATTGACAAAGCCCTTGGAAAACACATTACACCTGTCACCTTGAAATCAACCATCAAGAGTAATCCTCTATACAACGATGTCTTTATTGATGACACCTGGCAGGAAAGGAGGAATAATCCATCTTGGACTGTTCAGGACTATGACAGGCATTCCCTAAACTCCACCCTGGCTTGCTATCTAAAGGTACGGTTACATAAAACCAGGCCTCTCTTATATTTACCATTAGGGATAAACATTTTCCACTAGAAAACTTGACTAGGATCCTACAGTGTTATTTGGCTGATATAATTGTTTTGTCAGATGAACGAGGATTGAAGAGGGATTATTCATCTTGCTTTTGTGGCCCAAGGAATTGCCTTAAAACTTGCTTGACTGTTTTGGGAAATGCACTGAAGCAAGCCATAGGTTCAGGGCAAAGAAGATTATAAAGAGACTGGGAATAGGTCTGGGAATTGGGATAGTTGGAAGTTTTTAATCATTTTGAATGAAGGGTTGCTCTGGTCTTAATACAGCAGCCACAGTGGCCATTGTGCTTCTTTCAGTAAAAATAGTTTTGCTCCACTGTCTGGCCTCCATGCTAATAAATAGGCTTGTGCATGGATTTGGTTTGGTCAGTTCCCTTTGGCCAATCTGACTTGTTCTGCTTGTTCAGCTGGCCGTAACAACAAGAGCTCAGCCGTAATGTTTTTTCAGCCTAAACGGGCCATGTGGCAACTGGTTGTGGCTCCTCCTCTCCTATTTGGCATCATATTTATTTATATCCGGCTTTTTCCCATGGGTGGGACTCCTATTCAGCTACCTGCCCAGTTTCAGGAGGTGCACAAAAATGGATGTGCGGGTCTCCCAAAATTTGGCCAGCAGAAAGATTGAGGTTCAGCCAAAATGCACAAGCCTACTAATAAGCAGAGACAGAAGGCAGTGGAGAGAACCTGGTTTGTGTCATTGGGCAGCAAACACTGGTAAATAAAATGTCGTCAGTTACCCGCATTTTGTTGTCAAGGCACAGTAAACAATCACATTGCTTTTCTTTTCTTATAGGAAAATCCAAATGATATCCACTACTGGCTGGAAGATATTTACACTCCAGGATATGATACCTTGCTGAAAAAGAAAGAGAGAGAAAGCAAACGTTCCAGATGTTGTCTAATCATACTGTTTCTGGTATTGTTGGTTTGTATCACAACAGCAACAGTGATCGTTTGCATTCTGTTCACATGATTCAGCCAAATTCAGCCAATAAATATTTTAGAAGAATGGTCTCCAATTCACATTACACTGGGATTGAAAATTGCTGGTCAGAATACATCAGTCTTGAATAAGTTCTATTGATTTTAATGGAAATTTCCTCAATCTGAATTTAACTCTATAGCTTGTTCTTCACCAAGTAGTTAATGAAATGGTTTATTGATAATTTCAAAGTATAAGAAATGTGTTTTGAAAACCACAGTCATCACCCCAGGGGACTCTGGCTTTGGAGAAGTGGAGTTTTTATTAATTTCATTTTATTTAATATTGTGTCTTTCTCCCAGCACCAGAATTTAAGGCCTTGTGTGTGCGCGTGCATGCACACAACTGCACGTGTATGTGTACTCCCCCATCTCCAAATATGTAGTCACAGATAAAGTCTTAAAGGTGATTAAATGTTGATTTGTCTTAATAATACCAAACTCTTTTTCCTGGATTAGAAGAGAAATCCAACAGTGAATAATTTGACAGTTTTTTTATAGATTAATGAATTTATAGTGTACATGAATGACCCTAGCTGAATATGAGTTTGACACATAAAAAAATCAGTTTAGAATTGGAGCTGCAATGGAAAACTAATGGAGAAGATGGGAATGACTCATGGGTGGACACTGGACAGCAATATTTGCTTCATACACTAGCCATTAAAATTGTGACTCACTAGGCTCCCAGGGAGTTTTGTCATGTGTGATCAGCCTGCATGTGTGCACACACATTCACAACACTTTGATTTTACTTGTGGGACTGATCACTGACACATTTCTTATGTGAAAAACTCAATGGTCTCAGGGTATCACAAAGGGGCCTTATTTAAGGAGAATGATACAGTTAGAGTCTTTCCCTTACACTCAAAATACATTATCTCTGCACCATAAAGGCCTCCTGAGATATCTACCAGTAAAGTGTGGTTTTAGTTTGCCACTCTATTCTGAAATATTAAAGACATCAGAGGAAAAAAAAATGTGGAACAGAAACTGGAATTCCACTAAAGAAACTGGAACAGATCCACATTGAAAGAATAATTTACAGTCAATACTCATAGTGCTAAGTAACTAATGGTGCCACTATCTCATGTAGCTTGAAAACCTTTTTTAAAAAAAAATCTGCAAAGCATCTTATGGAATTTTAGACAGTACGTATATCTCACAGTATAGAGTATTAATACTACTAAAAATATAACTGTTTAACTGAATTCCTCTCTTAACTTTAGTACATTTATTTTAAAGAGGACTGCAGGCAACATAAAAAAGAAATGTATTTGTATACATTACTGAGGTTGGTGGGTGGAGACCCAAAAGCAAAAGTTCTGTAGTTTCCAGGAAAGAAGCCAATAATGAGCATTTCTTAACAGAGCTTCTTTCTATGTGTCTGACAGTAGGGATAAAATCCTTTTCGCCTTTAAGGCCATTATTGGCCAATCTGAAGTGGTTTGCGTTGCTGCCATCTAATGGAAACTGGGGAAAGATTAAAACAAGAATTTGGGAGTTGTAACTTAATTTAATTTCTGTTACACTCCTGCCACCTAGTGACCTAGTTAATCCCTCCACCCAAAATATTACTTTCTCAATATATTTGCAGGTGATTAATCCAAGGAATGTCCAGTAGGTTCTTTTATCGCTCACAACACTATCCTGCAAGAAAAGGGTCTTAGAGACAAATGTATATGAATAGCTCCAGGATTCTAAGTTCCAGCCACTGACGAGAGAAAGCAGAAGCAGACTAGCTCCCCAAGACTAGTCAGCGGGAATGAACCATCCTGAAATGACACTGGATCTCAAAGTATCCTGTCTGAGAAGAATGTACATAATGTATTATATGATCAGGTGCTAAGAAATACGGGAATACCCCATTAACTAAGCTTATGATAAAGAAACATCTTTTTGCAAAGTCTTAATTCTTGCCAATCTCTTTTTCTCTTGATCTTCTTTCTATTGCAGTGGTTCTCAACTAGGGGTCCCCAGATGTTTTGGCCTTCAACTCCCAGAAATCCTAGAAGCTGGTAAAGTGGCTGGGATTTCTAGGAGTTGTAGACCAAAAACATCTGGGGACCCCAGACTGAGAACCACTGGTCTACTGGGAAGGGTTTTTTTAGCAGCTTCACTACTGAGAGAAGGATAAAGGAAGGCTGGAGCAACAAACTTTTGATAGGAGGTTGAAGTAGTGGGTCTACAGTAATCAATGCAACAAAGCTTGAGTTAAGAAAGAATTGGATTCTGCTCTAGCCATTCCTAGACTGCTTCAAAACAGCCACGTAATGCAGATCAGAATGTGGATTAAAAAAATCGAGTTCCACTCTGGAAAGTTTCCAACACACACCATGGGAAACATGAAAAAGTTCCTGCAGCGTCCACAAATCTCCCCTCGTGCTGAATTGATCCAACCGAACAACCTTTATCTTAACATTAGCTGTGCCCGGCCACGCGTTGCTGTGGCTGATGGGAATCATTTGTTGACCAGATGGAATAGCAGTGAATAGCCTTTCAGTCTTAAAGTCTGGGTGTTTTCTCCTTACATGAATCCTTGTTTGGTGAGCTGGAATACAATGGAATAGGTTTGCTGCTTGGAAGGCTGGGTAGTTGCGTTGTAGGGAAATGGTTTTTTAGCCAATTTGAATGGCACTGAATAGCCTCCCTGTTTCAAAGACTGCTTTCTACATAGGGGCATCCTTATCCTCCAGAATGAGACGGAGTAGCCTCATGGCTTGAAACCCTGAGGGTGTACTATGAAGGGGAAATGTTGCTTGGTTAGGTTGAACAGCACTGAATAGCCTTGCTGTTTGGAAGCCTGGTTGTTTCCTGACTGGGGGAATCCTTTGTTGGGAGGTGTTAGATGGCCCTGTTGGTTTCCCTTCTGGAATTCCCATTTTCAGAGTGTTCCTCTTTATGTAATGTCCTGATTTTAGAGATTATATTGTTGCTTCCTGCCTGGGGGAATCCTTTGTTGGGAGGTGTTAGCTGGCCCTGTTGGTTTCCTTTCTGGAATTCCCATTTTCAGTGTGTTTTCTTTATGTAATGTCCTGATTTTAGAGATTATATTGTTGCTTCCTGTCCTGCCTGGGGGAATCCTTTGTTGGGAGGTGTTAGCGGGCCCTGTTGGTTTCCTTTCTGGAATTCCCATTTTCAGAGTGTTTTCTTTATGTAATGTCCTGATTTTAGAGAATATATTGTTGCTTCCTGCCTGGGGGAATCCTTTGTTGGGAGGTGTTAGCTGGCCCTGTTGGTTTCCTTTCTGGAATTCCCTTTTTCAGAGTGTTTTCTTTATGTAATGTCCTGATTTTAGAGAATATATTGTTGCTTCTTGCCTGGGGGAATCCTTTGTTGGGAGGTATTAGATGGCCCTGTGGGTTTCCTTTCTGGAATTCCCATTTTCAGAGTGTTCCTCTTTATTGAATGTCCTGATTTTAGATATTATATAGTTCTGTATTATTACACCACAGTAATTGTAGATATGATATTTGTTGCCTGAGACAACAGCCAGGTGGCCCCTCTTTCCAATCCCTGGAAGAGAGAGAGAGGCCCAGGCAGCTGAGGCTGGGAAGGGAGGGCCCTCATCCGAAGAGGGGGAAAGGGGAGGGAGGGTTTAGGACCCTTTAGGACACGGTGGGGGGGCTCTTCCCAGCCTTGCGGCCACCCCTGCCTCCGACTCTGGAGGCCTGTATCTAAAAAAAAAAAAACTAAACCAAAACATTGCGGCCTAGTGGCCTCCCTGCTTGGGTCCGCAGCGCTTCCCTGCCTTGAGGCCACCCCTTCAGGCCTCTATCTCCAAAAGAAAATAAATTGTTAAAAGAAAAGAAACCTTGGTCCTTGCGGCCACCCTCCAGCCTGGCTCTTCAGGGGGGGGGGAAGGTTCTGGCTCTGGCTCTCTCCTGGCTGGGGCCACCCTGAGGCCTGCGGGGCACGGAGGAGGCTGCAGTGCTCTCCGTGGGGGGGGGCTTTCTGGAAGCCCCCCCCCGCCTTTGCCTCTGCAGGCCTCAACATCAAAAAAAGAAAAGAAAAAAGAAACCTTGGTGTCTCGTGGCCTCCCTCCGGCTGGCGGGAGGCTGAGGTGGCTCTTGGGGGCGGGCGGCCTCCCTCCGGCCTGTGGCGCATGGAGGAGGCCGCAGTGGCTCTTCACGGGGGGGGATTGTTCCACTCCTGCTGGGGCCCCGGCACGGCCTGACAATGTTTACTCCGTGGCACCGCCGCATGGAGGCCCCTCCTCCTCCGACCACCATGGGGCCTTCCAGCCAGGCTGACGGCTGGGGTTTTAAGGCCCCGTGGAGGTTTTTGTATCAACCTAGAGGCATGGATGATGGGTTGTGTTGTCCAATTTCGAGGTTGGGGGGGCGTAGTTTAGTTCTTTTGCTCGGTGCCGCGATTCCATCACTCTTTTATATATAAAGATTTGGAGAAATGCGCTAAACTGCAGAAGCCCATTAGATGAGAATCAGCCATAGAGTTCATATTCCAACTCAACAACAAAAAGGAGAAAGTAGAAAGATTTCAAAAAGTCCCACCCTGGACTTTCCACAGATACATAAACCCCACTTGCCTTGTTTCCAACTGATCTCACAACCTCTGAGGATGCCTGTCATAGATGTGAGTGAAATGTCAGAAGAGAATACTTCTGGAACATGGCCATGCAGCCCAGAAAACTCACTGCAACCCAGGGAGAAAGTGATTTCTTTTCAGGGAAGGTTCACTTTTCTTATAGTGCCATATCCAGTTCCATTATTAGATTTTCCAGTAGTGTAACTGTTTACTTGACTGTTGCTCATGTTGCTCCCAAATTTCCGCTCTGCACCATCCATACACTGATCAGCTGTAGTGCATTATATTGCCCATTTCAGATTTTCTGCTGACTTTTTTTAACACATGTTTTCCATGTGGATGTGTGTTGTAGCACTCGTTGGGGTATGCATTTTCTAGCCATCCCCCATCCCTTATAAATCAGCCTCCTCCCTCCTAGTCTTCAAGAAGGAAAGTAAAAACCCAGCTCTAGGATCAGGCTTTAGGAGAATGGAACAGTGCAATAATAGATTTGGAATATGTGCAATGACTACGGAACAGCCTTAGACTACAATTTCTGGATGGCGTGATCGTTATATTGAATACGATTTTTAAATGTTTAATATGTGTTCATTTTAATTCATTTTTTTAAAACTTTAAACGATGATTGCCTTGGGAATCTGTGAATTGTAGTTCACTATTATTCAGACAGCATGGAACCCAGCCAATGATGGATCTGGATCACACTTCACTGATATAACATCCCAAAACAAACAAACAATGCCTTCTTCTAATAAAGCGGTTCTCATTTTTGCCTTCAAATGCCAGAAATCCCAAAAGCTGGTAAACTGGCTGGGATTTGTGGGACTTGTAAGCCAAAACACCTGGGGACCCACAGGTTGACAACTACTGTTCTAATAACCTGGGCACTGCCAGGTCCCCTGGCACCTGTTCATTGTTTGGCTCATCAATTCTTCATCCAAAGGTAAAACAAATGAAGAGGGCTCTTGCTCCAACAACAATCTTATAACGTCTCTAGTAATCATTTTCTATGTGACTTGTCTCTACAGCAGAAATGCGCTGTGAAACTGGTGTGTGTGGATGTGCATACATGTGTGAGCACACATACAGGCATTAATGGGATACCAAGCTTAACAGGATTGTAGCATTAAAAGGTGCTTTCGGGTTAAGTAACAGCTTTCCTTTCTCCTTTGCATCTCATTCCTTCCCGCCCCACCGAAGCCTTCAAATCTGTCCCCACTGCTAACTCTGGAGAGAAAGCTGATATCAGAGAGATAGAAAGCAGCAATGCAGACATCAACAGGCACCTAGATTTTCAGTTGTACATCCCTCTCTCTCCAGTTGAACAATGACAAGATGAATATGTATATTGCTAGAGGTCAAGGAGGCAAATGAATTTCAGTTTAGTTTGTGAGGAATAATTTACCCCGTTCCAGCCACAGCAATCTGCAAAGATCCTCTCTAAATTGTCTACCCTATTAAAAAAGAGGCCAACTGATTGACACGTTTTACTGAATTACTCCAGAAAGTCTCAATTTTTGGGGTGCTTTAAGAGTGTTCATTGAGTATGGTACAACCATATTATTTCCTTTCTCCAGCAGACTGACCAACATTTAGTATCTTTCACATTGGGGCATGTGTGTATGCATGTGTGTGTGTGTATACAGTAGAGTCTCACTTATCCAAGCCTCACTTATCCAAGCCTCTAGATTATCCAAGCCATTTTTGTAGACAATGTTTTCAATATATCGTGATATTTTGGTGCTAAAGTCGTAAATACAGTAATTACTACATAGCATTACTGCATATTGCACTACGTTTTCTGTCAAATTTGTTGTATAACATGATGTTTTGATGCTTAATTTGTAAAATCATAACCTAATTTGATGTTTAATAGACTTTTCCTTAATCCCTCCTTATTATCCAAGATATTTGCTTATCCAAGCTTCTGCCGGCCCGTTTAGCTTGGATAAGTGAGGCTCTACTGTATACATAAAATAGCAGCATCACACACAGCAATATTTAAAGAATCTTCTCCAAAGCGGCCTTTTTATTGCAGGGGCATTAGAAAAAGAAAAAAGCTCAGACAGAAATAATTATTTTTTATCCCAAATGTCCAAGCTCGCAGGCAAATATTGTCACTGACTATGGTGGCTGGATTCCTGGAAAAATATCCCACATATATCAATTTCTCTGACTGGAGCTTTCAGTCTCACGAAATTCTTTAGTGTCAGAGCTGAGCCCTGGCATTAAAAAATGATTTCATAGTTACCTCTTGGCTGGAATTCAATCCAAGTTCTACCAAAGACTGAGACCTGGACATAAAAAAGAGATTTTGTTTTGGAAGGAGCAGTCACAGATTTGGAAAGAAAAGAGATGGGTGAGGCAGACAGAAGCCTGCTGTTTGTACAGAGGAATAGTAACTTTCATTCATTTCTGTGTTTCAACAATTTATGGATGAATTGCTTTAAATCTACATTTCCTTATGAGAAAGTGTAACAAGCAACTGCCTAAGGACAGAGAACCAAATCTCTGACAGGAGAGGGGAAAAATCATTACCCCTGGTGTATTAATTTTAGCAAACATTTTAAAAGCGTAAGTCCAGTCCCCTTCTGTTTCACTCAGGAGGCATTCACATTTCAAAATAATCTTGGCAAGAAACCTGAAAGAAAAGGTTTTTGCATTTTTCCATGTTGAAAGGCCTCTACTCAAAGAAATCCCCACTCCTGGGAGTTTTTAAATGTTTCCCTTCAATTTACAGTTTCTGAAAGAAGGTAACACAGAAAAGTGAATGTTTTCAAGTATGCAAAGGAAATATATGAAACATAGTGATGAAAATCTTGAAATGCTTTATTATATTCAATTGCTTCCCTACCATTATACATAGGAATGACTAATTGCAACCAGAAGACTCTGCCTGCAACCACAATATTGTTTCACAAGGTGGTGCAATGAGACTTCACATTGCAACTGTTGCCGACTCATATAACATGCATAGGTAAGGCATACACCCCCCCCCCCCCAAAGTCCACCCCAAAACAAAACAGAAATCTCTTGGCACATCTATTTAAAGCCTCACAATATCAGAGCCTACTGCATTTTTAAAGACTGGATGGGCAACCTACACCACGTGTCAGCAATACAATCAGAATGGTTAATTTATTTAGCATTGCCTATTTCTATTCATTTAGTACTAATCCAGGTGGATGGCACTTTAGAAAATGAAGCATTTACTGGAGGGTGCAACCCTGACACCATCTATTCAAGAGTTGTCAATGAGCTACTTGTACATAAATAGTTGCTGGGTGGTGAATATTTACTAAGGCTGAGATCCAGCCTCTAATGACATTGGCTTCAGAATGTACTCCAGGCCTGTTTCTAAAAGGAATTGGCAGCAGACGCTTACCCTTTTTAATAATTAGGCTCACCATATAAAATCAAACAAACCTAAAATGAGATATGTGCTTCAAAGTCTGCTCTGTGTGATTGCAAGGTGTTATTGGATCAATTGTTAATCAAGTTTGATTCATATGGGATGACATTCCTCCTTAATGATTACATGCCATTTAAGGATAAAGCTACCATAACTTTACAGTTAGGTGACTACTTGGCAATCAACTTAATCATGTGGTGATGGTGTCCGAAGTTTTCTATTGTAGAGAAAAATGTTCTTACATTGTTTCTCAAGTTTCAGGGTCAAAATCTGAGATGAGGGAGTTTTCCCCTGGGGCCTTTCTCTGCTATTGCAGTCAGGGCTTGAAGGTTAATAAGAAAGACCATGAGTCACAGGGCTGATGCTCTACTCCCTGCTTAGCTCCAAATGGTACAATCGATACAAATGAGTGTATCTATCCCCACATCACTTGTTACTGGATTTTTAGTGCACCAAAACTGCACAAATGCACCATAATTACAATTTTCTTTCTGCTGAGAGTCATATCAATGGTTAGAGTGTGTGGAGATTGCTTTAAATGCACTTCATATACATAAACAAATAAATGGATACATATAGGTTTTCTCCTCTATTGCTGCTTGGTGCTTACCCCCTGCCTGGAGAAGAACAGAATTTTAAAGATTTCAGCTGGTGCCGAGACCTGGTAACACTATCTGTGTAGTGTGTGCTCTCTAGATCAGTGGTTCTCAACCTGTGGATCACCCGATGTTTTGACCTTCAACTCACAGAAATCCTAACAGCTAGTAACCTAGCTGGGATTTCTGGGAGTTGTCGGCCAAAACACCTGCGGAGCCACAGGTTGAGAACCACCGCTCTAGATCTTGACGATAATTACTACACATGCTGGTGGTAGATGCACAATTATGATCTATAGTTTATAGAATTTTTCATATGCTATAATCAGTATACGGTCAACCCTCTTTTGGAAGAGAGATTACTACAATTATAAAAGTGTTAGTAACTTGAACACTAACTTATTTGAATGTGCTGAATATGGAACAGCTGAACAAACAACTCCTCATATGTATGCTTGCCCACAATGCCCTGCCTCATGCACGGAGGAGGAGTTGTTTAAAGCTACGGACAATGCGATTGCTGTTGCCCACTTTTGGTCCAAAACTATTTAGCTGTTTGTGATTCCTTTATTTTATCACTTTTAAACTTATTTATTATGCAATGCTTTTGACACGAAATAAATAAATAAATAAACAAACATGGAACAGCTTTTGAGAAGTGTTCAGAGAAGTTTCAACAGATGCAGAACAAAGTGCCCTGATTGTCATATGATAGTGATACATATGGAACGTATTACTCCGATTTGTTTCCAGGATCAATCTAAAGTAATATTTGAAATTTTTAAAGCTTCAATTGACCTGTAGCTGAGATTAAAAAATGGCTTTTGATTAATAATTTTCAATTAAAGATTTATGGCATGTTCCATCCTATATAAGTACATATAAACTCTAGTAGTTTCAATGAAGGATATGAATACAGTATCACAACATCAGATTAAGCAAATTCAGATAGCAACAGAATTTCATTTAAACATAATCTGGTCTAACTAGTGAAATGAGATAAAAAAGCAAATACTTGAGTTGGAAATTAGCTGAAAAGGGGAAAGAGGAGTAATGACAGAACCAGAAAAAAAATGAGTTGTTTTAAATTGTTTTAGCTGTTTTTCAGGGTTTTTAATATTTTAATACTTGAGATAAATATATCACCAGGAACTGATAGCATAACAACAGAGCTGTTTCAAGCAACAGCAATGAACTATACATACAAGATCTGTTATGGTTGAGCCTTCGGGCTCTGGTAATAGAAGAAGGGGTCATAAGACTCCTCGAGAGTCAGACTCCTTCGAGGAGCGTGAAAGAAAGTGGCTCCGGGATTTGTTTGCAGAACCGACAGATGAGGACTCATTTGAGGGTTTTTCTGAGGGTTTGGAGGAAGAGATGGCCAGCTCGGAGGAGGACGACATGGAATGGACTCGTGTGAGGGAGGATTTGGGTGTTGGGGAAACAGGCAATGAAAACATGGGAGGTGATTGGCGGGTTGCAGGATCAGACCCATGGACTGGCTGGAGGGATGGAGCGGGATCCACAGCTGGGGATGCTGTGGGGCGTAGTCAAAGGTGCTTAAGCTCTGATGAGGATGATGATGTTGGGGCGCCTGGAATTGGGATGGCAGCTGACAGCGATGATGAGCTTGAACTGGGATAAAATGGGGTTTGGGATCAATGTCTAATTGCATTGGGCAAGGTAATCTGGACGGACGCTTGGGCTTTTGTTGGGGAACTTCCTGAAGACGGGTGTGCTTCGTTACTGGATACGTAAGTTTACCAAGGACACTGGGCATCGACGGTGGGAGGAACTGTGTGGGGTTTTTCTCTGTGCAACTTGTGTTTAATCTCGATAGCTTGGACCTCCGTCGTCTTTTTGACGGGCAATACCTACTCACACTGGATTGACGCTGGACTGACTGACTTCGATTCCGGATTATCCCTTCGGCTGGCTATCGGTGAGACCTTTTGGATTCCTTGACGACTACGCTTGGCTAAAGACCTCTGGACCGGATTGGGACCCTGCTGACTGCCGTTACCCTGACTACGACCACGCTTTTCGTTCGCTGCAGGAAGGAATAAACAAGCCTGGTTTATCCCCCTGCTGTTTCTGAATAGCAGAGAGGAATCTGCCACCAGTCTGTTGTTTACATTCTCACTCCTGCTGATTCTCTTTTGTTTGCATTGTTTGCCAGGCTGAAGTAAGCACTTTTGATTTAATCTGGATTATACTTCTGTTTAACCCGGTTTATCCATTTGAACTATTTAAGCTCAAACTGAGCTGTTTTTTGTTACTTACCACACTGAAGTCAAGTGTTTGCCCTGTTCTTTGTTTCCTACGGGCATTTTTTAGTTCTGTAACCTCAGTAAACTGAGTTTTGTTTTACTTGCTGGCGTTCTGTCTCTGACAAGATCCTTAGGTGTAATGATATATCACTGATTTCCAAAATCAGGGTTACCCATGATATTATATTTCTAATTTTTATGTGTGGTTGTGAAGGCTGAACAATGAAAGAAGTTAACAAAAAGAGAATCAACTTCCTTAAAATGAAGTGTTCAAAGAGAGCTCTGCAGATACTCTGGGCTGCCAAAAAGACAAGAAAATGAGCCCTAGAGCAAATCAAGCCTGAACTCTCCCTAGAGCCAAAAAGGCTAACCTGAGACTATTGCATCCTGGACAGATCAAGAGAAGACATGACTTTCTAGAAAAGCCAATGATGCTTGGCAAGAAGACAAATATGAAAAAAGAGAAGAGCACATTATTGATGGATGGACCAAGTAAGGTAATTTGTTAGCTGGTATAGGAATCATAATGAAATGCACGGAATGTGTTTTGCTAAAGGTTATCCCTTGTTAACATGCACAAAGTGATTCCCTCTTGCATGCACCACATACGTGCTGTAGTGCCAGTTTAACAGGTTGCTGCAATCATCAGGCATTGCAGATTGCTACAATACAGATTGTTTGATGCTGGCTGACGAATATCTTTAGAACTGATTCATTAGTGAACTATGGTCAGTGCCTAGGGATAGGGGTTCAAAAACAAATGAACGGCCTAACTAAGCTGGTGATCAGGTTTGAAAGCAGGCTGGCTAGAATCCAAATGGCCAGAGGGAGGAGATATGTTCTAAAATGCTTTAAGAAATAGAGCATAACAGGAAGAAAAGAAGGCAACTATTTAGCACTTTTTAAAGTAGGTGCTTATTTTTTGCAACTGAGGAACCAAACCCTAAGAGCTTTTACATTAGGCTAACAGAACTGACCAGGTTCCTTAATTCTACATGACCTGGTAAGCTGAAGTTAACCTTCCTTTTCTGTTCAGAAAGTACTCTGGAACAGCAAAGTTCTGCTAATAGGGAGATCCCTGTGAGCTGTTTGTGCTGGATTCCTTCATCTGAGGCTGGAAGGTTTCCTTAATCATTAAATTGGCATGATTTGTCATGGTAAGTTTCTAATTTTTGAACAAATGCATGCAGAAATGTAATCTGGAGGTGGGAATTATTCTTCTGATCTACCCTGTATCTGGCCTTTGGAAGCATGTGGCAATGTCTTCTTCCTTTGCTGTACTCCAACACAGTTCTAAGCATTAAAGCAGTAAATTGTCTTATGACACTTTAAGGCCTTAATGTGTTTTATGTGGCATAGCATACATTTTTGTGGGCTCTAGCCCACTTCACCAGATGCATAAAGAAGTGCAACCTTGTGAGTTATGTAATTTCTTCCTTTCATCCTGATTCCTTAATCTTGGGATTACTTTCTACATGGGACTAAACATTACTTAGATTCTGCATGACTCAGAATAACTATATGCTCACCCCCTCCCTAAGCTCTGACACTTCTTCCTGCTCACCACCCAACAATCTCCAGTAAGGTCAAGGGGTGGCCTTATAGAGCCTGGCTGTGGTTCAGCTCAGCAGTTGGCCAGAGGACAACAAAGATGTCCTCACAGATGGCTGGAGGGCCTTCAGAACATCTGGGAAAATGTTTTTTGTTGTCCTCTGTCCAAGTGTTGAACCACAGCCAGCCACTGTCTGGCTACCTCCCGTGATCTCTTTGCCACTGAATTGTGAACTCTGAGCTTCAGAGGTTAGTGTGGTTGGCAGAATGATGCTATCCTTAAAATAAGATTTCAATGGCAGGATGCTAGTGTATGTTTTTAGAATAATAAAACATTAGATGAACCGCCTCTCTAATTTTTCAAGTATGTTGTAAATATAGTAAACTATTATTAATGCACACTCTGGCATATTCCTAGTACCCATATATTGTGTGTGTGAGAATCCACACTGAGTTTTGTTCTGGAATGTTGAAGGCTCATTCAAGGAACTGATTTCTATTGCCCAAATAGGTTCAGCACCTCAGACAGCTTATTTAAAGCCTGGAATACAACACAGGGTACATTTCTACCGTAGAATGAATGCAGTTTGATACCCACTTTCTGCCATGGCTCAATGATATAGAATCCTGGAATCTGAATTTTGGTGAGGCACCAGCACTGCTTGACAGAGAAGGCTATAAACATTGTAAAACTACAACTCCCATGATTCCATGACATCATGATTCCATGGCATATCTATCTCAAAACTTACAATAAATAATAATAATAATAATAATAATAATAATAATAATAATAATAATTGATGTTGCCATCCCAGGTGACAGTCGCATTGACGAAAAACAACAGGAAAAACTCAGCCGCTATCAGGACCTCAAGATTGAACTTCAAAGACTATGGCAGAAACCAGTGCAGGTGGTCCCGGTGGTGATCGGTGCATTGGGTGCCGTGCCAAAAGATCTCAGCCGGCATTTGGAAACAGACATTGACAAAATCACGATCTGCCAACTGCAAAAGGCCACCCTACTGGGATCTGCACGCATCATCCGAAAATACATCACACAGTCCTAGACACTTGGGAAGTGTTCGACTTGTGATTTTGTGATACGAAATCCAGCATATCTATTTTGTTTGCTGTGTCATAATAAAATAATAATAATAATAATAATAATTTTATTTCTTACCTTCCTCTCCTCATGACTTGAGGTGGGTTACAAAACAATTAAAATACATAAGCACAGCAAAAGCACTATAAATACACACAGTAAAACATACCTCCATAAAAGTTACACACCAAAATTTATCTCTACAAAATACATACTAAACAACACAAAACAGAGATCAAACAAAAGAGACTTAAAATTCATGTTTAAAGACTGTCAAGCTAGGCCTGCTGGAAGAGAGAGGTCTTTACATGGTTTTTAAATTCTGACAGCTCGTTTAGCTGTTGGAGATCTTCCAGCAGGTCATTCCACAGTTGTGGGGCAGCCAATGAAAAGGTCTTCTGGGTGGTCATTGGGAGCCAGGTTCTGGCTGGTTGCAGCAGACCAAAGTGTGTGGGGCGGATTGTATGGAAGAAGGTGATCCTGTAGGTAACCTGGACCCAAACCATGTAAGGCTTTAAAGGTCAAAACCAATACCTTATACTTTGCCCGCAAACTAATGGGCAGCCAGTGGAGTGACTTTAGGATACGTGTGATATGCTTACTCCTAGATATTCCTGTAATCAATCTGCTTGCTGTATTTTGAACCAGCTAGAGTTTCCAAAATTTTCCAAAAGTTTCTGAATATGATGACTATATTAATTAACACCACAGAGATGGTTTAAAAAATGTGGTATTTGTTGTTGAAATAAATACTGGTCATTTATTTTAGAAGTATGCAAGTAGGATTTGGCTGAGACCGAAACAAATACTGAATAGATTTAGTACTGAATAAATCAAAATATTCAAATATTTCATAGTTTTGCTTATAATTACCAATATTCAGTGAGCTCAGGTGTAGTAGTAGCTATTTTAGTTGGTCCGAGGAGTCTGCTTTCTAAGCTTCAGAATCAGGAAGCTGTACTCATTAGTCAAATGGAACTGGCAGAGGCACCTGAATACATTCTATTCACACAACTATAGCCTTCAATAGATGCTCTTAATATAAATGTTGCTTCCAATTAAAACCTCACAGTTTACTGTCTCTCCTCTTCTCCTATTTCCTGGTATGTTGCTGTGCTACAGGGCCTGCAGCATAAAATAGGCAAAATAAATTGTGCTATTTCCCACTTATTTCCTTGGAGAAAGGGTGGGGTGGCAAACCTGGGATTCTAATAGCAATATGTTGGTGTATTTGACTGGGGGAGTCTATCAATGTGGATTAATATACATTGTAGAATTAGTGCAATTTGACACTACTTCAGCTGCCTTGGTTCAATGCTATGGAATCATTGGAACTGCAGTTGGCCTTCTCTGCCAAAGAGAGCTGGAGCCCCACGAAATTACAATCCCATGATTCCATAGCACTGAGCTGTGGAAGTCAAAGCAGAGTCAAGCTTCATTAATTCTACAGTGTAGACAGAGAAACTGCTGGAAACAATACCTGAAATATTGTTTTATAGAAAAGGCAAAATACTTAATCTCTGTTGTTATTCTAATGGACATCAGCAATCAGGCAGTAGACTTGGGCTGAAATCTGGAGAAACATCTTGATAAGAACAGTTACTCTTACTTATTGAAGGTTTCAGGCAGCGTCTGAGACCCATCTATTGAGTATGTTTTAGTACCCTGTATCAAACAGGAATTTGTTTTAGATGTCCTACAATAGATTGGCAGCTCCTAGGATTTGGGGTACAACAGTCGATTCCAACCACCGGCCGCCGGTTATATCACAATATAACTTCGCTACCACCAAACTAATTGTATCGGTCTACGACCACACCATTCACTCTTCCCTGTACCACTGGCCCACCGACCACCAGAGTCAGTTCACAGAGCCTCTCAAAAATGAAGGGAAACTCCGACTTAAAGAGTGATGGCTATTATGTAGACAGGCCCCCTTCCTATATTGATGTACAGAAAGACACACTGTATTCTTGTGGTGAAGTATAAACAGATTTATGAAGTTTATTTGATCTAGAACACGAAGGTTGCGCAGATATTAGGAGAGGTTCAGATGTGTAATGGTTTCAAAGATTATCAAGCAGTTTCCTTAAAAGAGAATGGTTCCTTAACTTGTCTTCCACAGAACTATGTTCATTCACAGGATAACTAATCAGGCTTTTCAAAAACCTTCAGTCCTCCCTTCCGGAGGCTCCTGATATAAACCCTCTGTCCCTTAGAGGCTCTCTAAAAAAATGTAGCACTTCTCCCCAAATGCTATTTCTAATTCCCTCCTCACAGAGGTTCTTTCCTCTGAGCTCGAAACACTTCCTTTTTACTCCTCAGAGTCCTCTCTCTGAAAACCTCTCTCCCTCTGGCACCCTCTACCTCCTGTAGCTAGGCAACACTTTCTAACTCCCCCATCAATCAAACACCACTACCATATAAGAAGCGGGCTCTTCCCTCCTTAAGCTTGGATCGGGTCTTTTCTCCCAGGACCTAGAACTTTTCCTACACACTGGCCTGGCAAGGTAGACCCATTCCGTTACATGGGGCTTACCTGGGATCTTTTCTCAAAATCATACTATTGAAAGAATTACACTCTTCTCTTGATATCAAGATATCCAAGTGTTTACTCAAAAAACAAAATATAAAGTTACAGTCAACTCAGGGTGTAGCATTCCTATCAGTGTGATGCATATGTATGTTTCAATCTTTTCCTTTAAAACACACACACACACACACACACACAGAGCACCTTTCGATGGAGCCAGGAATATGCACTCTACTAGATGCTATGTGCTACTTAAACACTTACTATCTTGCCTTGGTTTGGAAATAAGTTTAAAGCCATGAGACTTCATGGCTTTAAATATCTAGCCTTTTTCTTTATGATTCCATTTTTCTAACCATCTGTCCTAGTGAAAAGTTGTCAATAAGTCAAAAGCGTATCCACTGCTCAGTGCTGTTATGTTTTGTTCTTATGGATTAATACAGCTATTTTCAGTTTTGAACCCACACATAGAACTCTAGTATGACAGGAAGAAAGCTAGATTCTATTTGGTTTCTTTCTAAGCATAGACAGAATTTTATATGACTAATTTCTCCAGCACTATATTACCTGATTATTCAGAAAATAGAGGTTATGGCTACAATTATGTTGACCCATGGAATATAATCTTGACCATGGGTATGTCTACAGTTGCATTTTCCCTACTAAATTTGGACAATGTATGAAAACTATAAGGTGGATGAAGTGGGAGGGCGGATGAGCTGAGAACAGAAGGCATTCTGTCTGTGCCAAAGCCAACAGATTGTGGAATTCTTTCTTTTAAAAAAAGATTTTAGACTATGCACTGGCAGCATCAAAAAAAATATGTTGTTTCCTGCTGCCATTGCATTTGCAAAGTGTAGTCTGATACAGCTGTTCTGGGTTCAGTTCAGGTTCACACTCCCTAAAGGCTGAGCTATCTTCCAAATTTGCCATCTAATCTGCAAACAAGAAATGCTCATGTACTACAGGAACTGGGGAATATTGGTTGTGATAGAGGCCAATGCATTAATGGTACTTGGAATCAGTTGAGCGTTAAATCCACCATGTCGTTTCTGCCTGTTGACCACTAATCGGAAGCTTCATCCTTGGCGACTGGATTAATACGTGTCAGGGAGAAAGACATGGGAGAAGAGATTATGAACAAAATAAATTCTCCACTCCTTCCCTTGGTGCAAACTCTATATTTTTGGTTTGTTGGAGCTTATTTGTAAATGCTTAGACTGCAATTGTGGTAGAACTTCAAACTGCACTGAAAAAGAATATACATTGTACAGAGATGCAATACTCAAAATCATATGCAGGTTATGTATCTGTCTGCTATATAACCTTGACCACATAATGTCTGTATATCTGCTGATTGGTGTTTTTGGCAACATCTATGCCTATACTATAAAGAGTCTTTAGGCCATTAGGCTTCCTCTTACTTTACCCATCAATCTATTTGATAGTTTGATTTGATTAATGAACTTTTATGGGCAACAACCTCATGAATTTAGTGATCTATATGCTATCACAGAACTGAAGTATGCAGTATTTGTATGCTGATCACACCTCGATCACTGGTTTGTTCTTGTTCAGCATTAATCCCTATTTCTGTTTCCAGATGGTGCGCATCCAGTTTCAATCCTTTAAAAACTCATAGATGTACAAAGTCCTTCAGATGCTACTGCGAGGCACCTTTACTCTCTCCACTAGGAAAAAATATTTTTTAAACTTAGTTTTTTTCCCTCCTTTTAAGCTGTAGAATTAGTGCAGTTTGACATCACTTTGTCATGGCTGAATGCTATAGAACGATGAGAGTTAGTTGTTTGCCTTATCTGCTGGTGCCTCATCAAACTACAACTTCCATGATTCCATACCATTGAGCCACAGCAGTTAATGAAGTGTCAAACTGCATTGATTCTTCAATGTAGATGCACTGTATATTTTTGTTGTTTTAAACTGTTTATTTTATAATGTCATATACTTTTAATCAATGTATTTGGATTGTTGTTTACATAATTTTAATATGTTGTAAGCAGCTTTGGGTCCTATGAGGGAGAAAAGCAAGATATAAATAAAGATGATGATGATGATGATGATTATATGTTGAGATGCCACTATGTACCTTTGGGAAATTCGCAGGTAAATACCATACCACACATGCATTTTTTTGTTCATGGATAAACACCCTGCAGGGATTCAAGCCCAGTGGATCCTTGCAGTGTACAAATGCATGCACTGTACACATGAAACATTTTTAGGAAGGGCTGCATACATGTATGTTCTCTTTTTATGATTTGCAGCTCTACTCTGTGGCTGGTCTCTAAAAGGAGAACATGAAAGTCTTAGTCCTCTTTGGAGGCAGCACTTCTCCTCTAGAAGTCACTTTCACAAATTTCCATGGTGTGTATGGGCCTCCTGATCCTCAACCACTGTCTGCAGTTACTCCAAACTGGAGGAAAATATGACATACATGTCTTCAGAAACCCTCTGTTATGTTACATCATGTGACTCTTGGTTTTGATAAAACAGGTTCTGAGGCTGACCCTTGGCTCAAATGATGACTTCAGCATGTGCTAGCTGCCCTCTGAGGCAGAAGTTGGAAAGCTACTTCAAAGAAGAATGCCTGCATACAGCGGAGAGATCCATAAACAGAGAACACCTTCCTACCGCTGCTCAGTTATGGGTGGCTACAATATGTTATTATGGTGGTTCTGAAACTTTCAAAGTGCTGCCCAGAGGGCATATCAGTTCAGCACTAAAGTATTAAACTGGTTTAACAGTCGTTCCCTTTTCCCAAGTGAACCCTGAGGATTATCCTCCCGTAAGCACAAACAAGGGATCTCTTTACTTTTCTTAGCACCTCGGTGACCTGACTAAACAAAAATTCAGACTTGCTCAGCAGAAACCCTGATGGTCAAAAGGCTGTGGTTTGGTTCCTATTCATGTGCCCCACAAATGGTCCATTATAACCAAAAGGCCAAACATGAGTTATTTTTCGATTTCCCTTCCTTTTCTATCATCTTCTCTGCTTCAGAGTAATTCTAAGCTGAAGGGGGATACTATCATATCATCCTGATGGGGACAGTATTGTTCTTCTCCTGTGTTACTTCTAATGGCTTTCTTTCCCCCAATATTCATCCTATGTTTCTCTACAGAGCAGAACTGATGCAGTTTGTCACTACTTCGACCATTATGGTTCAATGCTATGGAGTCACAGGAGATGTAGTTTTACAAGATATTTAGCCTTCTCTGCTAAAGAGTGCTGGTGCCCCACCATAACTCCAAATCCTAGTACCTATAGCATTGAGCCATGGCACTTCAAGTGGTGTCAAGCTGCATTAACTCCACAGGATAGATGCACCCTGGATGGGGAAGTTGTTGTTCATGCAACCCCTCTATTCTGCCTTGGTCAGACCACACCAGGAACACTGTGTCCAATTCTGGGCACCGCAGTTGGAAGGGAGATGTTGACAAGCTGGGATGTGGCCAGAGGAGGGTGGCTAAAATGACCAAGGGTCTGGAGAACAAGCCCCATGAGGAGTGGCTTGAAGAGCTGGGCATGTTTAGCCTGCAGAAGAGAAGGCTGAGAGGAGGCATGATAGCCATGTATAAATATGTGAGGAGAAGTCATAGGGAGGAGGGAACAATCTTGTTTTCTGCTGCCCTGGAGCCTAGGATGCGGAACAATGACTTCAAACTACAGGAAAGGAGATTCCACCTGAACATTAGGACAAACTTCTTGACTGTGTGTGAGAGAGAGCTGTTCAGCAGTGGAACTCACTCTCTGTCCTGGAAGGAATGTGGTGGCGGCACCTTCTTTGAAGGCTTTGAAGCAGAGGCTGGATGGCCATCTGTCGGGGGTGCTTTGCATACGATTTTCCTGCTTCTTGACAGAATGGGGTTGGACTGGGTTGCCCACAAGGTCTCTTCCAACTCTATAATTCTATATTCCAGGATCTGATCCCAGGTTTTCTGTTTATCCCAGTTTATCTGACAGTGTGGACTCACACAATCCAGTTTAAAGTAGGAAACCTGGGATCAGATCCTGAGATATAGGGCCTGTCTGGAAGGGCCCCTCGAGAGGGCACCTGATGCCTCCCTCCTTCCCCACTGTGAGAGCTGTTCAGCAGTGGAACTCTCTGCCCCGGACTGCGGTAGAGGCTCCTTCTTTGGAGTCTTTTGAGCAGAGGCTGGATGGCCATCTCTGGGAGGTGCTTTGTATGTGATTTTCCTGCATCTTGGCAGGGGGTTGGACTGGATGGCCCAAGAGGTCTCTTCCAACGCTATGATTCTAAGGCTGAAAACAAGATCTGGAATACAGGATTACCATATTATACAGAAGAGATAGAAGTCACTATCTCAAGTCTGAAAACTTGGCGTTTGGAGACAAACCCAAACGTGGCAGAGGACTTTGAGAGATAAGGTCACAAAAAGAGAGATTTGCGAGGAAACTGAAGAAAAGTGAGAGGGAGAAAAAGGAGCGGGGAGCCAATGGCCGCAGCCTCTGAGGGAGTTTCCCTCCTTCCTTCCAGAGAGAGAGAGAAAGAGAGAGAGAGAGAGAGAGAGAGAGAGAGAGAGAGAGAGAGAGGCCTCTCTCGGGAGAAGCTCCCTCAAGCCTTGGGCGCTGCGGCCACCCTCGCAGGGGCCTCATTTCCACTGACCGATTGATTGAATGCAGTTCGAAGTTAGCTCCCAACTGCGGCGGCGAGGCAAGAAACTCCCACGGAAGCGCCCCCGTGAGCGCGCCCCGCTCTGCCGCCCGCCTGGGTGTGAAGGGGAGGCCGGGGCTGGTGGAGGGCGCCCGCCTTTCCCCTCCGAGGAGGCGAGTGGGAGACCGCCTTTCTTCGCCGCGTCGCCTGCCTCTACTCCGCCTCCTCCTCCTTCTCCTCCGTCTCGGAAGCGGTGGGAGGAGCGGGGAGGGACTTCTCGAGGCCGGCTGGAGGTGTCGCCCTCGGCTCTCTCTTTCGGGGTGCTTTTCCCGGGGGCGAGGGAGAAGTTTGACTCGGAGTAACAGCCCGCTTCCATTCCGCCAGCCGCCTTAAATATTTTTGCTGCTCTGCTGCAACGCGCACGGACCACGCCTCGCGGAGTCGGAGAGGCGGTCTCAATCTCTCCCTCTCTCTCCTTCGGGTCTGGAAGCGTGACGAGGGAAAGGAGGAGGAGGAGGCGGCGGAGGAAGAGAAGAAGGAGAGAGGGAGAAAGAAGAAGAAGAGGAGGAGGCGGCGGGACGGGCAGCAGGGTGGGCGAGGGTTTCGCCCACCCATTCTCCCACCCACCCACCATGGCGGCGCGGTCCCGGCACCCGTGGCTGAGCGTGGCCTTGGGGCTGGTGCTGGGCTTCACCGTGGCCTCTTGGCTCATCGCCCCCAAAGTGGCCGAGCTGAGCGAGAGGAAGCGGCGAGGCGGAGCGGGGGCTTCGCCGGGCGCGCTGAGCAGCAGCAGCAGAAGGAGCGACGGCGGCCACAGCCCCTGCGCGTTTGATGCCCGCGTGGCGGGAGAGCCCAGGCAGCTGTTGCCGCCCGAGGAAGACGCGGTGGAGGGGACGAGGAGCGTGTTGTGGGAGACAGACAGGCAGCCCCCTCAGCAACAGCAGCAGCAACCGGAGCAGCAGCCTCCCCCTCCGCCGCCTCCTTTGGCCGAGGACAGCCCCGGCGAAGGGCGCGAGGAGGAGGAGGAGGCGCGTCGCGGGGGCAGCAGCAGCAGCAGCGTCCACAACGGCAGCGGGGACTTCGGGGCCCCTCCTGGCGGCTGCGCCGAGGCGCCCCGGCCCTTCCTCTACGTGGGGGTCATGACGGCCCAGAAGTACCTGTCCGGGCGGGCGCTGGCGGCGCGGAGGACCTGGGCGCGCTCCATCCCGGGCCGCGTGGAGTTCTTCTCCAGCCAGGGCTCGGCCCCGCCGCCCGTCGCGCCCGGGGAGCCGCCCCTGCCCGTGGTGGCCCTGCCCGGCGTGGACGACGCCTACCCGCCCCAGAAGAAGTCCTTCATGATGCTCAAGTACATGCACGACCGCTACCTCGACACCTACGAGTGGTTCATGCGCGCCGACGACGACGTCTACATCAAAGGTAGAGCACACTTCCCAGTCACTCCACCCGCCCTGCAGAACTTCACTGGTTACCGGGTTGTTGAAGGCTTTCATGGCCCTTCACTAGGTTGCTGTGAGTTTGCCAGCCTGTATGGCCATGCTCCAGAAGCACTCTCTCCTGACGTTGCGCCCCCATCTATGGCAGGCATCCTCAGAGGTTGTGAGGTATATTGGATACTAGGTAAGGGAGTGTTGTCGAAGGCTTTCATGGCCCAAATCATGGGGTTGCTGTGAGTTTGCCAGCCTGTATGGCCACGCTCCAGAAGCACTCTCTCCTGACGTTTCGCCTCCATCTATAGTAGGCATCCTCAGAGGTTGTAAGGTGTATTGGAAACTAAGCATCCTCAGAAGTTGAGAGGTATATATTGGATACTAGGTAAGGGAGTGTTGTCGAAGGCTTTCATGGCCCAAATCATTGGGTTGCTGTGAGTTTGCCAGCCTGTATGGCCATGCTCCAGAAGCACTCTTTCCTGACGTTTTGCCTCCATCTGTAGCAGGCATTCTCAGAGGTTGTGAGGTATATTGGATACTAGGTAAGGGAGTGTTGTTGAAGGCTTTCATGGCCCAAATCATTGGGTTGCTGGGAGTTTGCTGGGCTGTATGGCTGGCCATGCTCCAGAAATATTCTCTCCTGACGTTTCGCCTCCATCTATAGTAGGCATCCTCAGAGGTTGTAAGGTGTATTGGAAACTAAGCATCCTCAGAAGTTGAGAGAGATATATTGGATACTAGGTAAGGGAGTGTTGTCGAAGGCTTTCATGGCCCAAATCATTGGGTTGCTATGAGTTTGCCAGCCTGTATGGCCATGCTCCAGAAGCACTCTTTCCTGACGTTTCGCCTCCATCTATAGCAGGCATCCTCAGAAGTTGCGAGGTGTATTGGAAACTAGGTATCCTCAGAGGTTGTGAGGTATATTAGATACTAGGCAAGGGAGTGTTGTCGAAGGCTTTCATGGCCCAAATCATTGGGTTGCTGTGAGTTTGCTGGGCTGTATGGCTGGCCATGATCCAGAAGCATTCTCTCCTGACATTTTGCCCACATCTATGGCAGGCATCTTCGGAAGTGGTGATATTGGAAACTAGGCAAAGGAGTGTTGTTGAAGGTTTTCATGTCCGGAATCACTGGGTTGCTGTGAGTTTGCCAGCCTGTATGGCCATGCTCCAGAAGAACTCTCTACTGACGTTTCGCCTCCATCTATAGCAGGCATCCTCAGAGGTTGTAAAGTATTGAATACTAGGCAAGGGAGTGTTGTCGAAGGCTTTCATGGCCCAAATCATTGGGTTGCTGTGAGTTTGCTGGGCTGTATGGCTGGCCATGCTCCAGAAGCATTCTCTCCTGATGTTTCGCCCACATCTATTGCAGGCATCTTCAGAAGTTGTAAGATATATTGGAAACTAGGCAAAGGAGTGTTGTTGAAGGCTTTCATGGCCAGAATCACAGGGTTACAGTGAGTTTTCTGGGCTGTATGGCTATGTTCCAGTAGCATTCTCTCCTGATCTTCACCCCCATCTATGACAGGTGTCCTCAGAGGTTGTGAGGTATATTGGAAACTAGGCAAAGGAGTGTTGTCAAAGCTTTTATGGCCAGAATCACTGGGTTGCTGTGAGTTTTCCCGGCTTTTAAGCAGAGGCTGGATGGCCATCTGTTGGGGGTGCTTTGAATATAATTTTCCAGCTTCTTGGCAGGGGGTTGGACTGGATGGCCCTTGAAGTCTCTTCCAATTCTATTATTCTATGTATGGCCATGCTCCAGAAACATTCTCTCCTGATGTTTTGCCCCCATCTATGGCAGGCATCCTCAGAGGTTGTGAGATATATTGGAAACTAGGCAAGGAAGTGTTATCCAAGGCTTTCATAGCTGGAATCATTTGGTTGCTGTGAGTTTGCTGGCCTGTATGGCGATGTTCCAGAAGTATTTTCTCCTGACGTTTCACCTGCATCTATGGCAGACATCCTCAGAGGTTGTGAGGTATGTTTTAACCAATCAAGTGGGGTTTATATATCTGTTGAGTGTTCAGAGTGGGAGAAAGAATGCTTGTCTGTTATAAAACTCTAAAATCAGGACAGTGAATAAAGAACAACTTTCAAAAGATTCCCCCAGGCAAGAAACAACCAAACCTTGAAACTGAATGACTGTTCAATGCTAATCAAGGCCAATTGCAACATTCACACCTGCCTCAAACAGACAAGGGTTCTTTCTTCCCGTCTAAACATTCCACAGATATATAAACCCCAATTGCATAGCTTCCAGCATACTTCACAACCTCTGAGAATGCCTACCATAGATGCAGGTGAAACATCAAGAGAGAATGCTCCTGGAACATTGCCATACAGCCCGGAAAACTGACAGCAACCTCGGCCAGGGATGTTTATATATATGAGGTCCAGGGTGGGAGAAAGAGCTCTTGCCTGTTGGAGGCAGGTATGAATGTTGCAATTGACCACCTCATTAGGATTGACAAGCCTTTCAGTTTCAAGGCCTGGCTGATTACTGCCTGGGGGAATCCTTCATTGGGAGGTGTTAGCTGGCCTTGATTATTTCATGTCTGGAATTCCCCTGTTTTCATAGTGTTGTTCTTTATTTACTGTCCTAATTTTAGAGTTTTTAAATACTGGTAGCCAGATTTCATTGGTTACGTTAGGCGAGAAACCCCATTTCCTGTTGCACCGCTGCTGCATGAAATAATAAGAGTGCATCTTCATGCCCTTTGGCACCACTTTAACTGCCGTGGTTCAAGGCAATGGAATCGTGGAGTTGTGGAGTTTGACAAGGAGATTCTACCTGAAAATTAGGAAGCACATCCAGGCCATAAGAGCTGTTCACCAGTGGAACTCTCTGCTTTGGAGTGTAGTGCAGGCTCCTTCTTTGGATGCTTTTAAGAAGAGGCAGGATGGCCATCTGTCAGGGGTACTTGGATTGTGCTTTTCATGCATGGCAGAAAGTTGGACTGGATGGCGCGTCCGGTCTCTTCCCGCTCTCTGATACTAAGCTTTCTCTACTCAAACTACAGCTGCCCAGATTCCAACACATTCACCTATGGTGCTTTGAGTAGTGTCAGACAGTTTGGCAGTGTAGATTCAACCTTGGCTGCTTTGGCCAATGATCAGAGCTTCTGGGAACTGAACTCCCAAAAACTCGGGCCCTGTTGATCCTGACTTTTTAATGCAGTTGAAATGCTGCGGTGTCCAGGCAACAAACTCCTGGAAAAGCACACAAAAAGAAGTCCGTAATGCACCTCAGTGCTCTGTGGTTTGTGGAATCTGCTTCCAGGCCTCAAACTGTTTCCAGGGCTTCTGCACAGCAAAACTGCTGTCTTCAATACTGTTTTGAAATTGCATAAAATTATGATCAGTGTAGATGGGCCCTGAAAAGTGTATGTTTTCTTCCTTTGAAATATAGCTCAGAGCAAGTACAGTTGTCCTCCAGGTATTTTGAACTTTGACTCACAGAAGCGTCAGGCACTTTAGCCAATGGCCAGACATTGGCTAAAGTCTCAAAAGACTTGGAGGTCCAGAATCTGGGAATCACTGAGTAAGGGATATATAAACCTTTGAACAGTGAGGGTGAAGTTTGTAGAATAGTTTCCTTGGTTGTCTGTTAGGGTAGTTTGTGTGTATGTCTGTGTAGGTGTATGTTTTGTTTGTGTGTTTGTACTTTGATGTAGTTTTGTAGTTTGTTGTAAGTGAGTTGTCCTTTTAGCATTAAAAAAGGTAAAGGTTTCCCTTGACGTTAAGTCCAAGGTCATGTGGCCGGCATGACTGCATGGAGCGCCGTTACCTTCCCGCCAGAGCAGTACCTATTGATCTACTCACATTGGCATATTTTCGAACTGCTAAGTTGGCAGGAGCAGGAGCTAACAGCAGCCACTCACGCCGCTCCCGGGGTTTGAACCTGGGACCTTTCGGTCTGCAAGTTCAGCAGCTCAGCACTTTAACACACTTTGCCACCGGGGCATTAAGTATTACACAAATTTCACGGTTTTGCATTACCATCATTTTTGTATTATCTGTGATATCTTTTCTTTTGAATAAAAATGCTTTAAAAATGATGAGAGAAGAGGGTGAAAGGCAAAAGAGGTCAAATTCTTACTCTTGGGATTGGTACTGATGGCAAAGGAACCAAGCACGTGGGCATCGCTGCTGAGAAAGTCTCTCCTTCACAGCTTTTACATTTTTCCTTCCAGGTGGACTGGGGTGAGTGCTGAGAAGCCATCATCTATATGTTACTCAGTACCTATGAACAAGCAAGTTTAAGATTTTCAGGTAAAATTGGGTGTCTTGACCTCCCCTTGTTTGTATTTTGAGGTCATGGCACTCTAAACCCTAATTTAGAGTTTTAAAGAGGTGAGCATGCTGTGTTAGTTTCAGTCAGATATCTCGGAATCTCGTCCATTTCGATTCTTGCTCACTGATGCAAGTTTCTTGGAAAGTTATGTCAGCTAAATCACTTTGTGTCTACTTACTTCAAGGGTGAGGAAAGGGCAAAGCTGGTGGGTTTCCGGTGTCTGCGTAGCCCACTCTTCCTCCCTTCTTAAATTTGTACCTTTTCTTCTACTCATTGTGAGAAACAGTAACAAATTCTTCACTGTTTGACCTGAACAACCCAGTCTCCCCCTCCGACATTTCTTGTTTCATAGAAATGTATAATGTAGGTCAGCCATTCTTCATTTTTATTATTTTGAATTTTAACCATTTCATCCTATTCCAAGATCTCCTTTGGGCTCAGGACAAATCATCAAGGTCAGCTTTTCTGTAGTAGTGATAAAAATGTGAAAGCCTGTCTCAGAAGTAGACACAGAAGACTGTAACCTGATAAGGGATTTATTTGGCTATCCTAAATGCACCCGATCCCCCCAGATATTGGAAACCAGGCAGAGTCCACCCTGGTTAGTACTTGGATGGCATTCTCTGAGGAAGGAAATTACCTAAACTCACCTGAATATTCCTTGCCTAAGAAATCCTATGAAATCTAGGCAACTTGAAGGCACGCACACATGCAAAAGAATAACGGACTGTACTATGGGGCCACTTCAGTAGGATGCTGGATAAACTGGATTCCTTTTGTTCTTCAAATTTCATTGAATTTTTTAGCAGATGGACACAATTGTGTACTATGCTTGTTGACATAATTACAGTAAAAAACACAATTTGGTGGCCTGTTGAAGAGCTTTGTTTCAAGAGCTTTGGTAAGGAAAAGCTTCATAAACTGAAATGCTTAGTGGATGAAGAAGATGGTGGGATACATATGTTGTGTCAGTCAGAGTGAGAAGTCATTGAAAGTGCAGGTGTTGAGTTATGCAGTTTCCTTAACTGCATAACTTAACATGCATTGACTAATGTAATATATAAGGCAACTACATAACTGATAGACTCAAAATAGACTCAAAAATGGGATTTTCTGTAAAATAAAGCAGATCAATGTTTTTTAAGTGTAGTAAACATAAAGCATTGCTTTAATATAATTAGTTCTCTAATACTGGGATTATCCTTTCCTCCAAAGTTTATCTGACATGTTAGCAGATTTATCAGTGAAATCCTGATGCCAATAGCTCTGAGGCCACTGCAGAAAAGTGGATGAGCTTGAGGAGTTACTTACTCATCAACATAATCAATGTTTTCCTTCTCTGAGTAGCAGGGAACATTGATATATTACTTCATAGTAGGATTAGTGAGTCATAAGCGTACTGCTTCAGTCTTAGATGTGTTTAAAAAGTTCTAGATTTTGCTTTTAGCATTGGAGATGTTCTTAAGTCAATGGAATTGCTAGTGTGTCTCCATCTTCTAAATGTAAAGTGTAACATGTTCTCTTTGTTGGGGTTGTTATAAGCACTGTAAGTATCTGGAAAGATCCTCCAACTGAGGGGCAAAAGGAATCGGCTGATTCTGAGATCTTTTGAGGAATAGCACCAATATTAAAAACACAAGATATGAGATTGCCTTCTAACAGTGCAATGTTATGCACATCTATGCATGGCTGGAAGTCTTTACCTACCCATCTGGTGTAACACCAATTGCACTTCTACCTTGGTCTTGCTTGAGAAGTGCATTGCCTCTCTCAGGTGTCTGTATCTGGGATGACAGTATATACAGATATCACCTTGTTTGCATAATCCAATGATTTCAGGGTTTGTTTGTTTTTTTGTTCTCTGAGTGCACACTCTCTTGAAGCAAATGAAATGTTAGGATACAAGTCCAGTGCATAGTTATTGTGTGTGTGTATGCTTGTGCCTTCAAGTTCCCTATCGACTTATGGTGACCTCATAAATTTCATAGTGTTTTCTTAGGCAATGAATACTGTGTAGTAGTTTTGCTGGTTCATTCCTCTGAAATATAGCCTGGAGCACCTGGTATTTATTGGCAGACCAGAATTATTACTGTGTTTAAATGATATAGAAGGAGCACAAGGCAGGGAGGAGCCAATAGGAGCCAGAGGCTGTGGTAAGAAATATGCAATCAATATGAAGGCTGTCTGATTTTGTTTGACAGAATTGCTGTCTTCTTAGTCTCTCCTGTAAAAATAGACTCCCTGTCTATTCTGCTAGTTGACATGTTCTAAAGTAAACACTATGAAGTTGTTATTTTGGGATTGGTGGAAATTCAGGTGTTTTTGAGCATGCTACAGATGGGTTTATTACATCATTCCACTCTGCAACCTAATGGTGGCAGTCCATCCTTGCCTTGCCCTTTGCATGTCTACAGGTAGTCTTTTGTGTTTATTTCAGCCAGTATAGAATTGTATTAGAAACTGAAATGTGAAATTTTGAGTGACTTTAAATACATTATTTCTCACTTTATCTATCTTAGAACTTAATTTGGTGCATGTTGTTGCTAATGACAACAGTTTCTCTCTCCCCTAGCCTTTTTTAATACAGAAAAAAAGTTGCTTGTCATACTGGGTATGACATACTTGCTTGTCATACTGGTAAGCTTTACAGGGTATCATTGAAAATGGCTGTCAAAGAGCCATCTCTGTCTGTGTTATGATATTCTTCTGAGCCTAGCTAAAAGTGGCTAGATGTCTGTTTTGTTGCAAAATATTATGTGTTTCTTGTGATTATTGTGGTATTGTGGCTATTTGTATTATATGTTTTTTACATATTGTATGATTCTGTGTTTCTCCTGGGACCGTATGCTTTAGTGAAAAATAAAAAATATATATAAAATATTGCTCAGGATACTACTTTGAAAATTTTGTACATTGGTTTTTTAATACTATTATTATATACGAAGTAATCAGCAGTATACCACTATCAAACTGAATATTGCATACAGTACAGGTCAGTTTCAGTTGCGTGACAAAAATGTTATTTGAAGATAAAAGTAATTTTTGGGTTACAGTTTTATCCACATATTTGAGAGTAAGCCTCATGAAATTCAGTGTGACTTGCTTCTGAATAAATGCATATGAAATTGTATGTGATGAGATGGATGTGTCAGTTGACTCTAATTCATTGTATAAAATTGCCTTATTCATATCTTTCATTATACAAAACACAATTCTTCCAATAAATACATTTAATGATGCAAGTGCAGGAATAAAAATGTGTTCACCAAGGGCTTTAACTGATGCTTGATTTTTATATACCAATTAAAACTTCTCCAAACCTTAAAAACAGTGGATTTGATGCTAAATGTTTTATGCTATAACTTTGAAGTTGCAGCAGTATTCAGGAAGATGAAAGAGGGTTCTGTAAAATTAATTCAATCTTAATTTTAAATAACCTTTAACTACTTCTTTAAATAGATTCTTTTTAAGATACATTCTATTGATTTCAGTGTGGTGCTTTCTTTGGGAAAATGTGGAATAATGTATTGTTACGTCACAACCTCTGAGGATGCCTGCCATAGATGTGGGCGAAACATCAGGAGAGAATACTTCTGGAACATGGCCATACAGCCCGGAA
This sequence comes from Anolis carolinensis, assembly GCF_035594765.1. Taxonomy (NCBI): domain Eukaryota; kingdom Metazoa; phylum Chordata; class Lepidosauria; order Squamata; family Anolidae; genus Anolis; species Anolis carolinensis. Next base: position 258,819,955 of record NC_085842.1, on the reverse strand, counting down.
AACATACAACAACCCTGTGATCCTGGCCATGAAAGCCTTCGACAACACAATGTATTGTTATTCTGTTGGTTAGTTCCAGATGGAGTGGATCTGTTGAATCAACTGTTGAATGATGGCTCACCATGCAAGCACATCCAGTTAATTCTGTGGATCTACATCAGTAAGGAGTAACAGTTAGATATTGGACACTGCCCTTGAAAGAGGAATGGCTTTAACTGGATGGCTCTTATACTTTCCCCTTCTCTCTGACTGGTACTTCGGTGGTTCACTGCATACCTTTATTGCTCTCAGAAGCAATAAATGTGCTGAGATTGTCTAATATTCCTGTCGTATAAACCTGAAGAGTCAGAAAATGCATAAAGATAACAGCACCAATACAGCATGCTATGTTAGTGAATTGATGATGATGCAGATTGGCTTCTACTCTAGGAACTAGGAATTGTATTCATTTATGGCAGGAAAACGGCAAATTCCTTCTCGATAACATGGATCATGTTTGTGCAATGGCAAAATGTTACAGAGTACTGGCTGGTATTCATAGAACACTGAGTGAA